>NC_053028.1:480061583-480197135 GCF_003073215.2 Triticum urartu
CTCAAAGGCTTCGAGGTGGGTTTCTCTCAAACAACAAAAGCCGTACACTAACTCTGAGCAGCTAACTGTTTATGGTTGTAGGGGTGGGCTATTTATAGCCACTAGGAAACCCGACCTGATTTGTCCGAAATGACCCTGGGTCACTAAGGAACTGACACGTGTTCCAACAGTCAGATTTCAAACACACACGACAACTTTACTTGGGCTACAAGCAAAGCTGACTTATCTAGCTCTGGATAAGATTTGCTCTTATTGTCTTCGCTCGAAGACATAGGATTTTGGTTAAGCATCACTTCAGTCATTCTGACTGGTTCTCTTGGACCCCACTTAACAGTACGGTGGTTCCTATGACTCAACGAAGAAGAAAAAGAACGACGAAACAACTAAGTCTTCGCGCTCCATAGTCTTCACACGATGTCTTCTCTTGTTATAGTCTTCAATGTGAATGTCTTCACATCCCACCTTTGACTTCAATGTCTTCATACATTTTTAGGGGTCATCTCTGGTAGGAAAACCGAATCAATGAGGGACTTCTACTTGTGTTATCCTGCGATTCTCACAAACACATTAGTCCCTCAACCAGGTTTGTCGTCAATACTCCAAAACCAACTAGGGGTGGCACTAGATGCACTTACAAGGAAACATGGGTTGTTGGGAGTGGCAAGGTCACTAGGGCAAGGCCATTCCCAAGAATTTTTCTGACAAGAATAATCCATCTTATGTCCTCATGAGAGGAGATGATGGCTATACATTTGCAAAATTTCTTGGCACTAACTATGATGATTATGCTTGGACTATTTTGGTCCCCAAGGCCCTTGTTGCTAACTCTCTAGGACCCATTGCAAAATGGGTACCTATAACCAAAGCTTGATTCTTGTAGGACTATGTCTTCGGTGGAAAACAATGGGTGATCGATAGTGGATGCACCAATCATATGACCGGAGAAAGGGAGATGCTTGTGGAGTTCGTTAATTCACTCAAGGCCTCTTTGAACATCTCTTTTGGTGACAATAGCAAGGGAAATGTATTGGGTTTGGGAAATATGGTAATCTCTAATGATTCCTCACTTTCAAATGTCATGCTTGTCCAATCCCTTCACTACAATTTACTTTCAACTATTCAATTGGCACGTGTCGGTTATGATTCGCATTTTGGTGAATTCCATGTGACTGTCTTTAAGAGAAGCAATCAAAAAGTGGTCTTTGTTGGTCATGATGAAGACAACCTTTACGTGGTTGATTTCTCCAACAAGAAAACTCCTCTTGCAACAAGCCTAATGGCCAAGGCAGACGTGGGGTGGCTATGGCACTGTAGGCTAGCCCACATTGGTATGAGAAATTTACAAGCTCTCTTAAAGGGGGAGCACATCCTTGGACTAACCAATGTGTGTTTTGCCAAAGATCGTCCTTGTAGTGCTTGCATTATCGAAAAGCTTCATGAAAGGGCTCATAAAGTGAAGACTATCATCACCACCTTGAGGCCCATTGAGCTTATCCATTTGGATCTTTTTGGGCCTCCAACTTATGATAGTTTGGGAGGGAGGAGGTATTGCCTTGTCATTGTTGATGACTTCACAAGATATACTTGGGTGTTCTTTCTCAAGACCAAAGATGAAACTCAAGAAACCTTCATCAACTTTGCCAAAGAAGCTCAACGTTAACAGAATTGTGAGATCAAGGCAATTCAAAGTGGCAATGGCACCGAGTTCAAGAACTACACGATGGATGAATTCTTGAGTGAAGAGGGGATAAAGCATCAATATGCCGCACCATATACTCCCCAACGAAATGGTGTTGCAGAGAGGAAGAATCGGACTCTTATTGAGAGGGCTAGGACCATGCTTGACGAGTATAAGTCTCCATACAAGCTTTGGGTCGAAGCCTCAACACCGCGTGTCATGCTTCAAACCGGCTTTATCTTCGCAACCTCAAGAACAAGACCCCATATGAGCTCCTAATCGAGAAAAAACCTAACATCAAATACTTTCGGATATTCAATTGTAAGTGTTTCATTTTAAACAAGAAATACTGGTTAGCTAAGTTTGAGTCTAGAACTTATGAGGGCATATTTGTTGGATATGCATCAAACTCTCATGCTTACCGAGTTCTCAATAAATCCACCGGATGCATTGAGGAAATGGTAAATGTGGAGTTTGATGAAGATAATAGCTCCCGCGTGGAGCAAATTATTCCTAGTGTTGTAGGTGATGAGGCTCCTTCACAAGCTATAACGACAATGGTGATAGGCCACATTCTTCCACAAGAAACCCCCCAAGTCCAAGTAGAAGAAGGAGTAAGATCCCCTCTTGTGGAGTCTCCACAAGGGAAGTCATCACCGACACCTCTTGAACAAGATGCTACGGGAGATCATGTACCTATCCAAGAACAAGATCAAGTCCCTCATATTCCCGAGCACGATCAAGAGCAAGCTCATTCAATTGGCGAAGAACCAATTATTGAGGCTCAAGATCAAGATCAACCCCAACCACAAGTGTCTTCATCATCGTCACTTTCCAATGAGCAAGAACTTGTGGTTGCAAAGAGAAGGGTGTCTCCGAGGCTAAAACAATCTCAAGGTCAAACTTCTTCATCAAGTCCAAAACCAAGTGAAGAAGAGCTTGCAAGTAAGGAGCAAAAAGTGACCGCCAAGCTAAAGCATTGATAACCCACAAGTATAGGGGATCGCAACAGTTTTCGAGCATAGAGTTTTCAACCCAAATTTATTGATTCGACACAAGGGGAGCCAAAGAATATTCTCAAGTATTAGCAGCTGAGTTGTCAATTCAACCACACCTGAAAGACTTAATATCTGTAGCAAAATATTTAGTAGCAAAGTAGTATGGAAGTAACAGTAACGGCGGAAAAAGTAACAGCAATAGTTTCATAGCAATTGTAACAGTAGCAATGGAAAAGTAACGAAGCAAAGATCAATATGAAACAAGCTCGTAGGGAATGGATCAATGATGGATAATTATATCGGATATTATTCATCATGCAACAATTATAACATAGGGTGACACAGAACTAGCTCCGATTCATCAATATAATGTAGGCATGTATTCCAAATATAGTCATACGTGCTTATGGAAGAGAACTTGCATGGCATCTTTTGTCCTACCCTCCCGTGGCAGTGGGGTCCTATTGGAAACTAAGGGATATTAAGGCCTCCTTTTGATAGAGTACTGGACCAAAGCATTAACACTTAGTGAATACATGAACTCCTCAAACTACGGTCATCACCGGGAAGTGTCCTGACTATTGTCACTCCGGGGTTGCCGGATCATAACACGTAGTAGGTGACTATAACTTGCAAGATAGGATCAAGAACACAAATATATTCATGAAAACATCATAGGTTCAGATCTAAAATCATGGCACTCGGGCCCTAATGACAAGCATTAAGCATAGCAAAGTCATAGCAACATCAATCTTAGAACATAGTGGATACTAGGGATCAAACCCTAACAAAACTAATTCGATTACATAGTAAATCTCATCCAACCCATCACCGTCCAGCAAGCCTACGATGGGATTAATCACGCATGGCGGTGAGCATCATGAAATTGGTGATGGAGGATGGTTGATGATGACGACGGCGATGATTTGCCCTCTCTGGAACCCAAAACGGGCTCCAGATCTGCCCTCCCGAGGAAGAACAGGAGGTGGCAGTGGCTCCGTATCGTAAAACACGATGAATCCATTTCTCTAATTTTTTTTCTCCCCGAACGTGAATATATAGAGTTGGAGTTGAGGTCGGTGGAGCCTCGTGGGACCCACAAGACAGGAGTGTGTGCCCTCCACCCTTGTGGACAGGGTGTGGGTCCCCTCTGGTTGATTCTTTCGCCAATATTTCTTATTTATTAGAAAAATAATCTCCATGAAGTTTTAGGTCATTCTGAGAACTTTTATTTCTGCACAAAAATAACACCATGGCAATTCTGCTGAAAACAGCGTCAGTCAGTCCGGGTTAGTTCCATTCAAATCATGCGAATTAGAGTCCAAAACTAGGGCAAAAGAGTTTGGAAAAGTAGATACAATGGAGACGTATCAACTCCCCCAAGCTTAACCCGTTGCTTGTCCTCAAGAAATTCAGTTGACAAACTGAAAGTGATAAAGAAAAACTTTTACAAACTCTGTTTGATCTTGTTGTTGCAAATATGTAAAGCCAACATTCAAGTTTTCAGCAAAGATTTTGAACTAACCATATTCACAATAACATTTAGGTCTCACATTTACTCATATCAATGGCATAATCAACTAGCAAGCAATAATAATAAATCTCAGATGACGACACTTTCTCAAAACAATCATGATATGATGTAACAAAATGGTATCTTGCTAGCCCTTTCTGAGACTGCAAAACATAAATGCAGAGCACCCCTGAAGATCAAGGACTGACTAGACATTGTAATTCATGGTAAAAGAGATCCAGTCACAGTCATACTCAATATAAATTAATAACAATGCATACAAATGATAGTGGTGCTCTCTAACTGGTGCTTTTTATAAGAGGATGATGACTCGGCAATAAGACTAAATAGATAGGCCCTTCGCAGAGGGAAGTAGGGATTTGCAGATGTGCCAAAGCTCGAGTTTTTTAAAACAGAGATAAATAATATTTTGAGCGGCATACTTTCATTATCAACATAACAACCAAGAGATCTTGGTACCTTCCATACTAGATACATTATAGGTGGTTCCCAAACAGAATGGTAAAGTTTATACTCCCCCACCACCAACAAGCACACTCCACGGCTGGTCCAAAACAACGGGTACCATTCAACTAACAATAGTCCTGGGGGAGTTTTGTTTGCAATTATATTTTTATTTGGTTTGAGCATGGGACTGGGCATCCCAGTTACCAGCCATTTTCTCCTGAATGATGAGCGGAGTCCACTCATCGTGAGAATAACCCACCTAGCATGGAAGATACTAACAACCCCCAGTCGCCACATGAGCGATTCGGGCATACAAAACAGATTATCATTTGAAGGTTTAGAGTTCGGCACATGCAAATTTACTTGGAACAGCTGGTAAATAACGCATATACGTAGGTATGGTGGACTCATATGGAACAACTTTGGGTTTATGGAAGTGGATGCACAAGTAGTATTTCCGCTCAGTACAAGTGAAGGCTAGAAAAAGACTGGGGAGCGACAAACTAGAGAGCGACAACAGTCATAAACATGAATTAAGATTAACCAACATTAAGTGCAAGCATGAGTAGGATATAAATCACCATGAACTAAAATATCATGGAGGCTATGTTGATTTTGTTTCAACTACATGCGTGAACATGTGCCAAGTCAAGCCACTCAAATCATTCAAAGGAGGATACCATCCTATCATACTACATCACAACCATTTTAAAAGCATGTTGGGACGCAAGGTAAACCATTATAAACTCCTAGCTAATTAAGAATGGCATTAGCAACTATAATCTCTAATTGTCACTGCAAACTTGTTTCATTCATAATAGACTGAATCAAGAATGATGAACTAATCATATTTACAAAAACAAGATAGGTCGAGTTCATACCAGCTTTTCCTCATTTCAATCATTTCATCACATATCGTCATTATTGCATTTCACTTGCACGGCCGGATGGTGTGGATAATAATAGTAGTGCATGTGCATTGGACTAAGCTCGAATCTGCAAACATTTATTCAAAGGAGAAGACAAGGTAATATGGGTTCTTTGTTAGATCAACAATAATGCATATGAGAGCCACTCAACATTTTCATCGTGGTCTTGTCCTCTCGACCCCCAAAGAAAATAAAAGAAATTCAAAGAAACACACTAAAATGTTTTTGGATTTTTTGTTTTCGTGAAGAAAGTAAAACAAGAACGAGAAAAACTATTTACATGGGAAAGCTCCCAACAAGCAAAAGAAGAACGAGAATTTTTTGGGGGTTTTCTTTTAATACTACTACTAAGTGAACATGGAAATTAAACTAACTACAACTATTTTTTGTTTTTCTCAAGGTTTTTCAAACACATAAGAAGAAAGCGAGAAAAAGAAATAAACTAACATGGAAAATACAATGAAAAAGTATGAATACCGACAACCGAAATGAGTGTGTGAACATGAATGTAATGTCGGTGAGAAATACGTACTCCCCCAAGCTTAGGCTTTTGGCCTACATTGGTCTAAACCCATGGATCAAAGTAGCCCTCTCCGGTGTACTGAGGAGGATCCTGGGGGTTCCACTAGTTAGGGAGCTCCTCTAGCTCCCACTGATAAACAGGCTCCTGATATGGATCAGGTGATGGTTCTGGCTCATGAACCGGGGATCACGTTTGCTCCCAGTATGCATAAATGTCCTCGGGCATGATGAGGTATGTGCCCAAATGAATATTAAGCAAAGAAGGTGCATGCAAAGTAATAATCTAACAAGTCTTTTCACTAAATACCAGGTTATATATGAGTCTCTTTTCCTTATTATAGCGAATAAAATCATGTGCTACCATACTGTCATAGTCTAGGTAAATAGTGGGCAGCACCATCTCCTCTTTCTCGTCATGCGTAATAGGTATCTCAAAGCTTCTACCAAGGTGGGAAGCATAAATACCTCCAAAGATAGGACCCTTACTATGGTTTAAACTCAACCGTCTAGCAACCATAGCGCCGAAACTGAAAGTTCTATCACGAAGTGAAGCATGGCGCAAAATGGCAAGGTCAGGAGCACTAAGGCCACCACTATCCCCGCGACCAATCAAACATCTCCCCGCAAATAATGAGTAATACCGCAAAACAGGAAAATGTAAACTAGATACTCTCGCTTCTGATACCTTTCTCCTTTCCCCTACGGTAACTACATGAATAAAATCTTCCACATCTCTAGGATGTGGTTCCTCGATGCTGCCCTCAAAAGGTAACTTGCAGACCTCACAAAAATCATATAGCGTCATTTCCTTATACTCATCATATAGGTAAAAATCTACCATGGGTGGTGATCTCCTAGCATGAAATTGAAAATTTTGCACGAAAGTATTAGTGAGTAGGAGGTACTGATCACATTGGTCGTGGAGCAAGTCGGTGATGCCTGCATTCTTAGCAAAATAATAGAAATCTTCATGAATCTCGGTCGCCTCCAAGAATGCATCACATGGCCATTCACACGGCCGAACCTCGGAGGTGCGAGGAAGATTGTACTTGGGCTTCTCCTTCTCCTCATTTTCTTTTTCCTTCGAACCCTGGCTCGAAGAGCCTCTCAACAATCTCCTCATCATTTTCTTCCTCTGAAATTTTCTGAAATTTTTAGTGACTCAAAATAAAAGTGAACCAAACTCAATAAGATTGATAGCAACTACTCCTACAAGTGTCTAGAGGCTATATCATGCATCAAAACTACTTTGGACCATATAATTTTGACATGCAAGCTCAAGAACAAGGTCACCATAGGAGCAAAAAATTGCAATAAATAAAGCACTAGAACAAAAACTAATTGGACCATTGGAGGAGTCACATACCAAAGAACAATCCCGCAAAGCAGTTTTGTGAATGGAGCTTTGAGCAAGGAGATCGAAAATGGCAGCAAAATGAGCAAGAACACGTGTTTGAGCTATAAGATGGTTTTTTCTAGAGGAATATGAAGTGGATGGGTGCTGGAATAAGTGGAGGGGGCCCACGTGGGACCCATAAGATAGGGGGAATGCCCTCCGCCCTTGTGGACAGGTGGTGGGTCCCCCTGGTGCATGTTTAGTGCCAGAAATTCTCAAATACTCTATAAAAAATAATACTAAATTTTCAGGGCATTTGGAGAACTTTTATTTTTGGGACATTTTTTATTTCACAGATAATTCAGAAAATAGACAGAAAAATACTATTTTTGCTTTATTTATTCTAAAAACAGAAATAAAAGATAGGTACAGAGAAGTGTGCTTTCTAAATTCAACCATCTCATGCTGATCAAAAGGAATCCATTAACAAAGTCGATCAAGTCTTATTAACAAACTTCTTCCGAATGACACAAACTGGAGAATTTTCGAATAACACTAGGTTACCTCAATGGGGATATGCATGTCCCCAACAATAAGAATATCATATTTATTTTTGTCAGTAGGAAGATGGAATTCAAAAACTCCAATAGTAATAGTAGTTGAAAATTTTCCAATAGAATTGATACTATGAACTTAAGCTTGTTTCTTCAGGAAGTGTACCGTATGCTCATTACCATTAACATGAAAAGTGACATTGCCTTTGTTGCAATCAATAACAGCCCTTGTAGTATTCAAAAAGGGTCTACCAAGGATGATTGACATACTTTTGTCCTCGGGAATATCAAGAATAACAAAGTCCATTAAAGTAGTAAAGTTTGCAACCACAACAAGAACATCCTCACAAATACCGATGGGTATAGCAGTTGATTTATCAGCCATTTGCAAAGAGATTTCAGTAGGTGCCAACTTATTCAATTCAAGTCTACGATATAAAGACAAAGGCATAACACTAACACCGGCTCCAAGATCACATAAAGCAGTTTTAACATAGTTTCTTTTAATGGAGCATGCTATAGTTGGTACTCCGGGATGTCCTAGTTTCTTTGGTATTCCACCCTTAAAAGTATAATTAGCAAGCATGGTGGAAATTTGAGCTTTTGGTACCTTTCTTTTATTGGTAACAATATCTTTCATATACTTAGCATAAGGAGGCATTTTAAGCATATCAGTCAAACGCATACACAAAAAGATAGGTCTAGTCATTTCAGCAAAACGCTCAGAATCCTCATCATCCTTTTTCTTGGATGGCTTAGGAGGAAAGGGCATGGGTTTCTGAACCCATGGTTCTCATTCTCGACCATGTTTTCTAGCAACAAAGTCTCTCTTATCATCACGTTGATTCTTTGATTGTGGGTTATCAAGATCAACAACAGGTTCAATCTCTACATCATTATCGTTACTAGGTTCAGCGTCAACATGAACATCATTATTAACATTATCACTAGGTTCATGTTCATCATTGTGTCTTAGTATCAAAAATAAAAATATCATTGGGATTCTCAGGTGTTTCTATAGTAGGTTCACTAGTATGCAATGTCCTATCAGTTTTCTTTTTCTCTTTATTAGAAGGACTATGTGCATCAGTATTAACTCTCTGAGAATCTTTCACAACTCTCTTAGGATGGCACTCGGGATACAAAGGTTCTTGGGCCATTTTACCACCTCTAGTCATAACTCTAACAACATCATCATTGTTCTTATTATTCAACTCATTAAGAAAATCACCATGTGCCTTAAGTACTTGTTCTACTTGAGTTGTAACCATGGAAGCATGTCTACTAATAAGCTTAAGATCATTAACATTCTACTCATATAATCACCCAAGTGGTCAAGCATGTAAGCATTACGTTCCAATTGCCTACTAACATAAGCATTGAAGTTTTCTTGTTTAACAATAAAATTATCAAACTCATCCAAGCATTGACTAGCAGACTTATTATGACGAATATCACCTTCATCAAATCTATGGAGAGATTTTACCTCTACTACCTGTGTCAGGTTATCAAGACCATGTATTTCTTCAATAGGCGGCAGATTCTTAATATCTTCAACTTTAATACCTTTTTCTTTCATACATTTCTTTGCCTCTTGCATATCTTCAGGACTGAGAAATAGAATACCCTTTTTCTTTGAAGTTGGCTTAGGAGTTGGTTCAGGAAGTGTCCAATCATTATCATTACTCAATATATTATTCAATAGCAATTCAGCTTGCTCAACAGTTCTTTCCCTGAAAACACAACCAGCACAACTATCTAGGTGGTCTCTGGAAGCATCAGTTAGTCAATTATAAAAGATATCAAGTATTTCATTTTTCTTGAGAGGATGATCAGGCAAAGCATTAAGTAATTGGAGAATCCTCCCCCAAGCTTGTGGGAGACTCTCTTCTTCAATTTGCACAAAGTTAAATATTTCCTTTAAGGCAGCTTGTTTCTTATGAGCAGGGAAATATTTTTTAGAGAAGTAGTAAATCATATCCTGGGGACTACGCACACAACCAGGAGCAAGAGAATTAAACCATATCTTAGCATCACCCTTTAATGAGAAAGGAAACAATTTAAGAATATAGTAATAGCGAATTTTTTCTTCATGAGCAAATAGGGTGACTATATCATTCAATTTAGTAAGATGTGCCACAACAGTTTCAGATTCATAACCATAGAAAGGATCAGATTCAACCAAAGTAATTAACTCAGGATCGACAGAGAATTCATAATCCTTATCAGTAACAAAGATGGGTGAAGTGGCAAACGTAGGGTCATATTGCATTCTAGCATTCAAAGACTTTTCTTTCATCTTAGCTAACAGTTTCTTTAGATCATCTCTATCATTACAAGCAAGAAAGTCTCTAGCAGTTTCCTCATCCATAATATAACCCTCAGGTACAACAGGTAATTCATATCTAGGGGGAGAATCATAATCTTCAGTTTCAATAATATCATCAGTTTTAGTAATTTCATTCTCTCTTACCCTAGCAAGTTGTTCATCAAGAAATTCACCAAGTGGCACAATATTATCAACACTAGTACAATGAGGTGCTATACAAACGGTTTTTAACCCATTTCCGCGACGACATTTGGAACCATCGCCTAGTGAGTGATGGCGATAGGGGGCTCCTTCCCACACGACCCAGAAACTGTCGGGGATATGCCCTCCTGGCACACACGCTCGGCAAAATAAGTTTGTGTGCGACCGACGAGCGCTCAAATACGGAAATACGTATAGTAGAGCTAAAAAATACAATTACATAGGCGAAATTGTTTCCGGTCGTAAGTACATCCCACATAGTCAGTCCCCGCTAAACGTTTCCATTCGTATGTACATCCCACACAGTCGCTCCAAGGAAAACGTTTTCGTTCAGAGGTACATCACACACAATTTTCCTCGTTAAATCGTTTGTGATAGCGTTGCCATTGCACACGATATTAACAATTTTATCGTTTGCGTTATTGAATGCATCACACACGGTGCGTAGAAGAAACTGTGTGGCAAAGGCTGTCCATCACACACAGTTTTTATGTCATAAACGTTTGCGCAAGGTGGCCTAGCGCAAACAGTTTTCAAGAGAAGGTTGCAACCTCTTGAGCACTGCGTTGGTTTTCCCTTGAAGAGGAAAGGGTGATGCAGCAAGGTAGCGTAAGTATTTCCCTCAGTTTTTGATAACCAAGGTATCAATCCAGTAGGAGGCTATGCGCGAGTCCCTCGCACCTGCACAAAACAAATAAATCCTCGCAACCAACGCGATAAGGGGTTGTCAATCCCTACACGGTCACTTACAAGAGTGAGATCTGATAGATATGATAAGATAATATTTTTGGTATTTTTTTATGATAAAGATGCAAAGTAAAATAAAAGGCAATGAAAATAACTAAGTGTTGGAAGATTGATATGATGAAGATATACCCGGGGGCCATAGGTTTCACTAGTGGCTTCTCTCAAGAGCATAAGTATTTTACGGTGGGTGAACAAATTATTGTTGAGCAATTGACAGAATTGAGCATAGTTATGAGAATATCTAGGTATGATCATGTATACAGGCATCACGTCTGAGACAAGTAGACCGACTCCTGCCTGCATCTACTACTGTTACTCCACACATCGACCGCTATCCAGCATGCATCTAGAGTATTAAGTTCATAAGAATAGAGTAACGCCTTAAGCAAGATGACATGATGTAGAGGGATAAATTCATGCAATATGATAAAAACCCCATATTGTTATCCTCGATGGCAACAATACAATACGTGCCTTGCTGTGTAACACCCACGATGCGGCTATATCTCCCATGTGTCGGAGCACAACTTAGAGGCATAACCGCATAGTAGGCATGTCGCAAGAGGGGTAATCTTTACACATCTCATGTACTAAATAAGAAAGGGATAAAGAGTTGGCTTACAATCGCCACTTCACACAATACATAAATATAGCATTACATCATCCAGAATACAATCAAGGTCCGACTACGGAACCAAAATGAAGAGAACCCCAAATGCAAAAGATCCCCGATCGCCCCAACTGGGCTCCACTACTGATCGTCTGGAAAGGAAACATAGTAACGTCCTGAATCCTCGTCGAACTCCCACTTGAGTTCGGTCGCATCCCCTAGACTGGCATCATCGGCACCTGCATCTGGTTTTGGAAGTAATCTGTGAGTCACGGGGACTCAAAAATCTCACACCCTCGCGATCAAGACTATTTAAGCTTATGGGTAGGAAAAGGTAGTGAGGTGGAGCTGCAGCAAGCACTAGCATATATGGTGGCTAACTTAGCAAATGAGAGGGAGAAGAGAAAGGAAAGTACGACCGAGAAGCTACAAAGATCAAGAAGTGATCCTGAAACTACGTATGTTCAAGCATAACACGAGACCGTGTTCTCTTCCCGGGCTCCGCCTAAAAGAGACCATCACGGCTACACACGCGGTTCATTCATTTTAATTAAGTTAAGTGTCAAGTTTTCTATAACCGGATATTAACAAATTCCCATCTGCCCATAACCGCGAGCACGCTTTCGAAAGTTCAAAACCCTGCAGGGGTGTCCCAACTTAGCCCATCACAAGCTTTAACGGTCAACGAAGGATATTCCTTCTCCTAGGAAGACCCGATCAGACTCGGAATCCTAGTTACAAGACATTTCGACAATGGTAAAACAAGACCAGCAAAGCCGCCCGATGTGCCGACAAATCCCGATAGGAGCTGCACATATCTCGTTCTCAGGGCACACCGGATGAACACTACGTACAACTAAAACCAACCCTCAAGTTTCCCCGAGGTGGCGCTGCAAGTGGCTCTATTTTGGACCAACACTCAGAGGAGCACTGACCCGGGGGTTTAAAATAAAGATGACCCTTGAGTCCGCGGAACCCAAGGGAAAAAGGCTTAGGTGGCAAATGGTAAAACCAAGGTTGGGCCTTGCCGGAGGAGTTTTATTCAAGGCGAACTGTCAAGGGGTTCCCATTATAACCTAACCGCGTAAGGAATGCAAAATCAAGGAACATAACACCGGTATGACGGAAACTAGGGCGGCAAGAGTGGAACAAAACACCAGGCATAAGGTCGAACCTTCCACCCTTTACCAAGTATATAGGTGCATTAAAGTAAACAGGATATAATAATGATATCCCAGCAATAAACATGTTCCAACAAGGAACAAACTCCATCTTCACCTGCAACTAGCAACGCTATAAGAGGGGCTGAGCAAAGCGGTAACATAGCCAAACAACGGTTTGCTAGGAAAAGGTGGGTTAGAGGCTTGACATGGCAATATGGGAGGAATGATATGGAAAGTGGTAGGTATCGCGGCATAGCAATAGAGCGAGCAACTAGCAAGCAAACACAGAAGTGATTTCGAGGGTATTGTCATCTTGCCTGCAAAGTTCTCCGAGTTGATGAAAGCCTGATCCTCGTAAGCGTACTCAACGGGTTCCTCGATCACGAACTCGCCTCCCGGCTCTACCCAAAGCAAGAACACAAGCAAAGGAAAACACAATCAACCACAGTGCAATGCGCAAGCAACATGATGCAAAACATGACATGATATGCGGGATGTGATATGCAAAGCGTATGCATGCTTCAGAAGGAAAAGATTGAACCAGGTCTCAACTTGCCAAACCAAGAGTGCCACTGGAAATATGAGTTGATTTCGGTCGAAATCGATATAAATATCACCGGAATCGGATGCACGGTTTGAAAATGGCAAGCAAAACAAGAATGGCACAATTCTGCGATTAACAGCACAATGCCATCTAAAATGCAACAAGAAACTAAGCTATTGCACTCCAACATAGCAACAAAGCACATGGCAGTGATCTACTCAAGATGCTTGACAAAATATGAACACTGAGCTATGGCTAAATCACACAAGAGCAGGTTCAAACCAGCATGGCAAAAGTGAAAAGGATATCAGCATCACAGACTTAGTGAAAATAACAACATGGCAGGAATTAACATCGGGAAGCAATGTTTAGAGCAAGATAACAACATGCTACAGGATCAGATCATAGCAAAGAAAGGCATGGCATGAATGTACTCAAAGCATATAACAAAAGTCCCTTACTGACCATAAGCCAAAAGGGCACGGAAAACATGATGGCACCCATGTAAACATAGCAAGTTTCGTTAACAGATTCAGACTTAGCAGAAAAACTGGACATGGCAAAAACAGAGTTATGAAGGCATGTTTGCGAGCTCGATTCACTCAACACAAGGCATTGCATGACAAGCTAAGCATATAACCAGCAATAAGACATGATCAAGAAGCTAACCATGGCAAGAACAATCTCATAGCATGCATGGTTCAACTACAACAACCTTGGCAAAATTGATTAACATGTAAGCAATCTGCCAGGAACATTTTATAGCGAAAGTAGAGCAAGATTGAGTCATGCTAGGGTACTCCGTAAATGCAAACAGGAGCATGGATGGATAGAGCACAACCATATGTCAAAATCATCCTAATTGAACATACTCAAAAGAAGCATGGATCACTCTGTAGCAACATGAAAACATGGCATAAAAATAACAACAACGAAATGACAGTGAAATTCTAAGTCCCTGAAATCAGCAACGTCACGAGAGCTACTTTGCATGCTTTTGCTAGTCACCACATTGATCACAAAAATACATGGCATACACCCCTGTAAAGATGGCATGGCATAGCCCAAAACACATGTAGGGCTCAAGTTCATATGGAGCACACAATAATCGTGGAAAAAATGACAAATGCTCAAGATCTGGTAAGTAACAGGAACTAACATTATGAAGCACTCTTGCAACAGTCATTTGGGTATCAAGATGGAATCAAAAAAGCATGGTGCAATGGAACAAAATGAAGAGGACATCATGATGAACATTTTGATATGCCACACGCACGAAACGGAGCTACGGATGCGGAGTTATGGCATGATGAAAAGTGCTTGAAAAAATAACAGAAAAGGACTTAGAGAGAAATCGAAGTCAACCCTAGGGTTTCCAGATCCGGGCGCGCGGTCTACGAGGTTCGTCGGAGAAGGGGATCGCTGGAGAAGTCACGGTGGCCGGAGCTGGAGAGGAGGTGGCCGGAGCTTGGGGACCTGCCGGATCCGGAGAGGATGACGGCGCGGTGGACGAGGATGACGGAGTCGGCGCGGGAAGGCGAGGCGCGCGGCGGGCGGCGAACGGAGAGCGGCGTGGGGTGGCGGCGACCGGGGAGACGGCGTCGAGCCAGGGCGGCGGAGGTCGACGACGGTGCTCGCGCGGGGAGCGGCGGGGCGCCTCGGGCGCGGGACAGCTACCGCATGGGCTTCGGGGGGCCGGCGGCGTGGGGGCTCGCTGGGTGCCACATGGCAGCTCCGGAGTGGCTGGGGCGCGGCGGCGCGATTTCGTCCGGCGTCGCCCGGACGTGTTCGGCGGCGCGGAGGGGAAGTTAGGGTAGGTTTTGACCGCGAATTTCGGAGGGGGGCGGTCTATTTATAGGTAGAGGAAGCTAGGAGAGTCCAAATGAGGTGCGGTTTTCGGCCATGCGATCGTGATCGAACGACCGAGAGGATGGAGGGGGTTTAGATGGTTTTGGGCCACTTTGGAGGGGTGTTGGGCTGCAACACACACGAGGCCTTTACGGTTCCCCGGTTAACCGTTGGAGTATCAAACGAACTCCAAATGGCACGAAACTTGACAGGCGGTCTACCGGTGGCGTACCAAGGCCGCTTGGAAAATCTCGGTCCAATCCAAGAACGTTTAACACCCGCACACGAAAAGAGGCAAAAGGGGGCGCCGGAGGACATAGGAGTGCCGGATCGCAAAACGGACAACGGGGAAAATGCTCGGATGCATGAGATGAACATGTATGCAAATGAGATGCACATGATGACATGATATGAAATGCATGACATGGACAAAAAGCACAACAAAGACAAAACCCAACCACGAGGGAATATCATAACTTAGAGCCAAAAATGGCAAGAGTTGGAGTACAAATATGGTAAGTTACATCCGGGGTGTTACAACACTCCACCACTACGAAAGGATCTCGTCCCGAGATCTAGGACTGAAAGAACTCCGAATATTCGGAATGAAGGTGGTACTTGCTTCCCAGGTGGCTTCTCTGTCGGAATGATGTGACCACTTCACTTTTAGGAATTTGATAGACTTGTTGTGAGTCTTGCGCTCAGTTTCTTCAAGGATAGCAACGGGATGCTCATGATAAGACAGGTCTTCTTGGAGATCAATCTCTTCGAAGTTGATGGTGCGGTCAGGAGTCTTGAAACACTTACGAAGCTGAGACACGTGAAACACGTCGTGCACATTTGCAAAGTTGGATGGAAGCTCAAGTTGATATGCGAGATCGCCTCTTTTGCCAATGATCTTGAAAGGACCCATGTATCTAGGGGCAAGCTTCCCTTTGATACCGAAGCGACGAGTACCTTTCATTGGAGAGACGCGGAGGTAGACATGGTCTCCAATCTCGAAATCCAAGTCACGATGCTTGCTATCATAATAACTCTTCTGGCGTGATTGCGCGGCTTTGAGATTTTCACGGATGACTTTGCACATTTCTTCAGCCTCTATGATCAAATCATTGCCAAGAAGTTGGCGTTCACCAGTCTCTGACCAATTAAGAGGAGTACGGCACTTTCTGCCATAGAGAATCTCGAATGAGGCCTTGCCCGAACTCGCTTGGAAGCTGTTGTTGTAGGAGAACTCGGCATATGGAAGACAATCTTCCCAATTCATACTGAAAGAAATGACACAAGCCCTGAGCATATCTTCAAGAACTTGATTAACTTGCTCAACTTGTGCACTAGTTTGAGGATGGAAGGATGTGCTGAATCGAATGCTGGTGCCCATGGCCTTCTGAAAGGAGTCCCAGAACTTAGAAGTAAAGATGCTTCCATGATCTGAAGATATCAACTGCGGAATACCGTGCAAGGAGACAATCCTGGAGGTATATAGCTCTGCCAATTGAGCTGCTGTGATAGATTCTTTGATAGGAAGAAAATGAGCCGCTTTTGTAAGCTTGTTGATGACAACAAAGATAGCATCATTTCCACGCTTGGACTTGGGAAAACCAGTTACGAAGTCCATCTCAATATGGTCAAACTTTCATCCTGGAATGGCAAGATGTTGGAGGAGACCAGCTGGCCGTTGGTGTTCTGCTTTCACTCTTCTGCAGACATCACATTCATTCACGAACTGAGCAATTTCTTGCTTCATTCGGGTCCACCAATACGACTGCTTGAGGTCATGGTACATCTTTGTACTTCCAGGATGAATAGAAAGGAGTGAATTGTGAGCCTCGTTCATAATGACTTTACGAAGGTCACCTTTTGGAACAACAATTCGATCCTCGAAGAATAGAGTATCTTTGTCATCAAGGCGATAGCACTTGTACTTGGGTTGGCTCTTGGCAATCCCAATCTTCACCTTCTTCACCATGGCATCAAGAAGTTGTGCCTCACGAATTTGATCTTCCAAAGTAGGAGAGACTTGGAGGTTGGCAAGAAATCCTTGAGGAACAACTTGAAGATTAAGTTTGCGGAAAGCTTCACAAAGATCCGGTTGGAAGGGCTTGAGAATCAAACTATTGCAGTAAGCCTTCCTGCTCAAAGCGTCAGCAATGACATTGGCCTTGCTTGGAGTATATTCAATACTCGGATTATACTCTTGAATCATTTCGACCCAACGAGTCTGCCTGAGGTTGAGGTTGAGGTTGGGTTGAGTGAAGATGTACTTGAGACTCTTATGATCAGTGAAGATGTCCACTTTCCTTCCCAACAAGAGATGTCTCCATGTTAAAAGAGCATGGACAACTGCCGCCAACTCGAGGTCATGAGTGGGGTAGTTCTTTTCGTTGGGCTTCAACTAGAGAGAGGTATAGGCCACAACTTTCTTCTCTTGCATTAACACAGCACCGAGACCTTGAAGGGAAGCATCACAGAAAACCTCGAATGGTTTGGATTCATCAGGAGGAGTCAGAACTGGAGCTGTGACTAGCTTCTCTTTGAGGGTGTTGAAAGCGATGTCACATTCAGGCGTCCAGACATACTTCACATGCTTCTGGAGGAGGTTGGAAAGAGGCTTCGCGATCTTAGAGAAATTCTCAATGAATCTTCGATAATAGCTTGCGAGCCCAAGAAAGCTATGGAGCTGCTTCACATTCTGAGGCGGTTCCCAATTCACAATTGCAGACACCTTCTCACGATTAATAGCTATTCCCTTGGCGGAGATGATATGCCCAAGGTAGAGAACCTCATCGAGCCAAAACTCACACTTTGAAAACTTCGCATAGAACTGATGTTCTTTGAGTTTGTGCAGCACCAATCTCAAATGCTTGGCATGATCCTCTTTGTTCTTGGAAAAGACCAAAATATCATTGAGATACACCAAGACGAAGTCATTTGTGTAAGGGTTGAAGATGAAGTTCATCATGCGAGAGAATGTTGGAGGAGCATTGACAAGGCCGAAAGACATGACAGTGTACTCATAGGAACCATAGCTTGTTCTGAAAGCTGTCTTGGGGATATCTTTTCACGGATGCGAATCTGATGATAGCCCATATGGAGGTCAAGCTTGGAGAATACTTGAGCACCTTTGAGTTGTTCGAAAAGCTCATTGATGTTGGGAAGTGGGTACTTGTTCTTTATGGTCTTCTTGTTCAATGGGCGGTAGTCGACACAAAGTCGGTCCGTGCCATCCTTCTTCTTGACAAAAAGAACACCACAACCCCATGGAGAAGAACTCAATCGGATCAGACCCATACGCTCTTGTATATCGAGTTGTTTCTTCAGCTCCTTCAACTCTTCTGGTCCAAGCTTGTAAGGACGTTTGCAAAAAGGTTCCGTGCCAGGCTCAAGATCAATGACGAATTCAACTGGCCGGTGAGGAGGCATTCCTGGAAGCTCTTCTGGAAAGACATCTTGATATTCACAAACGACTGGCATCTAAGAGATGGCATTCAACTCGCCCTTCTCATTGAGAGAAAACAGTCGAATGTGGTATCATCACGAGATGCATAGATGATCACATCCTCAGACGAGTGTGTCAATTGAATCTGCCTGGCAGCACAATCAAGCTGAGCCTTGTGCTTAGAAAGCCAGTCCATGCCGAGAATGAGATCAATATCCGAGTTACAAAGAACAATTGGAGAGGACAGAAACTTATAGTCACCCATCTTGATAGAAACATCCGGGACGCAATTGTTAGATGTCATTTGCTTGCCCGAGGACACAATCTTCAACGGGAAAGGAATCTTTTCGGTCACAAACTCATGCTTGGCAACAAAAGGTCTTGAAATGAAAGAAAGCGATGCACCAGTGTCAAAAAGAACTTTTTCAGGAATATCATTAACAGGAAGGTTACCCAAGATCACTTCTGAAGAGTCCTCTGCCTGAGTTGCGTTCATCATGTTGACCTTGACATGCTTGGGGTTATGCTTGACCGCTGGATTGCTGGCAGATCTCACAGGAGGAGGAGGCGGAAGGCGCCTCTGGTTGAAGCATTTGTTCGCATAGTGCCCCTTCTGCTGACACTTGTTGCATGTAACCTCTAAGAGCGGACGGTGATACGGAGCACTTGACCTTGGAGCATGGGACGAAGCTTTGTTCTGATAGCCTGGGTTGGATGGGTGTGAAGATCCATTGCCACCTTTGCTCTTCTACTGATAAGGCTGACGGAACGGAGGAGGAGGAGGCAACCAGAACTTTTGCTGCTTAGTCACCACTTGAGTTGAAGAAGAAGAAGAAGAAGAAGGAGTTGCATCCCTGACTCTCTTCTTAGATGCATCGCACTTGAGCTGAGTGGCTTCTTGCTTTAGCGCCATGTTGTAGAACTCATCATACTTTTTCGGCTCAAAAAGCACGAGAGCTAGTTGCAGATCTTCTCTGCGGCCACCTCTAAATTGATAAATCATGCTCTTCTTGTCAGGGACGTCTTGTTTGGCGAAGCGAGTGAGCATGTGGAACAGGATGTTATATTGGTAAACAAACAAGCTGCCTTGGTTCAGATTGTGGAACTCCTCACGCTTACTCTCAACAACACTTTGAGGAATGTAGTGAGCTTTGAAGTCTTGGCAGAAATCATCCCAGGTAATCACACGACCTCCTCTGGAATCTTTGTATTGTTGATACCACTTAGCAGCTTGGTCTTTGAGTTGGAACGAAGCAAACTTGACAAAGTCCTCAGGCCTGACGTTGCTACACTCAAAATGTTTGCAGATATCCATGAGCCAATCGTCAGCGTCTGTGGCCTCGACACAGTTACTGAAGGACTTCGGCTGGTTTGCGAGGAACTGGTTGAGGGTAGCAAACTGAACTTGATTGTTGCCATGGCCTTGATTTCCTTGGTTGCGCTCTTGCAAGAGTTGCATAAGCATCTGCGTGTTGGTGTTGGTGGCGGCCATGACAGCTTGCCATGCCTCCGGAGGTGGAGGTGGTGGCGGTGGTTCCGGATTCTGACGCGTTGGAGGAGCCATCCTGAAGAGGGTGACATCCGTTAGCATCTTGACAGACATATAATTCAGGCATAATCAATGGATCGAAATTGCAACATATAGCCTTAACATTCGGACAAGAATGAACGAATGAATTCCAAAGTAAATGATCACACTTCCATAAGGTTGAGAAGCCACTTAGATAAAGGTAGATGAATAAAACAACAAGGTATGGATATGAAAAAATATTTGGTAAGGATTACCCAATCACAAACCAAATATCTGCGGGAAGAAATACTAGAGCTACAAGAATTCCCACCTATGAAACTCCCGAAACTTTCTAGTTATGCAATCAGGTGTTGGGGATACAGGGGAAGCATAATATCTCAGCCAAAACTAGCAAATCCTACATCCAGCTGTATCCATCCTTCAACACATAACCAAGAAACCTTCGGAAATCATTTACCTCAACCTTCGAAAAGCATCCTTTATACGAGTTATGGAAATACTCCCGAACTCCCGCCCCAGTACTGGGTGGCGTCGAGGTTATCTCACCAACAACTGCATAAAGGAGATTTTCGATGTCGGTGAAACTCAGGTATTCCGGAACTGCAACGATAAAATTGTGACAACAACACCTCGGAGCTCAACTCCCCGGGACACTGCCACAACCCCTAAATGTCAGGAGGCACCAAGAACAATGTTCTCGTCACAAAACCATCGGAACGATTCCAAGATACCCGCGTGATCCTAAAAAAAATTCATGAAATTTGAGAAGAGAAGAGTCAAAACTCTACGTCAGGAGGCCTCACCAGAGCGACGAAGGGACTGAGGAGTAAAAAGAATCCTACTCTCCGATATATATAATCCTATAGGACTCAAAACATTATTCTAGACTCAACAACGCCAGCGATTCGATCAAGCAGGAGGATCCTAAGTCGGGGAAGGCTCTGATTACCAACTTGTAACACCCACGATGCGCCTATATCTCCCATGTGCCGGAGCACGACTTAGAGGCATAACCGCATAGTAGGCATGTCGCAAGAGGGGTAATCTTTACACATCCCATGTACTGAATAAGAAAGGGATAAAGAGTTGGCTTACAATTGCCACTTCACACAATACATAAATATAGCATTACATCATCCAGAATACAATCAAGGTCCGACTACGGAACCAAAATAAAGACAACCCCAAATGCAAAAGATCTCTGATCGCCCCAACTGGGCTCCACTACTGATCGTCTGTAAAAGAAACATAGTAATGTCCTGAATCCTCGTCAAACTCCCACTTGAGTCTGGTCGCATCCCCTGGACTGGCATCATCGGCACCTGCATCTGGTTTTGGAAGTAATCTGTGAGTCATGGGGACTCAACAATCTCACACCCTCGCGATCAAGACTATTTAAGCTTATGGGTAGGAAAAGGTAGTGAGGTGGAGCTGCAGCAAGCACTAGCATATATGGTGGCTAACTTACGCAAATGAGAGGGAGAAGAGAAAGCAAAGCACGGCCGAGAAGCTACAAAGATCAAGAAGTGATCCTGAAACTACTTGCGTTCAAGCATAACACGAGACCGTGTTCTCTTCCCAGGCTCCGCTGAAAAGAGACCATCACGGCTACACACGCGGTCGATTCATTTTAATTAAGTTAAGTGTCAAGTTTTCTGCAACCGGATATTAACAAATTCCCATCTGCCCATAACCGCGGGCACGGCTTTCGAAAGTTCAAAACCCTGCAGGGGTGTCCCAACTTAGCCCATCACAAGCTTTCACGGTCAACGAAGGATATTCCTTCTCCTAGGAAGACCCGATCAGACTCGGAATCCTAGTTACAAGACATTTCGACAATGGTAAAACAAGACCAGCAAAGCCGCCCGATGTGCCGACAAATCCCGATAGGAGCTGCACATATCTCGTTCTCAGGGCACACCGGATGAACACTACGTACAACTAAAACCAACCCTCAAGTTTCCCCGAGGTGGCGCTGCAAGTGGCTCTATTTTGGACCAACACTCAGAGGAGCACTGACCCGGGGGTTTAAAATAAAGATGACCCTTGAGTCCGCGGAACCCAAGGGAAAAAGGCTTAGGTGGCAAATGGTAAAACCATGGTTGCTCCTTGCTGGAGGAGCTTTATTCAAGGTGAACTGTCACGGGGTTCCCATTATAACCCAACCGCGTAAGGAACACAAAATCAAGGAACGTAACACCAGTATGACGGAAACTAGGGCGGCAAGAGTGGAACAAAACACCAGGCATAAGGCCGAGCCTTCCACCCTTTAGCAAGTATATAGGTGCATTAAAGTAAACAATATATAATAATGATATCCCAACAATAAACATGTTCCAACAAGGAACAAACTCTATCTTCACCTGCAACTAGCAACGCTATAAGAGGGGCTGAGCAAAGCGGTAACATAGCCAAACAACGGTTTGCTAGGAAAAGGTGGGTTAGAGGCTTGACATGGCAATATGGGAGGAATGATATGGAAAGTGGTAGGTATCGCGGCATAGCAATAGAGCGAGCAACTAGCAAGCAAAGACAGAAGTGATTTCGAGGGTATTGTCATCTTGCCTGCAAAGTTCTCCGAGTTGATGAAAGCCTGATCCTCGTAAGCGTACTCAACGGGTTCCTCGATCACGAACTCGCCTCCCGGCTCTACCCAAAGCAAGAACACAAGCAAAGGAAAACACAATCAACCACAGTGCAATGCGCAAGCAACATGATGCAAAACATGACATGATATGCGGGATGTGATATGCAAAGCGTATGCATGCTCCGGAAGGAAAAGATTGAACCAGGTCTCAACTTGCCAAACCAAGAGTGCCACTGAAATATGAGTTGATTTCGGTCGAAATCGATATAAATATCACCGGAATCGGATGCACGGTTTGAAATGGCAAGCAAAACAAGAATGGCACAATTCTGCGATTAACAGCACGATGCCATCTAGAATGCAACAAGAAACTAAGCTACTGCACTCCAACATAGCCAACAAAGCACATGGCAGTGATCTACTCAAGATGCTTGACAAAATATGAACACTGAGCTATGGCTAAATCACACAAGAGCAGGTTCAAACCAGCATGGCAAAAGTGAAAAGGATATCAGCATCACAGACTTAGTGAAAATAACAACATGGCAGGAATTAACATCGGGAAGCAATGTTTAGAGCAAGATAACAACATGCTACAGGATCAGATCATAGCAAAGAAAGGCATGGCATGAATGTACTCAAAGCATATAACAAAAGTCCCTTACTGACCATAAGCCAAAAGGGCACGGAAAACATGATGGCACCCATGTAAACATAGCAAGTTTCGTTAACAGATTCAGACTTAGCAGAAAAACTGGACATGGCAAAAACAGAGTTATGAAGGCATGTTTGCGAGCTCGATTCACTCAACACAAGGCATTGCATGACAAGCTAAGCATATAACCAGCAATAAGACATGATCAAGAAGCTAACCATGGCAAGAACAATCTCATAGCATGCATGGTTCAACTACAACAACCTTGGCAAAATTGATTAACATGTAAGCAATCTGCCAGGAACATTTTATAGCGAAAGTAGAGCAAGATTGAGTCATGCTAGGGTACTCCGTAAATGCAAACAGGAGCATGGATGGATAGAGCACAACCATATGTCAAAATCATCCTAATTGAACATACTCAAAAGAAGCATGGATCACTCTGTAGCAACATGAAAACATGGCATAAAAATAACAACAGGGAAATGACAGTGAAATTCTAAGTCCCTGAAATCAGCAACATCACGAGAGCTACTTTGCATGCTTGTGCTAGTCACCACATTGATCACAAAAATACATGGCATACACCCCTGCAATAGTCATTTGGGCATCAAAATGGACTCAAACAAGCATGATGCAATGGAACAAAATGAAGAGGACATCATGATGAACATGTTGACATGCCACACGCACGAAACGGAGCTACGGATGCGGAGTTATGGCATGATGAAAAGTGATTGAAAAAGTAACAGAAAATGACTTAGAGAGAAATTGAAGTCAACCCTAGGGTTTCCAGATCCAGATCCGGGTGCGCGGTTTACGAGGTTCGCTGGAGAAGTCGCGATGGCCAGAGCTGGAGAGGAGGTGGCCGGAGCTTGGGGACCTGCCAGATCCGGAGAGGACGACGGCGCGGTGGACGAGGACAACGGAGTCGGCGCGGGGAGGCGAGGCGCGCGGCGGGCGGTGACCGGAGCACGACGTGGGGCGGCGGCGACCAGCGAGATGGCAGCGAGGTAGGGCGGCGAAGGCGGCGGAGGTCGATGGCGGTGCTCGCGCGGAGAGCGGTGGGGCGCCTCGGGCGCGGGACGGCTGCCGCGCGGGCTTCGGGGGCCCACCTGTCGGATTTCGGGTTCTGGCAGACCCTTGAGGTTCGAACACTGGGGTGCGCGCGGAGATTTTGCCTCCTACCTACCTGCACCCCTCCGCCTCGCTAAGATCTAAGCTATGGAAAGAACAACACGAATGACACAGGGTTTATACTGGTTCGGGCCACCGTTGTGGTGTAATACCCTACTCTAGTGTGTGGTCTGGTGGATTGCCTCTTGGGCTGATGATGATGAACAATACAAGGAAGAACAGCCTCGCGAGGGTCTGCTCTTGGCTGGGGCGATGAACTGCTAGGAGGAGTTCAGTCACCCTTCTCTCTTTCTCTCTCTGATTCTGATTCTCTCCTCCCTCCCTCGTTCTGTGGGTGGCTGGTCCTATTTATAGTGGCCCTGGTCCTCTTCCCAAATATCGAGCGGGAAGGGAGCCAACAATGGCGGGCTAATTTGAAGGGGGACAACTAGTACTAGCTATCCTGACAAAAGTAGTCTTCGCCTGCACAAAGCTCTGGTGGTGACGCCGTCTTGGGCTCTACAATGACCTCCGTCTTGCAGTCCTCCTAGTCTTGGTCTTGTTGCACCGAAATGGAAACCTTTGCCTGATGCCTCGGTACTCTGCGGCTGCGCTTGCTCCCTTTGCACCAAAGAGGAAAGGAGGACGCTGCGCGGGCTGGCACCCGCCTGGCGCCTTTGGTCGTCATGGCTTGCGTCACGGGCACCTCGTGAGGTACCCCGCCTTGATCTCTCCGCCTCCTCGCGAGCTAGCCTGATGAGGCCGTGCCTGAGGAAGCTCCGCGTCGTCCGCCCCGCGAGGCTTGGCCCCTCACGAGGGTCTTGGGTCTGTGTTGATGAAGATGGGCCGTGCTGGGCCCCCCTTTGAGCCACGCCGCAGGCAGGCAAGTCTGGGGACCCCCGTTCCCAGAACGCTGACAGTAGCCCCCGGGCCCGAGGCGCGCCCGGACTTGGCCGTGCAGGGAGGCGGAAGGGTAAGAGCGATGCGCGGGGGCCCTAAAAGCCTGCGGCCTTGGGCGCTGCGTGGCGGTTGATTGGACGTGGGCGTCTCCACTTCCCCATGGCGCCTCGGCAACTGCACGGATTGGACAAGCCCCTGCATGCAAAGCGGGTCATGATTACCTGCGATCGTGGAGGTCGACGGTTGGCCTTCGCCGGCCATAAGTACGGAACAACGTGCACCCTTCCAGTTTATCCCCCCTTGCTTCTCCTTCTTCTTCATGGCCCCGTCGAAGAGGTTCTCGGCCGCAGAGAAGGGGAAGGCTCACCAGGTTGAGCCTGCCTCTCCCCCGCCGAAGCGCGGCCGAGGGCGCCCTCGCAAACATCCTGTGGCCACCACGGCAGCTCCCCACGGCTGTGGAGACGATTTTCAGCGCGGCGACGGGCGGATTGCTGCGGCCGGAGGGCGCGCTCCGGTCGCTCGTCCCCCTAGGCCACGCTTTCGCGCTGCAGAGGTGCTGCCGGAGTTCATCGTGTGGTCGGCGGAGCCGACTAGCACCCGGCTTCCGCTTCCTCGCTTCCTCCTCGGTGAGCTCCCGGCCGGCACCCCAGGCGGCCTCTGGCTTTAGGCCGACGGCTGCTGCAGCCGGGCCTCATGGGCTTCACTGGAGGTCTCCGCAGCCGGGAGCCTGGCCCTGGCCCGCGGTTGGCAGACGTTTGCCCGCGCGCGTGGCCTGAGCCGTCGTTGCACCCTGCACTTCAAGTTTGATGGCGATGCCACCCTCTACGTGAGGGTGTTTGGGGAAGATGGTCGCCGCGCAGGGTGCTGCCCCGAGGACGACGACCGCGGCCGGGAACCCAGCTCCAGCGACGATGGAGAAGACAACGCTCGCATGACTGGCGGCGCTCGGGGTTCCCCAAGCTTCTCCGGTTCTTCTTCAGGCAACGACTCTTCCAGCGGTGGCCGCGGTCAGCCTCCACGCCGTCGCATCTGCTTGGGAGGTGGTAGCGTGTCCGCCCACCGTCGCGCCTCGGTGAAGCGCGAGAGGGAGTCTGCCTGAGCCCCGGAGGCAGCTCGAGTCTTCCCTGCAGGCCGGTGTGAGGCGAGCTGCGCCTGATCTGTTCTTTCTTTTCCTTTTTTCCTGCGTAAAAAAGACAGTGCTGTGGAGCCCCGCGGGGGCGTGTTTGGGTTATTGTTGTTAATCATCGTTTTGCTTCCGTTATCGTGCCTTCCGGCTACGTGCCCGCGTGTGGATAGTTCCCGGCCCCAGTCGTGGGGGGGCGACCGACCCAGGCCCTGTGTTCGTGTCGCGATGCCCGTGGGGCACGGACTGGAGGGGTGCTCCTGTAATGGACCTAGGTCACGAACCCTTTGAACGACTAGGACAGGAACACTCGCGAGGGCGCTCGGCAGTCCCCCCCCCCTCGCGAGGCCTTGCATAAGAGAAATCGAGGCAGGAGAGTGAAAAGTCGAAGAACCACAAGCCAAAGACGGCAACAACTTCAATAAAACATCGAATGAGAAGGAACAAGCCAACTGCGGAAAGCAAATGAAAAGCCGCGTCTGGCACCTAATCTAGTCTTCGACATCTTCTCACCAGCGCGGAGCTAAGTGCTGCCACTGGGCGTGGGAGGGAGCCCCAGGGCCTGAGGCCGGCGCTCCTGAGACTCCGGGGCGTGTACAGCCCCAACTCATTATTACGTGAGAGTGTCATGGGCGGCGAGCTTCACAGGCGTTGGCCTTCTTCACAGGCTCCGGGCCTTTTCCAAAATGCGACAGCTTCACAGGCATTCGCCTTCTTCACAGGCTCTGGGCCTTTTCCAAAATGCGACAGCTTCATAGGCATTCGCCTTCTTCACAGGCTCTGGGCCTTTTCCAAAACGCGACAGCTTCACAGGCATTCGCCTTCTTCACAGGCTCTGGGCCTTTTTCAAAACGCAACAGCTTCACAGGCATTCGCCTTCTTCACAGGCTCTGGGCCTTTTCCAAAATGTGACAGCTTCACAGGCATTCGCCTTCTTCACAGGCTCTGGGCCTTTTTAGGGATAGAACCTCCGGAGGTGCTGGATGTTCCATGCGTTCTGGACCGGCACCCCCTCCTGAGTCTCCAAGCGCGCGGAGCCGGGCCTGGAAACATGAACAACTTTGAACGGGCCCTCCCACATGGGAGAGAGCTTGTGCAGCCCCTCCCTGGAGAGAACCCGCCTGAGCACGAGGTCTCCTACCTCGAGAGTTCTGGGGCGGATGTTGCGGCAGTGATATTGCCGCAGGGCCTGTTGGTACCTCGCCGCTCGCAGCGCGGCTTCTCGGCGACGTTCCTCCCCTAGCACGAGGTCCATCCCCCGCATGGCATCCTGCTGCGCCTCGTCGAACGCCAGGACCCGCGCGGAGCGACGTCTGACCTCGTGAGGGAGGACCGCTTCGGCTCCGTAGACCAGGAAGAACGGGGTCTCTCCAGTCGGCTTGGTCGCGGTTGTGCGGATGGACCACAACACGGACTGAAGCTCGTCGTACCAACCTCTGCCGCAGGCCTCCAGCTTCTTCTTGAACGTCCTGGTCTTGAGGCCCCTCAGGACCTCAACGTTGGCTCGCTCGGCCTGGCCGTTGCTTCGGGGGTGCGCCACCGAAGCGTAGCATATCTGCGTTCCAAGGTTAGCACAGTATGTTTTGAAGAGGTTACTAGTGAACTGCGAACCGTTGTCCATGATGATGCGGTTCGGCACCCCGAACCGGCTCACGATGCCCTCGATGAACTTGACCGTGGAACCCGCGGGAATGGTGCGGACAGCCTCTACTTCAGCCCACTCGGTGAACTTGTCCACGGCGGCGTAGAGGTAGCGGTAGCCCCCAGGCGCCCGAGGAAACGGGCCCAAGATGTCCAGCCCCCAGACTGCGAACGGCCACAAAAGGGGTATAGTCTGCAGGCCTCCTGCTGGCTGATGGATCTGCTTGGCGTGGAATTGGCAGGCCTCACAAGCTTTCACTAGTTCGACGGCGTCGTTGAGTGCGGTGGGCCAATAAAACCCACTGCGGAACGCCTTGCCGACAAGGGTCCGTGATGATGAATGATGTCCACAGTCTCCGCCATGTATATCTTCCAGCAGTTCCTTCCCTTGCTTCCTGGAGATGCAGTGCAGGGACACATCGTTTGGTCGCTTCCGGTAGAGCTCTCCATCCTTGATGCAATATGTCGTGGCCTGGCGTGCCACTCGCTCCACTTCCTCCTCCTTCTCCGGTAGGGTCCCTTGTGTTAAGTAACTCCGGAGCTCCGTGATCCAGAATCTCTCCTGAGGTTCCATCGTCATTTGCAGGCGTGCTCCTGAGGCCGGGCCACAGGCCGGAGCTCCCGAGGCAGGCGGCTGGGGGAGCTCCTCCCGAGGCTGAGCCATGTTTGACAATGACGGCAGGGCTGAGGGCTTGAAGAGCCGCTCCTCGAAAACGCCAGGCTCCTGAGGTAACTGCCTGGACGCCCGTTTGGCGATGTCGTCAGCCTCCTAATTGGTGCCACGGGGCACATGCTGCAACTCCAACCCCCAGAACTACTTCTCCATCCTGCGGACCTCCGCAAGGTAGGCTTCCATGTGCTCATCTTTTGGCTCGTACACCTTGTTGGAGAAATTGACAAGGAGCTGTGAATCGCCCTTGATGGTGAGGCGTTTCACCCCTAGGGCAGCTGCGGCCTTCAAGCCCGCTATTAAACCTTCATACTCCGCTATGTTGTTGGAGACCTTTTCACCTTGCTGGAAACAGAGCTGCACAGTGTAGTAGAGCTTGTCCTGAGTGGGCGGTATAAGCACCGCCCCAGCCCCTGCGCCATGCCTGGAGAACGCCCCATCGAAGTACATGACCCAGCCTTCTGGCGCCTCGCTTCCCGGGGAGAGGGACCGATCCTCGCCGGCCTTGAGGCCTGGTACCTCCGTCCATTCTGCCACAAAATCCGCCAACGCTGCTCCCTTGATGACTCTGGTCGTGCTGAATTCGAGCTGAAACGCTTGCAGTTCTATGTTCCACTCAGCGACCCTTCCAGCTGAGTTAGGGATCCTGAGCACTCTCTCAGGGGGTATGACGAGACGACCTTGATGGGGTGACCCTGAAAATAGTGTCGCAGCTTGCGTGAGGCCACCAGTAGCGCGAGGAGGAGTTTCTGAGGCATGGGGTACCGCGCCCTCGCATCCCGCAACACCGTACTGACGAAGTACACCGGGTGCTCAACGAGGTTGGGTGCGTCAGTGCTGGCGGCTCCCTTCGGAGACCGTGGCGCCCGAGGCTGGCCATCTGGGAGAGGGGCCTCTTCCGCCTCCGGTGCACTCCTCTGCGGCGGCTGATCCTCCTCAGCCGCGGTGGTGGTTCCTGTGGGCCTTCCTTGTTCCTGTTTTGCCTTGTACCGGGCTGCTGCTGCGGTTCTGATTCGACGCTCCTCTCTAACCGCCACCAGGGCCGCGCTGGCGGAGTAGGGAGTGGCGGCGAGGTAAAGCACCAGGGGCTCTTGAGGGCGCGGAGCCACCATGACCGGCGGGCTGGTCAGGTATCTCTTGAGATCCTGGAATGCCTTGTCGGCCTCTTCAGTCCACTCAAAGGGCCCCTTTTTCTTCATTAGCTGGAAGAAGGGCAGCGCTCATTCCCCCAACTTGGAGATGAAGCGCCCTAGCGCGGTCACGCGCCCAGTGAGCTTCTGTGTTTCTCTGAGGGTCTTTGGCGGGCTCATGTCTTCCACCGCCCTCACCTTTTCCGGGTTAGCCTCGATGCCTCGGTGGGACACGAGGAAACCCAAGAGCTTGCCCGAGGGGACTCCGAACACACACTTCTCTGGGTTGAGCCGTAGGTTCACTGCGTTGAGGCTCGCGAAGGCTTCCTCCAGGTCTTGTATCAGGGTCCTGGCCTCCCGAGACTTTACCACAATGTCATCGACGTACGCTTCAACATTCTTCCCGAGCTGCGGGCCCAAGGTGATGTGCATCAGCCGCTGAAAGGTCGCCCCTGCGTTACGCAGCCCGAATGGCATGCATGTGTAGCAGTACACCCCACACAGGGTTAGGAAGGCTGTCTTTTCGACGTCTTCTACCGCCATCTTGATCTGGTGATACCCAGAGAAGGCATCCAAGAAGCATAGCAGGTCACATTCCGCGGTGGAATCGACGATCTGGTCGATGCGGGGGAGCGGGAACGGATCTTGCGGGCACGCTTTGTTGAGGTTGGTGAAGTCGACACACATGCGCTCTTTACCTCCCTTCTTTGGCACAACGACAGGGTTGGCCAACCAATCCGGGTATCGGACCTCGCGAATGACCCCAGCGGCTTCTAATTTGCGGGTCTCTTGGACGATGAAGGCCTGCTTTTCTGTGGACTGCCGCCTGGCCTTCTGCTTCACAGGGCGCACGTTGGGGCACACGTTGAGGTGATGCTCGATTACACTCCTGGGGATCCCTGCCAACTGATCAGGCTCCCAAGCGAATACCTTCTTGTTTGCGCACAGGAACCCGACCAGGGCCTCCTCCTGCTCGGGTTCGAGGTTGGCGCCTATGGTGAAAGTGGCGTTGGTGGACCCGTCCTCATCGATGGGTATCTGGTTGGTTTCTGCTTTGTCTTGGGTGAACAACTGTTTCTTCTTGGCGGGTGCAGCCCCCTTGGGCTCGGGGGTCTCCAAGCCGGCGGGCTGTGCCGACGCCGCCGTCTTGAAGGCGAGCTTGAGTACCCGCAGCGCGTCTCTGGTGTCCCCGTGCACGGTGAGGACACCGCTGCTCCCGGGTATCTTCATGAGATTGTACGCCAGGTGCGTCGCGGCCATGAACTGGGCCAGCGTTGGGTAGCCGAGGATGGCGTTGTAGGGGAGGCCGATGGGGGCAATGTCGAAGTCGACCAGCTCCATGCGGAAGTTGTTGTAGGTGCCGAAGGTTATTGGGAGCCGGATCTGTCCTAAGGATCTGGATGATCCGCCCCCAACGCCTGAGAAGGACCGGCTGGGTTGCAGCCGTTCCAGGGGTATGCAGAGGAGGTTGAAGGCCTCGACCGAGAGCACGCTGAGGCCCGCACCGCCATCAATGAGAGTTCTGGTGACGGCCACCTGGCAGATGGTGGGGGTGCACAGCATGGGGAGCGCACCCGAGCAGGCCGAGTTGGAGGGGTGGTCCTCCGAGCTGAAGGTCAGGCTGGCCTTGGACGCCGCCCGGTCCGGGAGAGCCCCCTGCCGTGTGGAAGTGGCGCTGACCCGGCGGATGAACGGCTTGACGTGGTTATTTGTGGGCGGCGCCTGCGAGCCGCCCAGGAGGGCCGCGACGACCGGGGGTGTTGGTGTAGCGCGATGGGCGGGGAAGAGGCTGCGAGGCTCTTCCCAAGAGGCCACGGAGGTTGCCGGCAGGTGGAGCAGCCATGGGTGCGGAGCGCCGGTGAGGGCCATGGGGAGCCAGTTGGCCATGACCCTATCGTCACCTCCAGCTTCGAGGGGGGGCCTCCTTGCTCGCCGGCAAGAAGGCCAGCGGATCTGTCGCGCCGCCGTAGCGCGGCGGAGTCATTGGCTTGAACTTGTCCGGCCACCGTACCCGTTGCAGGGCTGGGGCTAGGGCTCGGAGCCCCCTGGCCCCCGTGTTGGCGCCGGCGGCCGGAGCGGGCGACGCGCTACTCATCGCGAGGCAGGCCGTGGCGGAAGAGAAAACTCCGGTGCACCCCTACCTGGCACGCCAAATGTCGGATTTCGGGTTCCGGCAGACCCTTGAGGTTCGAACACTGGGTTGCGCGCGGAGATTTCGCCTCCTACCTACCTGCACCCCTCCGCCTCGCTAAGATCTAAGCTATGGAAAGAACAACACGAATGACACAGGGTTTATACTGGTTCGGGCCACCATTGTGGTGTAATACCCTACTCCAGTGTGTGGTGTGGTGGATTGCCTCTTGGGCTGATGATGATGAACAATACAAGGAAGAACAGCCTCGCGAGGGTCTGCTCTTGGCTGGGGCGATGAACTGCTGGGAGGAGTTCAGTCACCCTTCTCTCTTTCTCTCTCTGATTCTGATTCTCTCCTCCCTCCCTCGTTCTATGGGTGGCTGGTCCTATTTATAGTGGCCCTGGTCCTCTTCCCAAATATCAAGCGGGAAGGGAGCTAACAATGGCGGGCTAATTTGAAGGGGGACAGCTAGTACTAGCTATCCTGACAAAAGTAGTCTTCGCCTGCACAAAGCTCTGGTGGTGACGCCGTCTTGGGCTCCACAATGACCTCCATCTTGCAGTCCTCCTGGTCTTGGTCTTGTTGCACCGAAATGGCAAACTTTGCCTGATGCCTTGGTACTCCGCGGTTGCGCTTGCTCCCTTTGCACCAAAGAGGAAAGGAGGACGCTGCGCGGGCTGGCACCCGCCTGGTGCCTTTGGTCGTCATGGCTTGCGTCACGGGCACCTCGTGAGGTACCCCGCCTTGATCTCTCCGCCTCCTCGCGAGCCAGCCTGATGAGGCCGTGCCTGAGGAAGCTCCGCGTCGTCCGCCCCGCGAGGCTTGGCCCCTCGCAAGGGTCTTGGGTCTATGTTGATGAAGATGGGCCGTGCTGGGCCCCCCTTTGAGCCACGCCGCAGGCCGCATGCAGGCAAGTCTGGGGACCCCCGTTCCCAGAACGCCGACACCGCCGTGGGCTGAGCGGGCCGGCAGCGCGGGGGCTGGCTGGTGCCACATGGTGGCTCCGGAGTGGCTGGGGCGCGGCGGCGCGATTTCGTCCTGCGTCGCCCGGACGTGTCTGGCGGCGCGGAGGGGAAGTTAGGGTAGGTTTTGACCGCGAATTTCGGAGGGGGAGGTCTATTTATAGGTAGAGGGAGCTAGGAGAGTCCAAATGAGGTGCGGTTTTCGGCCACGCGATCGTGATCGAACGACCGAGAGGATGGAGGGGGTTTAGATGGGTTTTGGGCCACTTTGGAGGGGTGTTGGGCTGCAACACACACGAAGCCTTTACGGTTCCCCGGTTAACCGTTGGAGTATCAAATGAACTCCAAATGGCACGAAACTTGATAGGCGGTCTACCGGTGGCGTACCAAGGCCGCTTGGCAAATCTCAGTCCAATCTGAGAACGTTTAACACCCGCACACAAAAAGATGCAAAAGGGGGCACCAGAGGACATAGGAGTGCCGGATGGCAAAACAAACAATGGGGAAAATGCTCAGATGCATGAGACGAACACGTATGCAAATGAGATGCGCATGATGACATGATATGAAATGCATGACATGGACAAAAAACACAACGAAGACAAAACCCAACCACGAGGGAATATCATAACTAGGAGTCGAAAATGGCAAGAGTTGGAGTACAAATATGGTAAGTCACATCCGGGGTGTTACATGCTGCCCCTACTGTCACTGGGAAAGGACACCGCAAGATTGAACCCAAAGCTAAGCACTTCTCCCATTGCAAGAAAGATCAATCTAGCAGGCCAAACCAAACTGATAATTCGAAGAGACTTGCAAAGATAACCAATCATACATAAAAGAATTCAGAGAAGATTCAAATATTGTTCATAGATAAACTTGATCATAAACCCACAATTCATCGGTCTCAACAAACGCACTGCAAAAGAAGATTACATCGAATAGATCTCCACAAGAGAGGGGGAGAACTTTGTATTGATATCCAAAAAGAGAGAAGAAGCCATCTAGCTAATAACTATGGACCCGTAGGCCTGAGGTAAACTACTCACACTTCATCGGAAGGGTTATGGTGTTGATGTAGAAGCCCTCCGTGATCGAAGCCCCCTCCGGCGGAGCTCCGGAACGGGCCCCAAGATGGGATCTCGTGGATACAACAAGTTACGACGGTGGAATTAAGGTTTTGGCTCCATATCTGATCGTTTGGGGGTACATAGGTATATATAGGAGGAAGAAGTGCGTCGGTGGAGCAACAGGGGGCACACGAGGGTGGAGGGCGCGTCTGGGGGGTAGGCGTGCCCCCTACCTCATGGCTTCCCTGTTGGTTGCTTGATGTAGGGTCCAAGTCTCCTGGATCTTGTTCATTCCAAAAATCACGTTCCCGAAGGTTTCATTCCGTTTGGACTCCGTTTGATATTCCTTTTCTTCGAAACCCTAAAATAGGCAAAAAAAAACAACAATTTTTGGCTGGGCCTCCGGTTAATAGGTTAGTCCAAAAAATAATATAAAAGTGTATAATAAAGCCCAATAATGTCCAAAACAGTAGATAATATAGCATGGAGCAATCAAAACTTATAGATACGTTGGAGATGTATCAAGCATCCCCAAGCTCAATTCCTGCTCGTCCTCGAGTAGGTAAATGATAAAAACAGAATTTTTGATGTGGAATGCTACTAGGCATAATTTCAATGTAATTCTTCTTAATTGTGGCATGAATATTCAAATCCGAAAGATTCAAGATAAAAGTTTAATATTGACATAGAAATAATAATACTTCAAGCATACTAACTAAGCAATTATGTCTTCTCAAAATAACATGGCCAAAGAAAGTTCATCCCTACAAAATCATATAGTTTAGACATGCTCCATTTTCATCACACAAGAATGCTCTCATCATGCACAACCCCGATGACAAGCCAAGCAATTGTTTCATACTTTAGTAATCTCAAAATTTATAAACCTTCACGCAATACATGAGCGTGAGCCATGGATATAGCACTATGGGTGGAATAGAGTATAATGATGGGGCTATGTGGATAAGACAAAAAGGAGAAAGTCTCACATTAATGAGGCTAATCAATGAGCTATGGAGATGCCCATCGATTGATGTTAATGCAAGGAGTAGGGATTGCCATGCAACGGATGCACTAGAGCTATAAATGTATGAAAGCTCAACAAAAAAACTAGTGGGTGTGCATCCAACTTGCTTGCTCACGAAGACCTAGGGCACTTGAGGAGGCCCATTGTTGGAATATACAAGCCAAGTTCTATAATGAAAAATTCCCACTAGTATATGAAAGTGACAAAACAAGAGACTCTCTATCATGAAGATCATGGTGCTACTTTGAAGCGCAAGTGTGGAAAAAAGGATAGTAGCATTGTCCCTTTTCATTTCTCTTTTCTCTCTCTTTTTTTGGGCCTTCTTATTTTTATTTGGCCTTTCTCTTTTTTATTGGGACAATGCTCTATTAAATGATGATCATCACACTTCTATTTATTTACAACTCAATGATTACAACTCGATACTAGAACAAGGTATGACTCTATATGAATGCCTCCAGCGGTGTACCGGGATATGCAATGAACCAAGAGTGACATGTATGAAAGAATTATGAACGGTGGCTTTGCCACAAATACGATGTTAGCTACATGATCATGCAAAGCAATATGACAATGATGAACGTGTCATGATAAACGGGATGGTGGAAAGTTGGATGGCAATATATCTCGGAATGGCTATGGAAATGCCATAATAGGTAGGTATGGTGGCTGTTTTGAGGAAGATATAAGGAGGTTTATGTGTGAAAGAGTGTATCATATCATGGGGTTTGGATGCACCGGCGAAGTTTGCACCAACTCTCAATGTGAGAAAGGGGAATGCACGGTACCGAAGAGTCTAGCAATGATGGAAAGGTGAGAGTGTGTATAATCCATGGACCCAACATTAGTCATAAAGAACTCACATACTTATGGCAAAAATCTACAAGTCATCAAAAACCAAGCACTAGGCGCATGCTCCTAGGGGGATAGATTGGTAGGAAAAGACCATCGCTCGTCCCCGACCGCCACTCATAAGGAAGACAATCAAAGAACACCTCATGTTTCAAATTTGTTACATAATGTTTACCATACGTGCATGCTATGAGACTTGCAAACTTCAACACAAGTATTTCTCAATTTCACAACAACTCAACTAGCACAATTTTAATATCACTACCTCCATATCTCAAAACAATCATCAAGCATCAAACTTCTCTTAGTATTCAAAACACTCATAAGAAAGTTTTTACTAATCTTGAATACCTAGCATATTAGGATTATTTAAGTAAATTACCATGCTATTTAAGACTCTCAAAATAATCTAAGTGAAGCATGAGAGATCAATAATTTCTATGAAACAAATCCACCACCGTGCTCTAAAAGATATAAGTGAAGTACTAGAGCAAAACTATATAACTCAAAAGATATAAGTGAAGCACATAGAGTATTCTAATAATTTCCGAATCATGTGTGTCTCTCCCAAAAGGTGTGTACAAAAAAGATTATTGTGGTAAAGTAAAAAGAAAAGACTCAAATCATACAAGACGCTCCAAGCAAAACACATATCATGTGGTGAATAAAAATATAGCTCCAAGTTACCGATGGAAGTAGACGAAAGAGGGGATGCCTTCTGGGGCATCCCCAAGCTTTGGCTTTTTAGTGTCCTTAGATTATCTTGGGGGTGCCACGGGCATCCCCAAGCTTAGGCTCTTCCACTCCTTGTTCCATAATCCATCAAATCCTTACCCAAAACTTGAAAACTTCATAACACAAAACTTAAAGTAGAAAATCTCGTGAGCTCCGTTAGCGAAACAAAACAAAAGACCACTTCAAGGTACTGTAATGAACTCATTATTTATTTATATTGGTGTTAAACCTACTGTATTCCAACTTCTCTATGGTTTATAAACTATTTTACTAGCCATAGATTCATCAAAATAAGCAAACAACACACGAAAAACAGAATCTGTCAAAAACAGAACAGCCTGTAGTAATCTGTAGCTAGCGCCAGATCTGGAACCCCAAAAATGCTAAAATAAATTTCTGGACGTGAGGAATTTATCTATTAATCATCTGCAAAAATAATTAACTAAATATCACTTTCCAAATAACAATGGCAGCAGTTCTCATGAGCGCTAAAGTTTCTGTTTTTTACAGCAAGATTAACAAGACTTTCCCCAAGTCCTCCCAACGGTTCTACTTGGCACAAACACTAATTAAACACAAAAACACCACCAAAACAGAGGCTAGATAAATTATTATTACTTAACAGGATCAAAAAGCAATGAATAAAAATAAAATTGGGTTGCCTCCCAACAAGCGCTATCGTTTAATGCCCCTAGCTAGGCATAAAAGCAAGGATAGATCTAGGTATTGCCATCTTTGGTAGGCAATCCATAAGTGGCTCTCATAATAGATTCATAAGGTAATTTAATTTTATTTCTAGGAAATTGTTCCATTCCTTTCCTTAACAGAAATTGGAATCTAATATTTCCTTCCTTCATATCAATAATTCACCAATCGTTCTAAGGAAAGGTCTACCAAGAATAATAGGACATGAAGGATAGCAATCTATGTCAAGAACAATAAAATCTACGGGCACATAGTTCCTATTTGCAACAATAAGAACATCATTAATTCTTCCCATAGGTTTCTTAATAGTGGAATCCGCAAGGTGCAAGTTTAAAGAGCAATCATCAAAATCAGGAAACCTAACAAATCACACAAAGTCTTTGAAATCGTGGAAACACTAGCACCCAAATCACACAAAGCATAGCATTCATGATCTTTAATTTTAATTTTAATAGTAGGTTCCCACTCATCATAAAGTTTTCTAGGGATAGAAACTTCCAACTCAAGTTTTTCTTCATAATATTTCATCAAAGCATTAATGATATGTTTAGTAAAAGCTTTATTTCGACTATAAGCATGAGGAGAATTTAGCATGGATTGCAACAAGGAAATACAATCTATCAAAGAGTAATTGTCATAATTAAATTCCTTGAAATCCAAAATAGTGGGTTCATTAATATTTAAAGTTTTGACTTCTTCAATCCCACTTTTATCAAATTTAGCATCAAGATCTAAAAACTCCGAATTTTTGGAATGCCTTCTAGGTAAAGGTGGATCATATTCAGTCCCATCATTATCAAGATTCATATTGCAAAACAAAGATTTAATAGGGGAAACATCAATAACTTTTAGATCTTCATCTTTATTATCATGAAAACTAGAAGAACACACTCTTATAAAGGAATCTTTCTTAGCACGCATCCTAGCAGTTCTTTCTTTGCACTCATCAATGGGAATTATCATGGATTTGAGAGACTCATTGATATCATGCTTAGGAGGAATAGATCTAAGTTTCAAAGAATCAACATCAAGAGAAATTCTATCAATGTTCCTAGCCAACTCATCAATCTTAAGCAATTTCTCTTCAATCAAAGCATTGAAATTCTTTTTGCGAAGTAATAAATTCTTTAATATTAGATTCAAAATCAGAGGGCATATTATTATAATTTCCATAAGAATTGTTGTAGGAATTACCATAATTATTAGAGGAATTACTAGGATAGGGCCTAGGATTAAAGTTTCCTCTATACGCGTTGTTACCAAAATTATTCCTACCAACAAAATTCACATCCATAGATTCATTATTATTCTCAATCAAAGTAGACAAAGGCATATCATTAGGATCAGAAGAAACACTTTTATTAGCAAATAATTTCATAAGTTCATCCATCTTTCCACTCAAAACATTAATTTCTTCTATCGCATGCACTTTCTTATTAGTAGATCTTTCAGTGTGCCATTGAGAATAATTAACCATAATATTATCTAGGAGTTTAGTAGCTTCTCCTAAAGTGATTTCCATAAAAGTGCCTCCCGCGGCCGAATCTAAAAGATTTCTAGAAGCAAAATTCAATCCGGCATAAAAAATTTGTATAATCATCCACAAATTCAAACCATGAGTAGGGCAATTACGTATCATTAATTTCATTCTCTCCCAAGCTTATGCAACATGTTCATGATCAAGTTGCTTAAAATTCATAATATCGTTTCTAAGAGAGATAATCTTAGCGGGAGGAAAATACTTAGAGATAGAAGCAGCTTTGCACTTATTCCAAGAGTCTATACTATTTTTAGGCAAAGAAGAAACCAAGCTTTGGCACGATCTCTAAGCGAAAAAGGAAATAGCTTCAATTTAACAATATCATTGTCCACATCTTTCTTCTTTTGCATATCACACAAATCAACGAAGCTATTTAGATGGGTAGAGGCATCTTCACTAGGAAGGCCGGAAAATGGATCTTTCATGACAAGATTCAGCAATGCAGCATTAATTTCACAAGATTCAGCATCGGTAAGAGGAGCAATCGGAGTGCTAATAAAATCATTGTTGTTGGTATTGGTAAAGTCACACAATTTAGTGTTATCTTGAGCCATCGTGACAAGAAAGCAATCCAACACACAAGCAAACGAGGAGCAAGCGAAAAAGAGGCAAATAGAGAAAGAGAGGGAGGATAGAGAGAGAAGGCGAATAAAACGGCAAGGGTGAAATGGGGGAGAGGAAAACGAGAGGCAAATGTCAAATAATGTAATGCGGGAGATAAGGGTTTGTGATGGGTACTTGGTATGTTGACTTTTGTGTAGACCTCCCCGGCAACGGCGCTAGAAATCCTTCTTGCTACCTCTTGAGCACGGCGTCGGTTTTCCCTTGAAGAGGAAAGGGTGATGCAGCAAAGTAGCGTAAGTATTTCCCTCAGTTTTTGAGAGCCAAGTTATCAATCTAGTAGGAGGCTACGCGTGAGTCCCTCGCACCTGCACAAAACAAATAAATCCTCGCAACCAACGCGATAAGGGGTTGTCAATCCCTACACGGTCACTTACGAGAGTGAGATCTGATAGATATGATAAGATAATATTTTTGGTATTTTTTTATGATAAAGATGCAAAGTAAAATAAAAGGCAATGAAAATAACTAAGTGTTGGAAGATTAATATGATGAAGATAGACCCGGGGGCCATAGGTTTCACTAGTGGCTTCTCTCAAGAGCATAAGTATTTTACGGTGGGTGAACAAATTATTGTTGAGCAATTGACAGAATTGAGCATAGTTATGAGAATATCTAGGTATGATCATGTATATAGGCATCACGTCCGAGACAAGTAGACCGACTCCTGCCTGCAGCTACTACTATTACTCCACACATCGACCGCTATCCAGCATGCATCTAGAGTATTAAGTTCATAAGAACAGAGTAACGCCTTAAGCAAGATGACATGATGTAGAGGGATAAATTCATGCAATATGATAAAAAACATCTTGTTATCCTTGATGGCAACAATACAATACGTGCCTTGCTGCCCCTACTATCACTGGGAAAGGACACCGCAAGATTGAACCCAAAGCTAAGCACTTCTCCCATTGCAAGAAATATCAATCTAGTAGGGCAAACCGAACTGATAATTCGAAGAGACTTGCAAAGATAACCAATCATACATAAAAGAATTCAGAGAAGATTCAAATACTGTTCATAGAGAAACTTGATCATAAACCCACAATTCATCGGTCTCAACAAACACACCGCAAAAGAAGATTACATTGAATAGATCTCCATAAGAGAGGGGGAGAACTTTGTATTGAGATCCAAAAAGAGAGAAGAAGCCATCTAGCTAATAACTATGGACCCATAGGTCTGAGGTAAACTACTCACACTTCATTGGAAGGGCTATGGTGTTGATTTAGAAGCCCTCCGTGATCGATGCCCCCTCCGGTGGAGCTCCGGAACAGGCCCCAAGATGGGATCTCGTGGATACAAAAAGTTACGGCGCTGGAATTAGGGTTTTGGCTCCGTATCTGATTGTTTGGGGGTACGTAGGTATATATAGGAGGAAGAAGTACGTCGGTGGAGCAACAGGGGGCCCACGAGGGTGGAGGGTGCGCTTGGGGGGGTAGGCGCGCCCCCTACCTCGTGGCTTCCTTGTTGGTTGCTTGACGTAGGGTCCTAGTCTCCTGGACTTGTTCGTTCCAAAAATCACGTTCCCGAAGGTTTCGTTCCGTTTGGACTCTGTTTGATATTCCTTTTCTTCGAAACCCTAAAATAGGCAAAAAAACAGCAATTCTGAGCTGGGCCTCCGGTTAATAGGTTAGTCCCAAAAATAATATAAAAGTGTATAATAAAGCCCAATAATGTCCAAAACAGTAGATAATATAGCATGGAGCAATCAAAAATTATAGATACGTTGGAGACGTATCAAAGGTCGTGTGTGATTGTTCATTGATCCAACGTGGTTTATTCCTAGAAACTATGTGTGTTATTGAATGCATCACACGTGGTGTTTTCTCAATAACCGTGTGCAATAGAAAAACCCAATTAGCAGGCTAATTATCCAATTATTAATAATCCATTTATTAATCTAATTGACATTTCATATTAAGCACACAATATATTTCTTTTTCATAATTGAAATACATCAGAGTACAACATCATATAGCTTCAGCACTCAACTACCCCATTACACAACTACAGCAGCACCAAGTTTCACATGCAACATCTATAACCTTTCGAAATTAGCATCATAGACGGTACATAGACAGATGTATCTCATCTGGAAAACTGTTGAAGCAGAAGGCGAATATTGAGCCATCATTGATGTTGAAGGTCTTTGTAACTTTAGGCCAGTGCCTGTGGATGATTGACCGTCCATCCTTCATCCTCTTCAGGAACACTTCAATATTGAACCGTGGGTGTTGTATGAATACCTTCCTCGCCTCCTGACCATACAGGTGGTTTGAGAGGTAATCATCAGTGAACTGCTTTGTAAAGGCTTGAAAACAAGGGTGTGCATAAATATCTTCTCTATATTGGAAATGGGGCAAAGGAATAAAAAGGCAAGGCATAATAGTTAGTACCATCCTATAGTGAACTGATGTCTTCTTCACTGTGCAGACAAAGATCTTGTTGTTTTTTGTTGCTAATTTCTTTATCCTAACAATCTTTCTGAGTTTCTTGACTTGACTGATATTCATGGACAACTCATTTACCCATATGCAAAAAGGGTCGAACAGTGGGTCAAAACCTCTGACAGCAAGACCTACATGTGCAAGTCCAAATTGTTAGAAACCTAAATATTAGAAAGGTTCCTGCAATTGCACAATAATGTGCTATTAGACAACGGACCATGCACGTGCTAACCTCGATTGTAAACCTCAGTGCTTCCCATTATTTCCCTACAACACAAATAAGGTAGTTAGTCATCAGATTAAGTAAGGGTTCACATGCTATCAGTAAAATATGTTGATGAAAAATAAGCACATTGCAGATTCATCAGATTAATTTAAGCCACATGGAAAACCCATTTATCCAAACCAAGCATGATTAAGAACTAGGAAATATAGCACCTGTATATGTTTCTCATGTATTAAGTGTAGCCAAATTCGATTTATTCCTCACATGCACAACAATACAAAATTCTACCCACGACAATTGGACATCGCATTGCAGAATTGAACCAAGAAGTTAACTAAACACCACAACAAATGAACCAAACATTAACTGAGCACCACATTGCATAATATAACATACTCCTAATAGAAGATTAGATAGTTAACCAAACCAAGCATGCTTAACAACTTGGAAATATAGCAATTGTATTTGTTTCTCAAGTATTTAGTACAGCCAAGTTCAATTTATTCCTCAAATGGTATACAATAACAGAATGCACCCACAACAATTGAACATCGCATTGCAGAATTGAACCAAACAAAAGAGTTAATAAACACCACAAAAAATGAACCAAACGTTAACTGAGCACCACATTGCACAATATAACATACCTCTAATAGAAGAATAGACAGTTAACCAAACCAAGCATGCTTAACAACTTGGAAATATAGCAATTGTATTTGTTTCTCATGTATTTAGTACATCCAAATTTGATTTATTTGTCACATGGTATACAATAACAGAATGCACCCACAACAATTGAACATCGCATTGCAGAATTGAACCAAACAGCCAACCGCGTCACGTCCTCAGCGCGCGAGGCGTCGACGGTGGCCTCGATGGCGAGGTGCTCCTCCAAGATCTGGGGGTCAACACAAATTGCAGCCATCGCGACCTCATCCGCGCGTGCCGCTGCGATTTGCTTCTCCGCTACCAAATGCTCCTTGAGATCCTGGCTATAATGCGCACACCATGACTTAGAGCGGCGCTTATTTGGTGGACGGGTCGGTGATTTGGGTGGAAGGTGTCGCACCGGCGGTCGGGGCATGTGGGATGTGGAAGGAGGAGGAGGATGGGGGTCGGGTGTGGATTACCTGCCTGGATAGGCGAGGCCGAGTAGCGTGAAGGAGGGTCGCCGGCGAGGAGGCGGCGCTGCAAGCAAGGAGCGAAGGTTTCAACTTGGAAAGGAAGGCGGAAATAGGGGAAATGTGGCTTTTGGCAAGGGGGCGGAGAGGTAGATATTTCCACGAAAGCCAGAATTTTGGAATCGCTTCAGCAAAAAAACTGGCGCACAAAGTGTCATCACACACGGTCCCTTATTCAGAACTGTGTACGATATGTGAACATCACAAATGATTCAGATAGCTTAACCCATGTGTGATGAGTTTGAACATCAAAAATTTTGGTTCAAATTTCCCTGGTTATAGTGGTCATCCACGTCATTGCATAATTTGGGTACACAAAGGAGACTACAGCACACCCACACTTCTTAATCGACCAAGTTCAGAATTAAACAAAGCTAGCTGACCTAAACATTACTTTAACAAATTAAAGAATGGCACTCTTAATTAAACAAAACAAAGAGTACTACTACGGCTGGTGCTCGTGGATCTCCTCCGCCGCATCCATGTCCAGCTCGTGCCTGACGGTCTCCTGGGGAAGGGGCTCCATGGCATCAATTGCACCATACTCAGCAAGCATCTCGCCATCCCCGTCCGCCATATCTTTGGAATAGGCCGCCACGAGATGGGCATGGCCGGCCACGATCTGGGCTTTGGCGGGCTCCGTCGTGGCAAGATATGCCGTGCAGGAACGGACGGCTACTGGAACTCTCTTGGTGATTGCCAACTCTTCGGCCGTGGGTTGCCGACCGTTGTCAGAGAAGCTTCGTTCGATTTGTGCGGTGACCGCCACGAGCTGGGCTTGGACGGCCTCAACATGGTGGTGGGCGGTATCCATCAGGGCTAAGGCCGCCCCTGCGGAACAGACAGCTGCTGTGCCGCTCTCACCAGTTGCTATCCCCGAGGCAGATGTTGCCGCCACCGCCTGAGAAGCAACAACGGTCGTTTGGGCTACCTTGGCCGCCCGGACACAGATTGCGGTCTCCCTCACGAAGCTTGTTAGCACACGCCTGGCAGGTGCAGCCATGCTCTCGCCGGAGTGGGCCGCCGAAGTTGCCCTCACGATGCGGGTCCACATCCCCATCTTTCACCAGCAACGATTGAACAGTGAAATGATATTTGAGAGGCAGGCTAGTGTGCTTGAGACTTCGACGGTGCTCTAAGATATTTTGTGTTGCATCTCACACGGTTGGTGATAATAAACTGTGTGCAATCTACTTGATATTTCGTCTTGATTTGAATTACGTAATGGGGTCATAGCTGCAAAAGATGGTGTTTAAATTGCTAGAACTTTTATCTGAAGTGAACATGCAACTATAGGTGTGTCGTCAAAAAATTGGAATTATTCAGGGTTCGTTTGGACGTCTTTATACATTAACTTGGTTTTGTAGGCATTTCATGTGCATAATTCAAATTTGAACTGCATGCACATGCTCCAGTGCATATAAACGGGTTGAAAAATCAAATATGTGTCCTTGGTTGCATGCTTAGGTCCCATGCAAGAAATGGGAATGAATGTCAAACACCCTGCCACCGTCACACGGCCGCAAACATTGAGATACCTGTTTTTTAAATTCTAGTAAATCTAAAACTTGTCTATAATTCATCAAACTTGGCATGCTATCATGGAGCGGCATCAACATGCCGTGGTAAAAGATTTGTCCCATTTGGGGCAGGTTTGGGTATAAGCTTCTCCCAAACCAGAGCTTCTCACAACAAGCGTGATGGTTTCGATAGGGAACGTGCCACCTTTGGGGACGAAACGATATCCGTTGCCTCTTATTGCTTTCAAAAAAATTCTAGTGTCAACATAGAACAACAGGAGTGTTGTGTTCGATTTTGGAATTTTTGGGGTTCGTTTGGACATTTTTATACATTAACTGGATTTTCTAGGCATTTTATGTGCATAATTCAAATTTGAACTACATGCACATGCTCCGATGCATATAAATTGGTTGAAAAAACAAATTTGTGTCCTTCGGTGCATGCTTAGGTCCCATGCAAGAAATGGGAATGAATTTCAAACACCCTGCCACCGTCACTCCGCCGCAAAATTGAGATACTTGGGTTTTAAATTCTAGTAAATCCAAAACTCATCTGAAATTCATGAAACTTGGCATGGTATCATTGAGAAGCATCAACATGTCGTGGTAAAAATTTTGTCCCATTTGGGGCAGGTTTGGGTATAAGTTTCTCACAAACTAGAGCTTCTCACAACAAGCGTGATGGTTTCGGTAGGGAACGTGTCACCTTTGGGGACGAAACGATATCTGTTGCCTCCTATTGCTTTCAAAAAATATCTAGTGTCAACATAGAACAACAAGAGTGTTGTTATTAATCTTGGAATTTTTTTGGGGTTCGTTTGGACATTTTTATAGATTAACTGGGTTTTGTAGGCATTTCAGGTGCATAATTCAAATTTGAACTACATGCACATGCTCCAGTGCATATAAATTGGTTAAAGAATCAAATTTGTGTCCTTCGGTGCATGCTTAGGTCCCATGCAAGAAATGGGAATGAATTTCAAACACCCTGCCACCGTCACTCGGCCGCAAACATTGATACCTGGTTTTTAAATTCTAGTAAATCCAAAACTCGTTTGAAATTCATGAAACTTGGCATGCTATCATGGAGCGGCATCAAAATGCCGTGGTAAAAAAATTGTCCCATTTGGGGCAGGTTTGGGTGTAAGCTTCTCACAAACCAAAACTTCTCACAACAAGTGTGATGGTTTCAGTAGGGAACGTGTCATCTTTGCGGACGAAACGATATCAGTTGCCTCTTATTGCTTTCGAAATTTTTCTAGTGTCAACATAGAACAACAGGAGTGTTGTGTTTAGTTTTGGAATTTTTCGGGGTTCGTTTGGACATTTTTATACATTAACTAGGTTTTGTAGGCATTTCAAGTGCATAATTCAAATTTGAACTACATGCACATGATCCAGTGCATATTGAGTGGTTGAAAAATCAAATATGTGTCCTTGGTTGCATGCTTAGGTCCCATGCAAGAAATGGGAATGAATTTCAAATACCCTGCCACCGTCACTCGGCCGCAAACATTGAGATGCTTAGTTTTTAAATTTTAGTAAATCCAAAACTTGTCTCAAATTCATGAAACTTGGCATGCTATCATGGAGCGGCATCAACATGTCGTGGTAAAAAAAATTCCCATTTGGGGCAGGTTTGGGTATAAGCTTCTCCCAAACCAGAGCTTCTCACAACAAGCGTGATGGTTTCGGTAGGGAACGCGCCACCTTTGGGGACGAAATGATATCCATTGACTCTTATTGCTTTCAAAAAAATTCTAGTGTCAACATAGAACTACAGGAGTGTTGTGTTTAATTTTACAATTTGTCGGGGTTCGTTTGGACATTTTTATACATTAACTGGGTTTTCTAGGAATTTTATATGCATAATTCAAATTTGAACTACATGCACATGCTCCAGTGCATATATATTGGTTGAAAAATCAAATCCGTGTCCTTCGGTGCATGATTAGGTCCCATGCAAGAAATGGGAAAGAATTTCAAACACCGGGGGACTGTTGATTGCCGACAAAAGGTTGAGATAGTTTGTTTTTAAATTCTAGTAAATCCAAAACTCGTCTGAAATTCATGAAACTTGGCATGCTATAATAGAATGGCACCCGACATGCTGTGGTATTTTTCGTGTCCATTTTGAGAGAAGGCGCACTCGAATAACAGCCAACAAAGGTATTTTGAAACAAATAGCCGACATTGTAACATTTCAAACGTTTTGTATAATTTAAATTGTGTGCATTCTGTTAACCATTCACGTGACGCCACACCTCACTATTTTAATGGCTAGGAGGTGCCGTGCGGACATGTGCTTGAGTGCTTGACTAAACGGGAGGCGTGCGAGCTGTACTCCCGCAGGCTCATCGGGAAGCGAGCCCTTTGACTTCCATGACCGCCCGCCTTGCTCGCATCCTCTTCATTAATGGCGCCCAGGCCGCAGTTTCATATGGTTTTTAAATATGAAACACTCATCGCAAATGTTTTAGTTAGAACACCCGTATGCAAAATCAACAACTTCCCCAGGAAGCCAAGGGAAAATATGCCTAGCAGGATTTGTGCAGCTCTTGATCGCAAACGTTTTAGTTAGAACACCCGTACGAAAACCGACAGCTTCCCCAGGAAGCCAAGAGAAAATGTGCCGAGAAGGATTTCTGCAGCTCTTGATCGCAAACGTTTTAGATAGAACACCCGTATGCAAAGTGAGAGCTATGGTCTTCCCCCTTAAGTCGAGGGAAAATTCACAGCGCGGGATTTGTGCATCCCTTCAACGCAAACGGTTGTTTTGGATGACCCATGTGCAACCACGTACAAACGATTTGGTAAGATTTGCATTTGTCATATTGGGTATGTTGCCATTTGTCAAACTGGAAAGATTAACATTTGTTGATCTAATAACATTGCCATTTGTCAATCCTTGTAACACTGCGATTTGTCAAAATATGCAGCTAAAAATCACTAGCACTAGCTAATTTTTGCAACTAAAATTCAGTAATTAAGTATAGATTTCATTCATAGATTAAGTAGTCGTTCTTAATTTATACAAATTTCAACTCGACAGCTGAACCAACCAAACTTTTTCCCAATTGCTGCCAACCACGTACTGAAATAGCTAGTTCAACTATATATACTAGCTAATTTTAAGTACGTTGTACAGTTCCACCACACATCTATAGTCATATGAACTGAACAAAATAGCCCCTAAATACCACTACTATGAAGGGGCTTTGTGCTACTTCCGGCAGCCTCTCCTCTGTCGAGCGCGCTCAGTAAGAGGCAGAGGAGGAGGAGCCTACCGACGAGCTGGAAAAATGCAATACGGTGCCTGCCGCTGCTGCACGTTCAGCGACGCTCGCCGGCTCGAACGCCCACTGCCGCTCCAGATGATCCCTCTCAAAGCGGCTAGACTACTCGTAGATCTCCTGATTCCTCGCCTCTGCGTCGGCGTGTGCTGCGGCGATGGCTGCGTAAGGCTCTTTCCATGCTCGACGAGGCGCTCCTCCTCCTCCCGTAGGAACTCAATGTAGTGCGCAAGGTCGCTGACGCACGTGTGGGCCTCCACCTCCGCCTCCCTCCTTCGGGCAGCGGTGGCGGAGTGGGTGATGATCCTCGCAGTCAACGGTGGGCAGGCGGCCACGGCGGCCGATGATAGGGTGGCGGCCACGACAGCCACCTCCCGCCTTTGGGTCGCGGTGGCAGAGCGGGTGATGGCGGGCAGTGGGATGGCGGCCACGACGGCCACCTCCCGCCTTTAGGCCGCGGCGACGGAGTGGGCGATGGCCCTGGCTTTCGACGGTGGTGTGGCGGCAATGGCAGGCAACAGCTGCCGACGGGTGATCACTCCCTGACTATAGTGCAAGAAAGCTCCTGTCTACTAGGACTACATCAGTACTTCCCCAAAGAGGAAGGGATGATGTAGCACAGCGAAGTTAGGTATTTCCCTCAATGAAGAAACCAAGGTTATCGAACCAGTAAGAGAACCAAGAAACACAACGTAAATAGCACCTGCACACAAATAACAACACCTGGCAACCCGACGTGTTAAAGGGGTTGTCAATCCCTTTCGGGTAACGATGCCAGAAATTTATAATAGATTGAAATAATAGATCGTAAATAGAATAAAGTGCAGCTAAGTATTTTTGTATTGTTGGTTTAATATATCTGAATAAAAATGCAAAGGAAAAGTATATCGCAAGCAAATATATGAGAAAGAAGACCCGGGGCTGTAGGTTTCACTAGTGGCTGCTCTCGAGAAAGATAGCAAACGATGGGTAAACAAATTACTATTGGGCAATTGATAGAACCTCAAATGATTATGATGATATCCACGCAATGATCATTACATAGGCATCACGTCCAAGATTAGTAGACCGACTCCTGCCTGCATCGACTACTATTATTCCACACATTGACCGTTATCCAGCATGCATCTGGTGTATTAAGTTCATGGAAAAATGGAGTAATGCAATAAGAACGATGACATGATGTAGACAAGATCTATATATGTAGAGATAGACCCCATCATTTTATCCTTAGTAGCAATGATACATAAGTGTCGGTTCCCTTTTTATCAATAGGATCAAGCATCGTAAGATCGAACCCACTACCGGGAACCTCTTCCCATTGCAAGATAAATAGATCAAGTTGGCCAAACAAAACAAAAATATCGGAGAAGAAATACAAGGCTATAAGAGATCATGCATATAAGAGATCAAAGAAACTCAAATAACTTTCATGGATGTAAAAAGATAGATCTGATCATAAACTCAAAGTTCAACGGATCCCAACAAACACACCGCAAAAGAGTTACATCATATGGATCTCCAAGAGACCATTGTATTGAGAATCAAGAGAGAGAGATGAATCCATCTAGCTACTAACTACGGACCCGAAGGTATACAAAGAACTACTCACGCATCATCGAAGAGGCACCAATGGAGGTGGTGAACCCCATCCGAGATGGTGTCTAGATTGGATCTGGTGGTTCTGGACTCTGCGGCGGCTGGATGAATATTTCGTCAACCCTTCTAGGGTTCTGGTATTTTGGGGGTATTTATAGAGCAAAGAGGCGGTCCGGGGGGCACCCGAGGTGGGCACAACCCACCAGGGCACGCCTAGGCCTCCTGGCGTGCCCTAGTGGGTTGTTCCCTCCTCGAGGCTCCCCCCAGGTGCAACTAGGGCCCGTTGTGTTCCTTCTGGCCCATAAAAATTCTCCGTAAAGTTTCGTGGCATTTGGACTCCGTCAGATATTGATTTTCTGTGATATAAAACACGGAAAAACAGGAACTGGCACTTGGCACTATGTCAATAGGTTAGTACCAAAAAATTATATAAAATGATTATAAAACATCCAAGATTGATAAGTTAACAGGATGGAACAATCAAAAATTATAGATACATTGGAGACGTATCAGCATCCCCAAGCTTAACTCCTGCTCGTCCTCGAGTAGGTAAGTGATAAAAACAGAATTTTTGATGTGGAGTGTTGTTTATCATGTCATATCATATTCTTTTTCTTTGTAGCATGGACATTTGGACTTTTATGCGATTCAAAGCAATAGTCTAGTTCTGACATAATAATTTAGATACTCAAGCATATCAACAAGCAACCATGTCTTTCAAAATATCAATGCTAAAATAAGTTATCCCTAGCCCATCATGCTCAAACATTGATCCATTCATGAAACACACTCGAATATTAGCTACACCCAATACTTAAGTACGATCATATTGCCTCCTAGTTGGTGATTTTTATGAGAGAAGATGGAGACTCAAATTCAAAAATAAAAAATGCATAGAGTAAAAGAAAGGCCCTTCGCGGAGGGAAGTAGGGATTTGTAGAGGTGCTAGAGCTCAAAGCAAAAAAATAGAGATAAAAACATTTTTATAGGTGTATCCATCCCACCAACGAAAACGACTTAGAGTTCTGAACACTTTCCATGCTAGATATGCCATAGGCGGTTCCCAAACAAAAAATAAAGTTTATTCCTTTTTCCACCATACTTTCACTTTCCATGGCTAACCATATCCACGGGTGCCCTCAATACCAACAATTTTCAAGGAATTTATTATTTGACAACATAAAGTAAATTCATTTTTTTCATTTTGGTACTGGGCATCCCTAAGACCTTTGCCTTACCCTCGTTCAATGACAAGTGAATAAACACTCATCATGAGAATAATACATCTAGCATGGAAAATATTAGCCACCCGTCACCGCTCCGCGAGCGAAACAAAGACACAAAAGAGAAGTTTATTTTGAAAATTAGAGATGGCACATGCAAATTTTCTTAGAACGGCAAAAGAATACCGCATATAGGTATATATAGTGGACTAATATGGAAAAACTGGTTTGAAGGTTTTTTGATGCACAAGTAGAGATCATACTTGGTGCAAAGTGAAGGCTAGCAAAAGATTGGGAAGCGACCAACCAAGAAACGGATAATCTCATAAACAAGCATTAAGCATAAATAACACTGAATAATGCACCATAAGTAGGATATAATTTCATTGCATGACTATTGACTTTCGTACTTACATAGGGAATCACAAACCTTAACACCAATATTCTTACTAAAGCACAATTACTCATCAACATAACTCACATATGACATCATCATATCTCAAAACTATTACTAAGAATCAAGTTTACTTTGTCCAATGATCTCCATGACATTTGTTTCTTTTCCTTTATCCTTGTTGGATATCTATCACTTTGGGACTAATTTTCATGTGTTGCTTTTCATAAGCTCAAACAAATATAAGTGAAGATCATGAGCATACGAATTTTTCTTTCTCTCAAAATAATTTAAGTGAAGCAAGAAAGAGTTTCTTCAAAAAATTACTAACTCTCTATTAAATCTAAGTGAAGCAAGAGAGCATTTCTTCAAAAATACTAAGCACACCGTGCTTTAAAAGATATAAGTGAAGCACTAGAGCAAGTCCTAGCTCATAAAAGATTTAAGTGAAGCAAAGAGAGCAATTCTAAGTCATGACATAATTTTGGGTCTCTCAAATAGGTGTGTCAATCAAGGATTGATGACTTAAAACAAAAAAGAAAACAAGCAAAGATACATATCATACAAGACGCTCCAAGCAAAACACATATCATGTGACGAATAAAATATAGTTTCAAGCAAAATACCGATAGTTGTTGGAAGAAAGCGGGGATGCCACTCGGGGGCATCCCCAAGCTTAGTTGGTTGCTCAATCTTGGATAATAGCTTGGGATGCCGGGGCATCCCCAAGCTTAGGCTCTTCTATCCTTCTTTCATCCATCGTAAGATAACCCAAAACTTGAAAACTTCAATCACACAAAACTCAACAAAACCTTCGTGAGATCCGTTACTATAAGAATAATAAATCACTACTATAAGTGATGTATCAAACAAATTCTCATTTTTTTGTATTATATCTACTATATTCCAACTTTTCTATGGCAAAAAATCATCTAAGAAAACCATAGAGCCATCAAAATAAGCACACAACACAAAGAAAACAGAATCTATCAAAACAGAACAGTCTGTAGCAATCTGACTATTTCGAATACTTATATAACTCCAAAAATTCTGAAAAATTAGGAAGACCTGATAAATTTGTATATTGATCTACAGAAAGTGGAATGGGTATTTTATCACTCTTTGGTAAAAAAATCAAAATTAATTTTGTGAGCATAAAAGTTTCTGTTTTTCAGCAAGATCAAACAACTATCACCCAAGAAGATCCTAAAGGCTTTGCTTGGCACAAACACTAATTAAAACATAAAAAACACAATCATAACAATAGCATAATTGTGTAAACACACAAGAACAGAAAGCAAAAAGCAAAAATAAAACTTATTCATTGGGTTGCCTCCCAACAAGCGCTATAGTTTTACGCCCTTAGCTAGGCATAATATTTCAACGATGCTCACACAACATATAAGAAACACAAAGAGAGCATCATGAAACATGTGACAAACACATTTAAGTCTAACATACTTCCTATACTCAGGAATTTTATAGGAAAACAAATTATCAAGACAAGAAAACATCTAGCATAAGCAAAGGAGAGGAATAAAACATTGACAATCTCAACACAACAAGAGGAAATTTAATAACATGAAAATTTCTACAACCATATTTTCCTCTCTCATAATAATTATATGTAGGATCATAATCAAATTCAACAATATAACTATCATATAAAAATTTTCTTCATGATCTACATGCATGCAAAGTTGACACTCTTCCAAAATAGTGGGATTATCATTAAATAAAGTCATGACCTCTCCAAACCCACTTTTATCAAAACTTTCATAAGATCGAACATACTCCGAAGTAGTGGGATCATTATTGCCTAGAGTTGACACTCTTCCAAACCCACTTTCAATATTATCGCAAACATATTCATCATGAGGCTTAAATAAATTTTCAAGATCATAACAAGAATCACCCCAATCATGATCATTGCAATAAGTAGTGGACATATCAAAATTAGCATCCCCAAGCTTGGGGTTTTGCATATTATTAGCACAATTGACATTAATAGAATTTATAGTAATATCATTGCAATCATGCTTTTCATTCAAGGAGCTATCATGAATCACTTCATAAATTTCTTCATCACAATTTTTAGATTCACGAATTTCAAGCAAAACTTCATAGAGATAATCTAGTGCACTCAAATCACTAGCAATTGGTTCATCATAACTGGATCTTTTAAAAGGATTAGCAAGTGGATGAGGATCCATATCAATAGATTTTTAGCAAGCGAAGATGCAAGCATATAGAAGGCACATGGCAACACAAGCAAACAAAGGATCTGACAAGAAAAAGGCGAACGGAAAAAGGCAAATAAAATGGAAAAATTTTGTGAAGTGGGGGAGAGGAAAATGAGAGGCAAATGGCAAATAATGTAAATTGAGAGGAGATGAGATTTGTGATTAGGAACCTGGTATATGTTGAAGATACTCCTCGGCAACGACGCCAGAAATTCCTTTTGATCACTCCATGACAATAGCGCCAGAAAGCTCCTGTCTGCTAGGACTACATTGGTATTTCCCCAAAGAGGAAGGGATGATGTAGCACAGCGAAGGTAGGTATTTCCCTCAGTGAAGAAACCAAGGTTATCGAACTAGTAGGAGAACCAAGAAACACAACGTAAACAACACCTTCATACAAATAACAGCACCTCGCAACCCGGCGTGTTAAAATGGTTGTTAATCCCTTTCGGGTAATGATGCGAGAAATTTGTAATAGATTGAAATAATAGATCGTAAATAGAGTAAAGTGTAGCAAAGTATTTTTGTATTTTTGGTTTGATAGATCTGAATAAAAATGCAAAGGAAAAGTAGATCGCAGGCAAATATATGAGAAGGAAGACCCAGGGGGCGTAGGTTTCACTAGTGGCTTCTCTCGAGAAAGATAGCAAACGGTGGGTAAACAAATTACTGTTGGGCAATTGATAGAACCTCAAATAATTATGTCGATACCCAGGCAATGATCATTACATAGGCATCACGTCCAAGATAGTAGACCGACTCCTGCCTGCATCTACTACTATTACTCCACACATCGACCGCTATCCAGCATGCATCTAGTGTATTAAGTTCATGGAAAACGGAGTAATGCAATAAGAAAAATGACATGAGGTAGACAAGATCTATCTATGTAGAGATAGAACCATCGTTTTATCCTTTGTAGCAACAATACATACGTGTCGGTTCCCTTTCTGTCACTGGGATCAAGCACCTTTAGATCGAACCCACTAGCGGGCACCTCTTCCCATTGCAAGATAAATAGATCAAGTTGGACAAACAAAACCCAAATACCGGAGAAGAAATACGAGGCTATAAGAGATCAAAGAAACTCAAATAACTTTCATGGATATAAAAAGATAGATCTGATCATAAACTCAAAGTTCATCGGATCCCAACAAACACAACGCAAAAGAGTTACATTATATGGATGTCCAAGAGACCATTGTATTGAGAATCAAGAGAGAGAGATCAAGCCATCTAGCTACAAACTACGGACCCGAAGGTCTACAAAGAACTACTCATGCATCATCGGAGAGGCACCAATGGAGGTGGTGAACCCCATCCGAGATGGTGTCTACATTGGATATGGTGGTTCTGGACTCTGCGGCGGCTGGATGAATATTTCATCGACGCTTCTAGGGTTCTGGTATTTTGGGGGTATTTATAGAGCAAAGAGGCGGTCCTGGGAGCATCCGAGGTGGGCACAACCCACCAGCGCGCGCTTGGGCCTCCTGGCGCGGCCTAGTGGGTTTTCCCCTCCTCGGGACTCCCCCAGGTGCAACCAAGGCCCGTTGTGTTCCTTATGGCCCATAAAAATTCTCCGTAAAGTTTCGTGGCATTTGGACTTCGTCTGATATTGATTTTCTATGATGTAAAAAACTAGGAAAAACAAGAACTGGCACTTGGCACTATGTCAATAGGTTAGTACCAAAAAATGGTATAAAATGATTATAAAACATTCAAGATTGATAACATAACATCATGGAACAATCAAAAATTATAGATACGTTGGAGACGTATCAACGAGCAGCGGTGGCGGAACGTGTGGTGGGTGTTCCACGCACACCCAACAGGGATGCCACGCGCACTACACTACGTCGGCGACTGAGCCACCGCCGCGGTGTAGCCTCCCAGCTAGAGCTATCCTCTGATGATGGTGGAGTGGCTGAGCGACGATGATGGATCGGTGCCATTGGCAATTGTGGGTGAAGCAGACAAGATAAGCTATAGGGAGGGAGGGGAAGCATTGGGATTTTGGGGGATTTCACCGAGTCGGGTGGGAAGCTTGCGTGGGAGTGGGCACGCCGACGATTCATTGGTGCCACTTCAAGCCACCGTTTGGCCAAAAGAACGCCCCCGCGCGCTACGCAAGCTTGCGTTGTAAGCCATCTGCGGCAGCGGGGTGACAAGACATGCGAGAGGAGGACGAAAGGACACGTACACATATGGTTAATACAAAAAAACGTTTGTGACTACCTACTATACCCCCGTCCTGGTTTATAAGTAGGATTTAACTAATAAAATACGAATGCATGTCGCCAAGGATTATATCATTGGACTCGTATTTGAACATAGCTTCCAGTTATACAATTTTTGTAACATGCACTAACACTTTTTTGGTTAAATTTAAGGTTATATACCAGCAAGCATATGCCCGCAACACATACGGCTTATTTCATCACAAACAGCTCAGGTGGGTCAACTGTATGCCACGTATCGCACACGCAACTCTAATGTGATTTGTGCTTGATGTCTCCCTCATTGCTCGCACAGTTCGTCTTATATGCCATGTATCACTGTGCCGGTCTTTGCTCGCGTCCCTCGGCAAGCTCTGCTCACCGTTAGGTGCCGCGGCATGCTCTGCTCGCGTCCGTCGGTGCGCTCGGCTTATGGACAGCTTTTCCTTGTGTGTTCAACTGCTATATGCATATATATATATATAGTTGCTTGCCGTTGAGGCGACCGCGGAGCGCTCTGGTCGCGTCCCTCCGCGCGCGCTCTTCCAGCGGTTGGGCGTGCGCACGATCACGTCGGCGGCCCCATAAGCATGCGGTTGCGCCGCGCGTGTTGCCACGCGATGCGGTTACATGCGGCGCGATGGAGTTACGCGCTGCAAATTAGAACTGCCATCAGGGCTTGTTGATATTCCTGGCCGTCCGGCTCCCCCTTTAATTCCTGCAGCCATTATAACCTTAGTCTCTTCAACGTGCCCCACAACACAACAAGCACACCCATGACGACACATAGAGAGGGGATGTCTAGCGACGCTCCAATGGAGTACGACGAGCATAGAGTGGAGACCCATGCGAGGGAGACGGATATCTCGGTGGTGTACACCATCGACCCGGCCATGATGGATGACTACATCAACAACGTTGAGTAGTTGCTTGCTCGAGATAAGTACAAGGTGGTCGGCATCGACCTCCAGTACACCGTCGGTCCTCCCGGCATATATTAGAAGGTTGTCGTCGCCCAGTTGTGTGTGCGCCATCATGTCCTCATCTACCACTACTGCATGGCCACAGAGCCTTGTGACCATTTCAACAGGTTCCTCAACAGCACCGACTACAAGTTAGCCACGGTGGAAACCACCGACGATGTAAAAGCGCTCAGTGTTACAGGCTTGGCCTGCAAGAACCTTGTCGAAATTTGTGACCACTACAGGGTCTGGGGCAGCACGAAGGACTCCCTGGTCGAACTCGCCTCGGCCATCATCGACCCCTACTACGAAAAGATGAAGCAGGATGCCCAGAGAACAAGTCCCCTATCCTAGCACAGGGCCTGGATGCGGCAACTGGATGAATCTCACCTTGGTTCGCGGCCAAGAGTGTGTACACATGCTACGAGATGCACAGGCGGACCGTTGACATGAGGAAGTTCCTCGTTACCCAAATCGGCGAGCCCGGATCGAGCCATAAGCAGAGCAAGCGTCACAAGATCATATGGTCGTTTATGCTAGTTAATCATGCATGTAATATATAGTTTACTTTATTGGTGTGTGGAAATGTCATGTGTGTATAGTAGCCACCTATGTAATTATGCATGTAATAGTTTACTTTGGTATGTGCAAATGACATGGTTGTAGTAGCCACCTATGTAAGTGGATGTTTCATTTGGTTATGCAACCATGTCCTTATAAGTGTGTATATATATGTTGTTGTTCTGTATGCAATCCCATCGCACAACACACACGTCTTATTAGCAGCAACCGTCTGTGTTATTATCGGTCTTCGTACACATTTTTGATTACATATCTGTTTGCCGCGTATCACATACATCTTATTATATTGAACCGTTTCTGTTCTCTTGTCTCAACACAAATAGTTCATCTGAGTGAACCGCATGACATATATCGCACACACCTTGATCTGGTTGACCATTTCTTTTGTGTTGCCTGATCACAAACAGTTCATCCGAGTGAACCGTATGATGTATATCGCACACGCCTTCATCTAGCTGCCCGATTCTTTTGTTCTGCCTCATCGCAAACAGTTCATTGAACTGAACCGTGTGCCCTGCATCGCGCATGCAACTAAAATATGAACCGTGTTTGATGCATCCTCCATCGCAAACGTTTTGCGCCTTTTTGACGGTTCTTTTACACCACTGTTTGTGACTATTGCATCACACACAGTTTCATCGAAGGGTCTCTGATCGTAGTGTCGTGTTAGCAGCATCCTGCAGTAGTGCAAGCAGAGAAGTAGTTTCATCATAAGCATCATGCATAGTAGAAGTGTCATCATCAATAACATGTGACATATCGGAATCAATAGCAGGTGTAGGTGTCGCAAGTTTACTCAAAACAGAAGGTGAATCAAGTTTAGAGCTAGATGGTAGTTCCTTACCTCCCCTCGTAGTTGAGGGAACAATCTTGGTTCTTTGATCTTTCAGATTCCTCATAGTGATCAACAGATATAAATCTCAAGTGACTCAGAGAATAGAGCTATGCTCCCTGGCAACGATGCCAGAAAAAGGTCTTGATAACCCACAAGTATAGGGGATCGCAACAGTTTTTGTGGGTAGAGTATTCAACCCAAATTTATTGATTTGACACAAGGGGAGCCAAAGAATATTCTCAAGTATTAGCAGCTGAGTTGTCAATTCAACCACACCTGAAAGACTTAATATCTGCAGCAAAATATTTAGTAGCAAAGTAGTATGGAAGTAACAGTAACGATCACTGCAACAAATATGTCAACTTGCGACCATCACTATTGGTCACTGAAAGGTCATTGTTTTTCATTTGCGACCTTTTTGTGACCAAAAACAGAAGGTCAAAGGCTGGCGGTCGTAAACTGAAATTAACAACCTTCTCCGTGAGAAGGTCGTGGAATTCCACGACCAAAACAAAAGGTCATTGATTCTATGACCTTCTATTTTGGTCGCTAGCTCTCTGCCCTGGCCACGTCAGATCCAACGTGGCCAAATTACGACCAATTGAAAAGGTCATTGATAAGATTCAGCCCGGTCCAATTCGACGCCTTACATGGGCCGAGCCCACTAATTCATCCTTTTTATTAAAAAAAATCTATCAATTTTTGATCGGCTTCGTGGGCCAAGCCCAACAATTCAGCCTTTTTATTTCTAGGCCTCATCCATTTCATAGTCCATTTAATTAAGCCTTTTTATACCTTTTTCATAAATGCGCAATATTCCAGTCCACTGTTGTTTGGGCCATAGCCTTTTTAGAGCCCAAATATTATTCGATCCAATAGAACATTCAGCCTTTTCATTGACAGATTTATTTTACACATTTCAACAGTAAACAATCAATAATTCTCACAATTAAATGATCAAATCCAGAAATCACTCAATGAAACTCACAACAGCACATACACGTCTGCACAATCAAAAAGAAATACACATGCACCAAAACATGGTGGTAACATCAACTAAAACTATTGTGCACATCTCCAGGCTTCTTCTGATCATGGTCACAACAGCAGCCACCTCAACAACATTAGATCCTGATCTGCATAAATTATAAGATACAGTGGAACTTAAATGATTGCCAATAAAAATATCCATTCAAGAGAATAAAAATTACACATAAATGCCCAAATACCTCAGTTCAGTAAACAGTAAGCATGGCATGGCAAAACTTCCAAAACTTGACTACAACACATCAACCTGATGATGTTCTACTAAGACATTCAACACACCAATAGTACTAGCGTATAGGTACCAACACATCTACTAGCTACTAGTGCATGTCATGCAATGAACATCTACTGGCTACTAGCACAATTGCACAAGCAATAGAAGCAGCATTAACTACTAGCACTGCTAGCAGTAACTACTAAGTACTAACTAGTAGCAGCCAACAGCTAGCAGTAGCGAAACTAACACTGCAGTAGCAAAACAGCAATAGTACATGCTACAGCTAGAGCATCAATAGCAGCAGTACATCTTCATCTAGACTCTAGGGAGCATCAACAGCAGCAGTACATCAAATGACACCTTGTTGTGATGTAACAGCATGGTACAACTAACTTGCTTCCAGAACAAAGTGTGGATTATATAGAAGAGTAGAGATCTGTGTCCCTTGGAAGCACATCAAATGTTAAAAATCTAGACTGGTCAAATAATAATTGTATTCTTCTCTACAAGCACATATGAGCAGTTAATAAGTACTGATCCTATCAAGTATGGCAGGCTTGCAACATGGAGATGCATACATGATTGAGCACTAACATATTATGGTGTGACCGGGGCTATACCTGTCCAGCACAATGCGTGTTGCATCCAAGAACCAGGTTCTGGATCAGAGCTGCATTGATGTTGCATCCAGCAATTTGCAGGGGGCCTGTCGTGAACATGAACATATTATGTCAGGGAAAGTGGATACTTCGTCTAAATAAATACATCTTATTGCAGAAACATTTCGTTGATTCCGTGGCGGAAACGTATAACACAGATGATGATACACTAATACACTGTGCATACTTGAAAATGCCAGAAGAGTTAAAATTATTAAACTGAGAGCAGTCAAAGCAACACAACATACTTGAAAATGCCAGATTTAGCATACCTCTATTCCTACGTACTACTACACATAGGTTAACAACTAGGAGAGCAACAGAGCATGCCAAGACTGCAATTGTCCGACTGATTGCTTTAGGTCATAGTGCGAAGAACACTGCTACATGTACAAGTACAACAAAAGAAGAATCTCAGGCCTCTATAATTCGCTAGTTTCTTAGGCAACAAACATCATTGCAAATTTTGATGAAATGCATAGGTCCAGACGATGATTACATAGCAGCAACTACTGCAGACATTGGCTGGAGAAATGCTCATCTTTTTATTCTTTGTAAAAGAAATTTTGAGTTCAAGTAGTAGCACTAGTTACTGACTACACATGTAGGTGCATATGCAGGTGCATCCTACAGACTACAGTACAACACTAATGCTGCTGCTATAGTACAATGTTGCTGCTACAGTATGGTACTCCAAGAATAATATGAAATGTGGACTAATGGTAATTAAGCCCCAGGATTAACTAGCAGTACTAGACAGCCATGAATGAAGCCCAAGATTTGATTTGGAGGTGGTAGTTAAACTTTGGTGTCGGCTTCGGCGTCTTCGAAGTCGTCCAGCAGCTTGGGGTCCTGGGCGGCGGCGGATCTCTGGTGGGGGTCGGTGCCGGCGTCGGTGGCCTGGCCGTTAGTACCACGACGACGCCCGGCATACGGTACGGTTGAGTCCTGCGGTGTAGCTGATATCGATGATTAGTAGCAAAGGGAATGCAACTGCTTTGCCTTCAGGTTAATATGTTACCTTGAGAGACACTGAGTTTTAGAAGAAATGCTAGGTGCACGCGCACATCGCTCCACCAAGAAGTGGAACCTGTTATTGGGAAGAAATGCAAACTTGTTAGTGAGCAAGCACACGAACTGTTATCAACAAAACTTTGCTGCTTGCAATAGCCATCTCAATGGAATGGATGCACACTTCAATAAGGAGGGTTCCTGAAGAAACCGCATATGCTCAGTTTATGACGACGAAATCATTGGGTGAAGTGAACCAAATCATCTTCCAGAATCTCAATAACATGCAAAGCTTGCAACTGAATCTTAACTAAACCTTGTGACGGAATGGTACCGAATGCAGTGCAATAATAGAACAACATGTTCAGAATCACAACAAATGCTACGACTGACTAATAACTAGAGTTGCCCGCCATTGACGTTGATTAACCGCTACATCTACATGAACACATTGCTTGCTTGATTGGTTTGGTTGACTTCTAATGGTGCTACGACTACATGGACACGAAATGGGGATCTGGCTACCTAATGACACAACTACATATTGAACTACTATAGGGATCTTGGGTGGGAGAGGAGAGGGCGGCGTCGCCTGAATCGCACCTGACGTCTGGTTCACCTGAGCTTGGACGTGAAGGAGGAGAGAGCAGCTTTACCGCGCCGCCGCTGGTGGTCACCGACCGGAAGGCGGAGCGGCCGGAGCCAAACTCGTCGAAGCTGATCACCGACGACGACTTGGTGGACTTGGACCTGGACCTCGACCGCAACTGACGTGCACGGGCGCCGAAGATGTCGTCAAAGAAACCCTCCTCGGTGGGCACGGTCATCGTCGCCGGCCTGCCACAGCGGCACAAGGCGTCGGCGCCACCGCCGTAGGAGTAGTACGGGTACTGGCCGCCGTGGCCGGCCGCGGTAGCATGGTAGTCAGGGGCAGCTACGTCGCCGCAGAAGCTGCAGAGGAGCATGGTGCGCGGCGGTGGGACACGGAAGCTTCGAGAGGTGGGAGGGAGAGGGGAGGGGGAGCTCGATCTGATGGAGGGAGACGGCGGTGGGAGGGATCGAGGGGAGCGCCGTCGATGGCGACGGCGACGAGATGGGGGAGGGGTGCGATAGGAGGAGGGGATCGATGGGATCTGGGTAGGGCTTGGGTACGTGGATGCGGGTGGGGTTTTCGTTTTCATTTTCTTTTTTTTCTGTACATAAATGGATGGATGGATGGATGGGCATCATGTCATCGATCCGTCTGACAACGAATTCCACCAATGGGAATAGAGCACATATAGTTGTGTTTTTTCTTTTGTTTTTATTCTACTGTTTCACATGAAAAAAAATCAAATATTGATCTCATATTGTGCACAAGAGTGCATCTTCGAATGCCAAACAATGTTGTCTAAGGAAGTTTTCATTTTCCTTTTTTCGAGTGCTCAAAATGTTTTTTTTGTGAAGGATCAACCAAATATTAGTTGCAAAATTGGTCCAAATCCATTTTATAAAATACTAGGCCATATATAATGCACAATTGATCAAATGGTCGGGTGTCAAAAGTTTCGATCCACCTCTCGTGAAAAAGATAAATTCCTGCCAATTCAGTAGGAAGCGGGTAAAATTTGAACTGCAGCAGCCTCATAGTTTGCTCTTTATTTTTTCCAAAATTCATTTCTAGGTACATAAGTATCTATTTCATCAGACAAACACAAAAAGTTTTCCAAGATTCAACCAATAGCTAGGAACGGTCATGTCCGTCGTTTTGACCGCATTTTGAAACGGACATAAAAAATTCAAAAAAATCAAAAAATTGGAAAACCTTCGCATTGTGTCATTATATGTGACCAAGTTAGCAGGAAAAATAATAAACTTGTAATACGGTAATTATTTTTAAAAAGTGTTCTCAAAAACAAGCTATCATGCGTGAAGATGCATGGCTTTCAAGCCAAATGATCAATCTTATGGCCACATTCATGGCATAGTTTGTTCAAATGATCTCATATTGTGCATAAGGGTGCATATTGGGATGGCAAACAATGTTGCCTAAGGAACTTTTCATTTTCTTTGGACGAAAAATTTGTTTTATATAATTCGTGTGCCCAAAATGAGTTATTTTTTGTGAAGGACCTACCATATATTTGTTGCAATATTGGACTAGGCCATATATAATGCACAATTGACCAAATGGTTGGGTGTCAAAAGTTTCGATCCACCTCTCGTGAAAAAGACAAATTTCTGGCGATTCAGTAGGAAGTGGGTAAAATTTGAACTGCAGCTGCCTCATAGTTTGCTCTTTATTTTTTCCAAAAATCATTTCTAGGTACATAAGTATATATTTAAGCATAAATACATGGTTCAGTAGTGATACGTCGAGGTTTGGACGGTGGCCCAGGGCCCCAACTCCAAAGCGCGTAGACTCGCATGCCCGCTGCATGGTCACCGCGTGACCATCACGTTGCCATGCTTTTTGGGCAGCTTAGGCATGTCTAGTAGGTTGGGCATTCCCCAAGTAGATGCTAGGAATAAAATAACAACAGAATAATCTCATGAGAAGACCGAACTATGCTCAAACATGAATTAGCAGCCAAGTGTTTGATTAGCGGTACGGGAAATTCACAAGGCCAATGGGCCTGAGTTTTGGCTCAGGATGATCATCTACTAGGGAGACTGTCTTGGCAAATTTTCAGCTCAAATGGAGGAATTTGGATGGCACTTGCTTTCCAAAGTACCACATCAGGCAGAAATATGGATGGTGAAGCTGGGCTCAAATGGATAATTGGATTGAGCTGAAATTTTGTGGAGTATGGTAATTTGGGCATAGTAAAGCACTGTAAAAAATTTATACCAATTCGATAATCCTAGCTTGTACTTCCTTCACAAAGCTTCTCTCTGGATAGAAACTTTAAAAATTTGCTGAGGAAGATTTAATAGGAAAATGGAGCTGAATATTGGAATGTGTCAATGATTTGTATATTTAAGATGGCAAAAAAAAGTTTGAGGACAATAGGAGGTGTCTAGATAGCACTTGCTTTACAATGTGCCAATTTGGACAGAAAATAGAAATTGAAGCTGGGCTTACATAGATGATTGGATTATGCTGAAATTTGGTGTAGGGGATTTCTATAGTCAGGGTAATGTCCCGGTAAATTTTCAGCAATTATAAAGCAATATAAAATTTAGTTGCTTCACAAACTAAAAATATTACCAGAAACAAAGATTCGATGGTGAGCTCACATGTATTGTTAGATAAAGCTAAACTTTTGTGTAGAGCTATGCCTTTGGCATATAGAATATGTGGCAAAAATTCAACTCTTTACGATATTTTATCTTTTACTTCCTTCACAATGCTTTTAGGTGGACAAAAACTTCGGAAATTTTCTGAGGAAGATTTACTAGGAAAATGGAGCTGAATTTTGTCATGAGGCAATGATTTGGATAGGAAAGAGTGCCCAAAAATTTTGAGGGCAATCAAGAATATATAAATGGTACTTCCTTCACAAAGTGATGTTCTGAACAAAATAGGAAAATGAATATTTTTGAATTATTTTCGAACTAGGAAAGGAAGTATTTTTACATATTTGATGAAGATATGACCCAAAGAATTTATGAGATTTTTTCGGCAATTTTGGGAATGACAGAAATATAGGTTGCTTCACAACCTAGGGCAAAAATTGACACGTGGACATGACACATAGGCAAAACTGATTAGGTGGCGCCTAGTCATAGCAATCCACCACAATTTACAAGGTTATGACCATCTATATTGGTCGTGATCAGCTAAATAAGGCAGCGGACTAGTGCTGTTTGCTTTATGACCATTTCATGTAAGAAAATTACAACCTTTCTGACCAAAATGGTCGATATAGTTGAGGGTTTGGAGCCCCCCGAACAGTTTTTGACCAATTGGTCTCAAATGGTCATAGATCTATGACCAATTCTTCCAGGGTCACTGATAGAACGTCACTAGTTGACATATTTCTTGTAGTGGGTGGCAAAAGTAACAGTAATAGTTTCGTAGCAATTGTAATAGTAGTAGCAGAAAAGTAACGAAGCAAAGATCAATATGAAACGAGCTCGTAGGCAATGGATCAATGATGTATAGTTATGTCGGATAGCATTCATGATGCAATAGTTATAACATAGGGTGACAGAGAACTAGCTCCAATTCATCAATATAATGTAGGCATGTCTTCCGAATATAGTCATACATGCTTATGGAAAAGAACTTGCATGACATCTTTTGTCCTACCCTCCCGTGGCAGCGGGGTCCTATTGGAAACTAAGGGATATTAAGGCCTCCTTTTAATAGAGTACCGGACTGAAGTATTAGCACTTAGTGAATACATGAACTCCTCAAACTACGGTCATCACCGGGAAGTGTCTCGACTATTGTCACTCTGGGGTTGTCGGATCATAACACGTAGTGGCAGAAGGTTTCACCCAACTTGTAGGTTTGGACTTTGGTGAAACTTTTGCCCCCATCGCCCATCTCGAATCCATTCACATCTTGCTTGCTTATGCCTCTCATTATGATTTTAAGTTATACCAAATGGATGTGAAGAGTGCATTTCTTAATGGTCCTCTTAAAGAGTTGGTGTATGTCAAGCAACCTCCCGGTTTCGAAGACCCCGATCACCCCTCTCATGTTTATGAACTCCATAAGGCACCCTATGGACTCGAACAAGCACCTCGTGCTTGGTATGATCACCTTACGTCGTTCCTAAGAGAGAAAGGGTTCTAAATTCGGGTAATAGATTCCACTCTCTTCACAAAGAGGGTAAATGGAGAGTTGTTTGTTTGCCAAATATATGTTGATGATATTATTTTTGGATCCACTAACCATGCTATTAACATTGAGTTTGAGAATCTTATGACCAAGGAATTTGCTATGAGCATGATGGGAGAGTTAAAGTTCTTCCTCGGTTTTCAAGTGAAGCAATTGAGAGGAGGAACCTTCATCAACCAATCTCGTTATATTCAAGACATGCTCAAGAGGTTCAAAATGCAAGATGTTAAGCCACTGAAGACACCCATGCCCACAAATGGTCAACTTCATCTTGATCCCAATGGTAAAGAAGTGGATCAAAAGGTATATCGCTCCATGATCGGTTCCTTGCTTTACCTCTTTGCATCTAGACCAGATATTATGTTGAGTGTGTGTATGTGTGCAATATTTCAATCCGCTCCTAAGGAGAGCCACTATTCGGCAGTGAAAAGAATCCTTCGATATTTGGTCATAGCCCAAACTTGGGTCTTTCGTATCCCAAAGGATCATCATTTGAGTTAATGGGATACTCGGATTCAGATTGGGTCGGAGACAAGGTTGACTGCAAGTCCACTTCCAGTTCATGTCAATTCCTATGGAGATCATTGGTAAGTTGGTCTTCAAAGTAGAAAAAATGTATATCTCTCTCGACGGCCGAAGGCGAGTACATTGCCGCCGGAAGTTGTTGTGCTCAGTTATTATGGATGAGGCAAACTTTGATGGATTATGGTGTCAAATGTGACAAAGTGCCTATTTGGTGCGACAATGAAACTGCAATCGGGATCGTCGAGAATCCGGTTCAACACAGCAAGACCAAGCATATTGAGATTCGTCATCACTTCATTAGGGATCATGTGGCCAAGCGTAACATTGAATTACTCCATGTCAACACCGAGAATAAACTAGCCAATATCTTCACCAAGCCACTTGAAGAAGCAAGATTCCACGAGTTAAGGCATGAGTTAAATATCATGGATATAAGTAACTTTGGTTGAAATTCTTGCTCATGCACACATACTCTTGTAATATCTTGCTTAGATGTAGGCACATGTCTAGGGGAGCTAGCTCAACTCATGAGTTATCTTGTCCTAGAAGTGCATAAATCAAACAAAATCTTTCACATTAGCCACTTTAGGTGGCACTTGTGCTTCAAAGATGAGTATTGGTCTTGGGCCCAAGGTTCATATCTTCGCGGTGCCATACCAAAAAAACTCAAACATGGTGGCCTCGGCAACCGCCCTCCTTTGAGGGTTGTGTCTGTTTTTTTTGTGTGTGTGTTGTTGGTTTTCTTGTGTTTTCTCTCTGTTTTGTCTTGGCTGTGTCTTTTTCTCTTCTGGTACAAGTGCTCCACATATTCCCTTCTCGTAGTGATAGGATTTCTCTCGCGATGTATTCAGAAACATAGACCGAGTTCTTTGCGAAGGCATGGTAAGAGTATACACTCGACCGTTCCTTCAAAAAGCACCTCAAGTCAAAGTTCATGAATACCCCGTGCCCACAGGCTTGTACCGTACGCACGGGCCCCCCGTGCCCACGGGCTCTATACCATGCGCACAGGGTCCACTTAGCCCATGCGCACAAGGTCTGCGGTTCCTGGCCCTGAAGAGGCGGGGCGTGGGGGGGGGGGGCTTGGGTTCATTCCCACCTAGTCGCCCCATCCACTCCCCAGAAGTCTCCAGCGCCGCCGCCGTTGCCTCTTCTCGCTGGTGCTCCTCCGAGCACCGTCAGGCTTCGCTGCTCCGTGGATTTCGTGCGGGATGGGGTCCTCCTCCGGTACCTCCCCTTCCCTTGATCCTTTCTTTCCTCCATGGTTGCATTCCTAGGTTCTAGGGTTTCTTGTCTTTCTTATATTAGGGTGGTTGCTCCTCCTTCCTAGGTAGAATCCAGGTGCACAATTCCTAGGGTTACCCTACTGCACCCACTCCAAGATCTCGATCTAGAAGTGGCTGCCGCTGGGAAACCCCCGTGTCCACGGGGTATTTGACCACCGTGCGCACGAGGCCCCATGCCCACGGTCGTGTACCGTGCGCACGGGACCCCTATGCCCACGTGGTCTAAACCCCACGTGCGCATGAGGTATCCAGGGGATTTTCTCCTGTATGTTTGCCTTTCCCTATGCCATCTATCAAGCACTTGTACTCATTTGAGTTTTCTGCGCTGTGATGTTGGGTGTTGGTGTGTGTTTCAGACTCCGCTGAGAAGAGGGCCGAGCTCCGTCGTAAGCGCCCAAAGGGAGGATCCAGGGAGTTCACGGTTGCTCGTTGCCAGCCTTCTGAGGGCATTGGTCAGGGATCAGGGTCAAGCCAGGGCCGTGTTCACCATGCTGCCACCAAGCGGCCCGTTGTTGAGGCCTCCGATGAGTCTGAGGAAGAGTATGACTCTCAAGATGATGCTCACTATGTCAACCCCGATGATGATGAAGAGATAGAGGAGGAGGATGATGGTGTTGATGGAGGTGATGAGGATGAAGAGGAAGAAGAGTAGTCTAGTCTCGAGCAAGCCATTCCGGGCGGGCAAGACCTCTGGAACATGCCCCTTTGCCAAGTGGACCAAGCCAGAGCTTTGGGCTGAGAGACAGAGTCATCCTTATGCGGCTGCCACGGGTTTGGGATTGGATCCCCGTTTCAAGAATGAGTTTTAGCAAAGAGTATATCATGAGCTTCTCATGACTAAGTCGAAGAAGCTTGCTCCGCACAAGCAGGTTAACACTGAGAGTCTGCATGACAATGATCATCTGTATCCCGGTGTATGCTCAGCTCTTGGGATATTGGGCCTCATTCCCTTCATCACATTCAACCTCATCCATACAATGAGGATCTGGTGATGCAGTTCTTTGCCACATTGTTTCTCTCCAATGACTCTCCTCGCACCCATGTCCGGGACGCATCGGTGATTCGCTCCTATGGCTAAGTTTCCTGAGATTCCTTATCCATTCATTGATGAAGAGGCTGCATCTGATGACTTTGGTAGAGTCCGTGAAAGTGGGTAGCGCACTAAGGATGAGACTGCATTCGCATACAAGCAAGAGAAGTCGTTTGTTACCGGGTCCATCAAAGACCTTGTGCCCCTCTATAAATGCGCCATATCTTGAGGTATAGTCTCACGCCAAAGGCCGGTGATTCCCATAACATTCGGAGTTCCATGTTGGATGTCTTTGTGTACCTGCATCAGAAGAAGAGGGTGGATATTCTGGACTTCATGTTCTATGAGCTCCGTCAGTGTGTGCAAGAGAACAAGTCCTTGATCTATGCTCCATTCATCCACGCGTTGATTGAGTCCATCTTCCCAGCTAAGTATATTGCTTCATACAAGACTTCTACTCCCAAGCGCAACTCCAACTGGACCCCAGCTGCTCCTGCTCCATGTGCCTATCAAGAAGGGGCGCAATCCTAGGCCTGAGGATTGTGCCACATTCACTCTGGGCATGTCCTCCACTACATGGATCCCTCGTGGTAAGGACAAGTCCTTTGGTTTTGAGGCCGTTTTCGCCAGAGGGGAGAAAAAGTCCCTGTTCAAGACTCTGAGCAACATGTTCAAACTGTGTCAGTCTATCAAGCGCCGCCAGATTAAGGAGATCAACAAGGAGAAGCATGTGAGGCATCAACAGAAGGCAGCGAGGGCTGCAGCTGGTGAGGAGGTCGGACCAAGTTCATAGGACAGTGACAGTGAGGCCACAGCTAGGTCCTTTCCGATGGCAGGATGGCATTTTGATGATGATGATGATGATGCTTCGAGCGCTCCTCCTCTTGTCTAGTGGGTTTGTGTGTCACCATTTGTCTCCTTTTTATTGTCTTGATGACAAAGGGGGAGAAGTGGTGGGTGTGGGTGTTCTTAGTGTGTGTTGAGATCTCAAGCCTCGTGTTTATCTTTGTTGGTTGTTTTTAGCTGGCTTGAGATACTTTTATTTGCTTTTCGCTTGTGTGGTTGTGAGCTACTCGTTTGTGCTCGTGAGTCTCTAGCTTTTTTATTGGACCTATTGCTATGATCATATCATGTTTATTATGTGTCTCATGATATTTGCTCACCACACCAATTCATGAGATCTAGGCACCGTTATAGGTTTATTATGTTGATCTCATGTCTTTACAATGATGATCTTGGTGGAGCCTCCTATGTGTGTGCTTGATGCATTCTCGAGCATTCATTTTATCCGGGCGAACATATAGGGGGAGTTACCATGATCATTCATGGTCTCATGGCTATTCAAATATTTATATCCTCTATGCCATGCTCTAACCACGTTGTCATCAATGCACCAAAAAGGGGGAGATTGAAAGTGCAAGTGGCAGTTATACTATATTTTGGTGTGATGACAATGTGGTTAGTTGAACTAATATCGATTGCTAAAGTTTATCTCATGATATTGGTTCCAAGTGCTTCATGATGGAGATGTGCGACCCCCCAATTCTAAAAGGTCAAAGGCGTGGTCTACCGGCGTTTTGAAGGTTTTAGTTTTTGGTTTTCTTTGAGTCGTAGGAAAGACTGCACAATTAAGAGGGGTCGGTGTGGATAAAAGTTGTGTGGGAATGCCATCGCCGAACCTTATACACCAGCCTACCCATTCCTAACATCTAAAAACATAGTGTGTGTGCATGTGATACTTAGAGTGATTGTAACAGAAACTTATTGGGTACCCCGTGCACACGGGGTCGTTGGACCCCCGTGCGCACGGGGTACTGCGTAACTCTCTGGGTACCCCGTGCCCATGGAGTCTTTTGACCCTCGTGCGCATGCACGGGGTACTGCATAAACTCTCTGAGTACCCCATGCGCACGGGGTCTTTTGACCCATGTACGCACGGGTTGGTGTGAAAGTCTCTGAGTACCCTGTGCGCGTGCGCACGGGGTCCAACGGGCAGAAACGGCCACCCTGGGACAAACACTATAAACTCCCCCTCTTCTTCCTTCATCCCTAACCCTAATGTCTTATTAAGCTCCACCATTGCTACACCTCATTTTGCTCAATACTCTCAATCCCTCCACCCAAACTTGTTAAAACTTTGGGGATTGGGAGAGCAAGACCCGATCTACATCTTGACCAAACCAAATTGCGTGCTCCGCAACAATTCTTCCCCATTGACTTGTTACTCTTGGAGCTTGGGCTCCTAGGCGGTTAGAGGTTTGATACGTCTCCAACGTATCTATAATTTTTTATTGCTCCATGCTATATTATCCACTGTTTTGGACATTATTGGGCTTTATTATCCACTTTTATATTATTTTTGGGACTAACCTATTAACCGGAGGCCCAACCCAGAATTGTTGTTTTTTGCCTATTTTAGGGTTTCGAAGAAAAGGAATATCAAACGGAGTCCAAAAGGAATGAAACCTTCGGGAACGTGATTTTCTCAATGAACAAGACCCAGGAGACTTGGACCCTACGTCAAGACACAAAAGAGGAGGCCACGAGGTAGGGGGCGCGCCTACCCCCCCCCCAGGCGCGCCCTCCACCCTCGTGGGCCCCTTGTTGCTCCACCGACGTACTCCTTCCTCCTATATATACCTACGTACCCCCAAACGATCAGATACGGAGCCAAAACCCTAATTCCACCATCGCAACTTTCTGTATCCACGAGATCCCATCTTGGGGCCTGTTCCGGAGCTCCGCCGGAGGGGGTATCCATCACGGAGGGCTTATACATCATCACCATAGCCCATCCGATGAAGTGTGAGTAGTTTACCTCAGACCTACGGGTCCATAGTTAGTAGCTAGATGGCTTCTTCTCTCTTTTTGGATCTCAATAAAATGTTCTCCCCCTCTCTTGTGGAGATCTATTTGATGTAATCTTCTTTTTGTGGTGTGTTTGTTGAGACCGATGAATTGTGGGTTTATGATCAAGTCTATCTATGAACAATATTTGAAGCTTCTCTAAATTCTTTTATGTATGATTGGTTATCTTTGCAAGTCTCTTCGAATTATCAGTTTGGTTTGGCCTACTAGATTGATCTTTCTTGCAATGGGAGAAGTGCTTAGCTTTGGGTTCAATCTTGCGGTGTCCTTTCCCACTGACAGTAGGGGCAGTAAGGCACGTATTGTATTGTTGCCATCGAGGATAACAAGATGGGGTTTTCATCATATTGCATGAGTTTATCCCTCTACATCATGTCATCTTGCTTAAGGCGTTACTCTGTTTTCATTAACTTAATAATCTAGATGCATGCTGGATAGCGGTCGATGAGTGGAGTAATAGTAGTAGATGCAGGCAGGAGTCGGTCTACTTATCTCGGACGTGATGCCTATATACATGATCATACCTAGATATTCTCATAACTATGCTCAATTCTGTCAATTGCTCAACAGTAATTTGTTCACCCACCGTAGAATACTTATGCTCTCGGGAGAAGCCACTAGTGAAACCTATGGCTCCCGGGTCTATCTTCATCATATTAATCTTCCAACTCTTAGTTATTTCCTTTTGCTTTTACTTTGCTTTATTTTACTTTGCATCTTTATCATAAAAATACCAAAAATATTATCTTATCATATCTATCAGATCTCAGTCTCGTAAGTGGCCGTGTAGGGATTGACAACCCCTTATCGCGTTGGTTGCGAGGATTTATTTGTTTTGTGCAGGTACGAGGGACTCGCGCGTAGCCTCCTACTGGATTGATACCTTGGTTCTCAAAAACTGCGGGAAATACTTACGCTACTTTGCTGCGTCATCCCTTCCTCTTCGGGGAAACCCAGCGCAGTGCTCAAGAGGTAGCAAGAAGGATTTCTAGCGCCGTTGTCGGGGAGGTCTATGCAAAAGTCAATATACCAAGTACCCATCACATACCCTTATCTCCCGCATTACATTATCTGCCATTTGCCTCTCGTTTTCCTCTCCCCCACTTCACCCTTGCCGTTTTATTCGCCCTCTCTCTCTACCCTCCTTCTCTTTCCCGTTTGCCTCTTTTTTTCCCGCTTGCTTTTTGTTTGCTTGTGTGTTAGTTTGCTTGCTTGTCACGACGGCTCAAGATAACACTAAATTGTGTGACTTTACCAATACCAACAACAATGATTTTATTAGCACTCCGATTGCTCCTCTTACCGATGCTGAATCTTGTGAAATTAATACTGCTTTGCTGAATCTTGTCATGAAAGATCCATTTTCTGGCCTTCCTAGTGAAGATATCGCTACCCATCTTAATAGCTTCGTTGATTTATGTGATATGCAAAAGAAGAAAGATGTGGGTAATGATATTGTTAAATTGAAGCTATTTCCTTTTTCTCTTGGAGATCGTGCTAAAGCTTGGTTTTCGTCTTTGCCTAAAAATAGTATTGATTCATGGAATGAGTGCAAAGATGCTTTTATCTCTAAGTATTTTCCTCCCGCTAAGATCATCTCTCTTAGAAACGATATTATGAATTTTAAGCAACTTGATCATGAACATGTTGCACAAGCTTGGGAGAGAATGAAATTAATGATATGTAATTGCCCTACTCATGGTTTGAATTTGTGGATGATTATTCAAAAAATTTATGCCGAATTGAATTTTGCTTCTAGAAATCTTTTAGATTCGGCCGCGGGAGGCACTTTTATGGAAATCACTTTAGGAGAAGCTACTAAACTCCTAGATAATATTATGGTTAATTATTCCCAATGGCATACTGAAAGATCTACTAATAAAAAGGTGCATGCGATAGAAGAAATTAATGTTTTGAGTCGAAAGATGGATGAACTTCTGAAATTATTTTCTAGTAAGAGTGTTTCTTCTGATCCTAATGATATGCCCTTGTCTACCTTGATTGAGAATAATAATGTATCTATGGATGTGAATTTTGTTGGTAGGAACAATTTTGGTAACAACGCGTATAGAGGAAATTTCAATCCTAGGCCTTATCCTAGTTATCCCTCTAATAATTATGGTAATTCCTACAACAATTCTTATGGAAATTATAATAAGATGCCCTCTGATTTTGAATCTAATATTAAAGAATTTATTACTTTGCAAAAGAATTTCAATGCTATGATTGAAGAAAAATTGCTTAAGATTGATGAGTTGGTTAGGAACGTTGATAGGATTTCTCTTGATGTTGATTCTTTGAAACTTATATCTATTCCACCTAAGCATGATATCAATGAGTATCTCAAAGCCATGAGAATTTCCATTGACGAGTGCAAAGAAAGAACCGCTAGAATGTGTGCTAAGAAAGATGCCTTTATAAGAGCATGTTCTTCAAGTTCCTATGAAAATAAAGATGAAGATTTAAAAGTTATTGATGTGTCCCCTATTAAATCTTTGTTTTGCAATATGAATCTTGATAATTATGGGACTTAATATGATCCACCTTTACCTAGAAGGCGTTCCAAGAATTCGGAGTTTTTAGATCTTGATGCTACAATTGATAAAAGTGGGATTGAAGAAATTAAAACCCTAGATGTTGCTAAACCCACTATTTTGGATTTCAAGGAATTTAATTATGAAAATTGCTCTTTTATTGATTCTATTTCCTTGTTGCAATCCGTGCTAAATTCTCCTCACGCTTATAGTCAAAATAAAGTGTTTACTAAACATATCGTTGATGCCTTGATGCAATCTTATGAAGAAAAACTTGAATTGGAAGTTTCTATCCCTAGAAAACTTTATGATGAGTGGGAACCAACTATTAAAATTAAAATTAAAGATCATGAATGCTATGATTTATGTGATTTGGGTGCTAGTGTTTCCACGATTCCAAAGACTTTGTGTGATTTGTTAGGTTTCGGTGATTTTGATGATTGTTCCCTAAACTTGCACCTTGCGGATTCCACTATTAAGAAACCTATGGGAAGAATTAATGATGTTCTTATTGTTGCAAATAGGAATTATGTGCCCGTAGATTTTATTGTTCTTGATATAGATTGCAATCCTTCATGTCCTATTATTCTTGGTAGACCTTTCATTAGAACGATTGGTGCAATTATTGATATGAAGGAAGCAAATATTAGATTCCAATTTCCATTAAGGAAAGGCATGGAACACTTCCCTAGAAAGGAAATTAAATTACCTTATTAATCTATTATGAGAGCCACTTATGGATTGCCTACCAAAGATGGCAATACCTAGATCTATACTTGCTTGTTATGCCTAGCTAGGGGCGTTAAACGATAGCGCTTGTTGGGAGGCAACCCAATTTTATTTTTATTCCTTGCTTTTTGTTCCTGTTTAGTAATAAATAATTTATCTAGCCTCTGTTTTTATTGTGTTTTTTGTGTTTAATTAGTGTTTGTGCCAAGTAGAACCGTTGGGAAGACTTGGGGAAACTCTTGTTAAACCTGCTGTAAAGAGCAGAAACTTTAGCGCTCATGAGAACTACTGTCATTTTTATTTTGAAAGTGGTATTTAGTTAATTCCTTTTGAAGATGATTAATAGATAAATTCCTCACGTACAGATTACTACAGACTGTTCTGTTTTTGACAGATTCTGTTTTTCGTGTGTTGTTTGCTTATTTTGATGAATCTATGGCTAGTAAAATAGTTTATAAACCATAGAGAAGTTGGAATACAGTAGGTTTAACACCAAGATAAATAAAGAATGAGTTCATTACAGTACCTTGAAGTGGTCTTTTGTTTTGTTTCGCTAACGGAGCTCACGAGATTTTCTACTTTGAGTTTTGTGTTGTGAAGTTTTCAAGTTTTGGGTAAAGATTTGATGGATTATGGAACAAGGAGTGGCAAGAGGCTAAGCTTGGGGATGCCCATGGCACCCCCAAGATAATATAAGGACACCTAAAAGGCAAAGCTTGGGGATGCCCCGGAAGGCATCCCCTCTTTCATCTACTTCTATCGGTAACTTTACTTGGAGCTATATTTTTATTCACCACATGATATGTGTTTTGCTTGGAGCGTCTTGTATGATTTGAGTATTTGCTTTTTAGTTGACCACAACCATCCTTGCTGTACACACCTTTTGAGAGAGCCATACATGATTTGGAATTTGTTAGAATACTCTATGTGCTTCGCTTATATCTTTTAAGTTATATAATTTTGCTCTAGTACTTCACTTATATCTTTTTAGAGCACGGTGGTGGATTTGTTTTATAGAAACTATTGATCTTTCATGCTTCACTTAGATTATTTTGAGAGTCTTAATAGCATGGTAATTTTCTTTAAATCCTAATATGCTAGGTATTCAAGATTAGTAAAATCTTCTTATGAGTGTTTTGAATACTAAGAGAAGTTTGATGCTTGATGATTGTTTTGAGATATGGAGGTAATAATATCAAAGTCGTGCTAGTTGAGTAGTTGTGAAATTGAGAAATACTAGTGTTTAAGTTTGCAAGTCCCATAGCATGCACGTATGGTAAACGTTATGTAACAAATTTGAAACATGAGGTGTTAGTTGATTGTCTTCCTTATGACTGGCGGTCGGGGACGAGCGATGGTCTTTTCCTACCAATCTATCCCCTAGGAGCATGCGCGTAGTGCCGAGGTTTTTTATGACTTGTAGATTTTTGCAATAAGTATGTGAGTTCTTTATGACTAATGTTGATTCCATGGATTATACGCACTCTCACCCTTCCATCCTTGCTAGCCTCTTCGGTACCGTGCATTGCCCTTTCTCACATTGAGAGTTGGCGCAAACTTCGCCGGTGCATCCAAACCCCGTGATATGATACGCTCTTTCACACATAAACCTCCTTATATATTCCTCAAAACAGCCACCATACCTACCTATTATGGCATTTCCATAGCCATTCCGAGATATATTGCCATGCAACTTTCCACCATTCCGTTTATCATGACACATTCATCATTGTCATACTGCTTAGCATGATCATGTAGTTGACATAGTATTTGTGGCAAAGCCACTGTTCATAATTCTTTCATACATGTCACTCTTGGTCCATTGCATATCCCGGTACACTGCCGGAGGCATTCATATAGAGTCATATTTTGTTCTAGTATCGAGTTGTAATCATTGAGCTGTAAATAAATAGAAGTGTGATGATCATCATTTTCTAGAGCATTGTCCCAAGTGAGGAATTATAAAAAAGGGAGAGGAAGGCCATATAAAAAAAGAGAAAGGCCAAACAAAAAAATGAGAGAAAAAGAGAGAAGGGACAATGTTACTATCCTTTGCCACACTTGTGCTTCAAAGTAGCACCGTAATCTTCATGATAGAGAGTCTCTTGTTTTGTCACTTTCATATACTAGTGGGAATTTTTCATTATAGAACTTGGCTTGTATATTCCAACAATGGGCCTCCTCAAGTGCCCAGGTCTTCGTGAGCAAGCAAGTTGGATGCACACCCACTTAGTTCCTTTTGTTGAGCTTTCATACATTTATAGCTCTAGTGCATCCGTTGCATGGCAATCCCTACTCCTTGCATTAACATCAATCGATGGGCATCTCCATAGCCCATTGATTAGCCTCGTTGATGTGAGACTTTCTCCTTTGTTGTCTTCTCCACATAACCCCCCTCATTATACTCTATTCCACCCATAGTGCTATGTCCATGGCTCGCGCTCATATATTGCGTGAAAGTTTATAGGTTTGAGTTACTAAAGTATGAAACAATTGCTTGGCTTGTCATCGGGGTTGTGCATGATGAGAGCATTCTTGTGTGACAAAAATGGAGCATGACTAAACTATATGATTTTGTAGGGATGAACTTTCTTTGGCCATGTTATTTTGAGAAGACATAATTGCTTAGTTAGTATGCTTGAAGTATTATTATTTTTATGTCAATAAGAACTTTTGTCTTGAATCTTTCAGATCTGAATATTCATGCCACAATTAAGAAGAATTACATTAAAATTATGCCAAGGAGCACTCCGCATCAAAAATTCTGTTTTTATCATTTACCTACTCGAGGATGAGCAGGAATTAAGCTTGGGGATGCTTGATACGTCTCCAACGTATCTATAATTTTTGATTGCTCCATGCTATATTATCTATTGTTTTGGACATTATTGGGCTTTATTATCCACTTTTATATTATTTTTGGGACTAACCTATTAACCGGAGGCCCAACCCAGAATTGCTGTTTTTTGCCTATTTTAGGGTTTCAAAGAAAAGGAATATCAAATGGAGTCCAAATGGAATGAAACCTTCGGGAACGTGATTTTCTCAACGAACAAGACCCAGGAGACTTGGACCCCAAGACACAAAATAGGAGGCCACGAGGTAGGGGGCGCGCCTACCCCCCCCCCCCCAAGCGCGCCCTCCACCCTCGTGGTCCCCCTGTTGCTCCACCAACGTACTCCTTCCTCCTATATATACCTACGTACCCCCAAACGATCAGATACGGAGCCAAAACCCTAATTCCACCGCCGTAACTTTCTGTATCCACGAGATCCCATCTTGGGGCCTGTTCTGGAGCTCCGCCAGAGGGGGTATCCATCACGTAGGGTTTCTACATCAACACCATAGCCCCTCCGATGAAGTGTGAGTAGTTTAGCTCAGACCTACGGGTCCATAGTTAGTAGCTAGATGGCTTCTTCTCTCTTTTTGCATCTCAATACAATGTTCTCCCCCTCTCTTGTGGAGATCTATTTGATGTAATCTTCTTTTTGCGGTGTGTTTGTTGAGATCGATGAATTGTGGGTTTATGATCAAGTCTATCTATGAACAATATTTGAATCTTCTCTGAATTCTTTTATGTATGATTGGTTATCTTTACAAGTCTCTTCGAATTATCAGTTTGGTTTGGCCTACTAGATTGATCTTTCTTGCAATGGGAGAAGTGCTTAGCTTTGGGTTCAATATTGCGGTGTCCTTTCCCAGTGACAGTAGGGGCAGCAAGGCACGTATTGTATTGTTGCCATCGAGGATAACAAGATGGGGTTTTCATCATGTTGCATGATTTTATCCCTCTAAATCATGTCATCTTGCTTAAGGTGTTACTCTGTTTTCATTAACTTAATACTCTAGATGCATGCTGGATATCGGTCTATGAGTGGAGTAATAGTAGTAGATGCAGGGAGGAGTCGGTCTCCTTGTCTCGGACGTGATGCCTATATACATGATCATACCTAGATATTCTCATAACTACTCTCAATTCTGTCAATTGCTCAACAGTAATTTGTTCACCCACTGTAGAATACTTATGCTCTCGAGAGAAGCCACTAGTGAAACCTATGGCCCCCGGGTCTATCTTCATCATATTAATCTTCCAACACTTAGTTATTTCCTTTTGCTTTTACTTTGCTTTTATTTTACATTGCATCTTTATCATAAAAATACCAAAAATATTATCTTATCATATCTATCAGATCTCACTCTCGTAAGTGGCCGTGTAGGGCTTGACAACCCCTTATCGCGTTGGTTGCGAGGATTTATTTGTTTTGTGCAGGTACGAGGGACTCGCGCGTAGCCTCCTACTGGATTGATACCTTGTTTCTCAAAAACTGAGGGAAATACTTACACTACTTTGCTGCATCATCCCTTCCTCTTCGGGGTAAACCAACGCAGTGCTCAAGAGGTAGCAAGATTCCTTCGGAAGCTTCCTTGCTTGTGGTGTGCTCCGGAGAAGTTTGTAAAGGTGTGGTGGTCGCCTTCAAGACCAACCCCGAGTGATTCGAGGCTCATCCATTGGGGTGACTTGAAAGAGACTACAGTGAGCCTTCGTGGTGTTTCGTAAGCTTTGGCTCTGGCACCACTCTAAACGGAGAGTAGCTCTTCCCCAAGGAAGAGTGAACTTCGGGATAAAATCTGCATCCTCGCCTCACTTGTGGTTAATCCTTTCCCGCACCTTACTTTGCTTTGTATACTTGTTGGCTTGCTAATTAGATGGTTGCCTAGCATATCTTGCTTTAAGCTTGCATGTCATATAGGTTGTGTTCACCTAGTTGCATATCTAGTGAACCCTATTTATCCGCTTAACCTTAAAATTGACAAGAAATATTAAAATTTGTAGTCTCCTATTCACCCCTCTCTAGTCGACCGTATCGATCCTTTCAACACCCTTCTCTTTGCAACCACAAGTTCTTGTTCATTGGGACGTGACGATGATGAAGAATCTTGTGATTGGATTTTATCTTGATCTTGATTACGAACTTGAGCTTTCTCTTGAGCCTCTGTCGGCGTTCTGGGAACGGGGGTCCCCAGACTTGCCTGCCTGCGGCCTGCGGCGTGGCTCAAAGGGGGGCCCAACACGGCCCATCTTCACCAATACAAACTCAAGACCCTCGCGAGGGGCCAAGCCTCACGGGGCGGACGACACGGAGCTTCCTCAGGCATGGCCTCGTCAGGCTGGCTCGAGAGGTGGCGGAGAGATCAAGGCGGGGTACCTCGCGAGGTGCCCGTGACGCAAGCCATGACGACCCAGGGCGCCAGGCGGGTGCCAGCCCGCGCAGCGTCCTCCTTTCCTCTTTGGTGCAAAGGGGGCAAGCGCAGCCGCGGAGTACCAAGGCATCAAGCAAAGGTTGCCATTTCGGTGCAACGAGACCAAGACCAGGAGGACTACGACACGGAGGTCACCGTGGAGCCCAAGACGACGTCATCACCAGAGCTTTGCGCAAGCGAAGACTACTTTTGTCAGGATAGCTGATACTTGTTGTCCGCCTTCAAATTAGCCCGCCATTGTTGGCTCCCTTCCCGCTCAATATTTGGGAAGAGGACCAGGGCCTCTATAAATAGGACCAGCCACCCACATAGCAGGAAGAAAAAAAGGTCTCCGGGGTTGGGTGGTAGGAAGAAACAGGCTCGTTAGAGAGGTTAGAAGCAGACAAAGAGGGAGAGAAAGGTGACTGAACTCCTCCCAGCGGTTCATCGCCCCAGCCAAGGACAGACCCTCGCGAGGCTGTTCTTCCTTGTATTGTTCGTCATCGTCAGCCGAAGAGGCAATCCACACACCACACACTGGAGTAGGGTATTACACCACAACGGTGGCCCGAACCAGTATAAACCCTGTGTCTCTTGTGCTGTTCTTCCCATAGCTTTGATCCTAGCATGGCGGAGGAGTGCAGGTAGGTAGGAGGCGAAATCTCCGCGCGCACCCCAATGTTCGAACCTCAAGGGTCTGCCGGAACCCGAAATCCGACATTTGGCGCGCCAGGTAGGGGTGCGCCGGAACTCGTCTTCCACCGCTCCGTGCCCCGTCGCGTCGTCATCACCATGCCCGGCGACCAGGAGGGCAACCCAGACCCATGGGCGGCGTGGCCCGCCCACGCAGAGCCGCTCGCCTCGGGCGACCCCGTGCCCCAAGCAGCTCGCGGTCCGCAGGGCGCTGCGGGCCGCGGGCGACGCGGACAGGCTTCGACAACTCTCACACCGCGGCAGGCGCGGTCGGCAGCAAGGGCCTCCAATCACGCTGCGACCACGACACCGTACACCCGCCGGGAGCAGGCAAACTCGAGGGCCGCGCCCACGGCGGCCCGAGAGCTGCTGCAGTGCAGACTGCTGGAGGGCGGCCACGACGTGCTGCTGGAGCGAGTGGCAGATCTCCTGGGCTCCGCCGCCTCGGGGGCTCACCCCTTCTCCACCCAGCTCCCATCTCAAGCCCAGGGCGACCCGCGCGGGGGCTCCGCGCGCGCCCGCGGGCCCCAAAGCTACTCCGGCGCCAATGAAGCTGTCAGCGTCGGACCGGCGGCGGCGCTGCCCCCGCCCCCGGTCCGCGAGGAAGAAGGAATCAACGCGACCCGCGGCCTCAGTGGGCGGCCGCGCTGCCACCCCACGGTAGGCGCGTCAGGCAGGACCGCGTGGCATGCGGGGCATTACGGCATGGCATTCAGGATAACGGCACCGGAGGAATACGTGCCCCTCATGATGGACCAAGGGCACCCTCATGAGAACGGACAAGGCTCGCTCCTCAGCCCAAGCTGGGGGGACGAGGCACTAGAAGTTGAGCCTCTCTAGGAGCCCCGGGACGGTCCCACTGGCCATGCTGGAGGCAACGATTATCGGGTACCGCTAATTCTTCAGGGGCAGGTATACGCTAACCATGGATCGCAGGAGGTGCAGGTTGCCACGGCGAGCAGCTGCCTCACTCCTACAGTCTCCTACCCCTTGGGAGGAGGGCGCAGGGGGCTGCAGGAGAGGGGCAGGGATCCGACATCACCACCGCGGCGTTCGGAGCAAGGCGTTCTCAGGAGGTAGGCCCTCCGCTGGGGAGGTGCCCCAGGGCCTGCCCCCGGCGGAGGACCCGTGGTCGTCGGGGGAACCGCTGGTGACCGCTCTACCCCATCGGGCGGCGTCCTGGTTTCCAGTCGTTGCTGATGGCACTAGAGTGTGGCACAGGGCGGGGCCCTCATCTGGCGATATGAAGCAAGGCCAGTACCTGTGAAGAAGGCCCAGTGCCTGTGAAGCTCGCCTCCCCGTGACACTCTCACGTAATAATGAGTGGGGCTGTACACGCCCCGGAGTCTCAGGGGTGCCGGCCTCAGGCCCTGGGGCTCCCTCCCATGCCCAGTGGCAGCACTTAGCTCTGCGCTGGTGAGAAGACGTCCAAGACTAGACTAGGTGCCGGACGCGGCCTTTTGTTTGCTTTCGTTGCTCTTCCCTTTGGTTGTCGCTTTCCCCCGCTGGATTCAAGTTGGATTCGAATTTGAGATTTGTGTGTGTTCGGGGAAGGGGTGCTTAGTCTCGTTCGAGCAATTTCTCGCGTTTCGGTTACCACTTCGCCTCAGCTGCCTCCCCTTGTGAGCCCCTCGCGAGCCGGGTCAGGCCTAGCTTGCGCGCAGCCCAGACTGCCGCCGCCGCGTCCTCTCGGGAGGGCGTCTTACTGCAGGTCCAACGGATTCAATCAGGAAACACTCAGGGCGCCACAGCCTCCTACGGGCCGCCCCAGGGCCAGCACGGGACAAAGGTAAATTAGCCGACCAGCGCGTCGCTTAAGCCAACCACTTGGCGCGGGCGCATGGGCAATGTAGCTCCTACTGATACGATAAACACAAGTTTTACATGAGGGCCCCCCCTCCAAAATGCTCTCACAGCTATCAGGCCAAAACCTGAGTTCTATTCATGCAGGGTAAGCAGGAACGATGCACAATCAGTCGAATGAATCTCCCAATGCGTCCTCAGGAGCGCCATCGGGGCCGTTGCTGGCGTCGCTGAACTCGCCATCGCTGCCCGCGTTGCCACCAGCGGCGTCAGGGCCGCCCCTCACGCCGCCCTCATCGGCCGCCACGATCGCGTCGTCGTTGTCCGAGGCGAAGGCCCTGATAAGAGCCTCCACATTGTCTTCCACCCAGTGCGCCAGCTCACCTCGGACGGCCTGGGGGACTGGGGCGATGGCGGCGTCGAAATCGAAGTGGGGATCCATGCTACGGAGATGGCTGAAGACGCGAGAAAAGGCGCGCCTGACCAGGGCACGGCTCCTCTCCTCCACCAACCTATCAGCCCTGATCGACCGCGCCTCCAGCTGCGTCACCACGTCAGTGAAGAATTGAATATTGCCCGCGTAGTTGACCGCGTGTGGCTCACCGACGGTCTCCTCGCAGATGTTGCCCAAGGCTGCGTTGGCCCTCTCCCGGAGCGTGGTGAGCATGGGGCCGTGCTCATGCTCTAGGATCCGCCGCTGATGTATCTCGTCCGCGTTCTGGCGCGCGACGGCCTCAGCCTCCTCCACCCGCTGGCGAAGAAGGAGCACCTCAGCCTGGGAGGTGGTTAGCTCACCTTGCACCACCTCAAGGGCGGCCCGGGAAGCATCGGCCCTCCGCGTCACCTCCTCCAGCTTGGCCCTCAGGGCAGCAGTCCTGCCTTCGGCTTTGGCCCGGATCAACCCCAGCTTCTCCTCGAACTCGTGCTCGAGGTTCAAATGCGCCATCGCCACCCGACGTCCGACCTCCTCCAGGACACGGGCTTCATGTGGAGCGACATCGTCCTCCGCCTGCGTCACCAAGCGCTCCCTCGTCTCCAGACGCTCATACTCATGGGTACGTTCGGCGGCTTCCAGCGTCAGCGCCTCCTCACGCTTCTGGAGCTCCGCCGAGTCACCTGAGGCCACCTTCATCGATGCGAGGGCTGCCTCGCGCAGCTCCACCTGCTCCTCCAGCGAGTGGCACCAGGCCAGGAGCTCCCGAGCCCGCTCCTCCACAGCCGTTCGCCGCCGGTCAGCTTCCCGAGCTTCCTCGGCACCCCGAGACCGGGCCTCCCGAGAGGCCACCAACGACGCCTTGGCCTCTGCTTCATCAAGGTCGCGCTGACAGCGCGCAAGGGCGATGGCGCCCTCCAGCTCGCGCCTCTCTACAGCCAGGCGCAGGCCCTCGGCCTCAAGGCGTGCGTCTTCATCAGCAAGCTCCTCACCTAGCAGGCTCACTGCGTTAGTCGCCCTTCGAAGGAATCCTTGGCGGAGAGCGCGACGCTCCCGAGCGCGCTCAAGCACGTCTTCCACACCATCATATGCCCCAAGCAAGCGCCGGGGGCTGCAAGTCAGCACTCCCCCTCCGGGCTGGGGGCTGGGGGCTAGCACCCTCGCGACGGCTGGGCACGCCGCGTCAGAAGCCCGGCCTGGGGCCAGCCCGACCTCAGGAGAAGAGCGCAGGAAGCGCCTCAGCCGATCGCAGTCCACGACCAGGCGAGAAGCCCATGGCAGGTTAGCTATGCCACGAGAAGGCTCGTGAAGGAGGATCGCGAGGTGCACAGGGCCACGATACGCCTCGGGATGGTTCGCCTCTTCGATCGCCCTCACCACAAGGGCTCCGCTGCTCGGAGCGCTTGAGGACGGTGGGGGGACGAAGCCAAAGGGGACGGCTCCTCAGCCGTCACAGCAAGCTCGGCTGGAAGGGGCCCGCGGAGCAAGGGTCAGTAAGAGCAATAGAAGGATCAGGAGCAGGGAAAGGAGAAGGCTTACTCATCAGTGGCGAAGTACTTTCTGCGCTTCAGCCGGCGACAAGGGTAACCGTCGCCCAGGGCCTCCCATCTCTTTCGGAGGGCCCCAAAGTCCACGCGGAAGCGGCCTAAGAGTCGGGCGCAGGGATCGACCTGCGACGAAGATGGACCGTCAAGACGATCAGCGTCAGGGGCGCCTGCCTGATGTGCGCCGCCAATCGCCTCCCCAAGAGAAGCAGCTGGAGCCTCAGGGGCCCCAGTCGCAGGCGCAGAGGGCAGCTGTTTGTCACCCTCAGCCTCAGCGGTACGGGCCCCGATAACTGCTTCCTCATGAGCCTCGCCCGGTGCCGTCACCACGCCGGGAGCCCCCTCGGCCCCTGGCGCCTCGTGCCTCCCTGCTCCGCCACTTGAGGAAGAGTCGCCTTGGCCGATTGGGAGGGCAGTCACCACCACTGGATTCTCGCGAGGTCCCTGGAGGCCGGCAGGGCGCAGCCCCCACTCATCAAAGATAGGCATCTGCTTCACGAAGTTGACCCTGCTCTGGCAGAGGTACAGCAAGGCCCCTCCCTGCCGGACGCTGCCGGGGTTGGGGTCCCCGGCCAAGGTCAAGAGTGCCGTCTTCAGCACCTTAGGAGCCAGGTCCTCTTCCTGGAGCCTCATACTATCCTCGCGCCCACGGAAGGCCCACATCCGGTGAGAGTGGCATTGAAGGGGAGCAACACGGCATAGCAGAAACTCCTTCACCACCTTGGGCGCTGTCACGCCAAGCGACCTCAAGAGCGCGAAGCGGCGCCAGACGAAGACGAGCCGGGGGCTCTCGAGCGTCTCCTGGCCCCAGCCCGAATTGGGGACAGCAGGCAAGGTCGGCTCCGATAGCAGGGGGCTGGGCACCCCTGCGTCCACATACAGCCAACGCTCGCGGAACCCAACCGCGGGCAGGGGGAGCTTGAAGTCAATTCCAGAGGCCGCAGTCTCAGACGCGGCAACGAAGCTCACGCACGCCCAGCATTGGGTAGGGTCGACAAGATGCAGCGAGAAGAAGTGGCACAGCAAGGCAACCGAAGGAGGGATGCCCACCATGGCTTCGCAAACAAAGGCGAAGACCGAAAGGAGGGTGATGGACTCAGGACTTAGATGCATCATGTGGATCTGATAGTGGGAGAGCACGGCATTGAAGAAATCAGAAAAGGGGGGAACCAGACCTGCCCACAGGGCATCGGCAAAATATGGGACCTCGGTAACTATCCTGTCGATGGAGAAGTGGGACGCGGGCCAGGCCGTCGTTCTCCCGCATTCATTGAAGATGGTGGCCAGAGCCAAGCTGACCTAACCCAAGCCCTCGGCGGGGGCCACCAACGGCGGAGGGCGAGGCAAAGACATGGGATTCTTCCCTCTTCCCTTCTTCGTCGGGGCCATGGCGATAGGAAAGGGGGGGGAGGATTCGAGATTGAATTGAAAACAGAAACCAGGGTTCGAGCGGAGGAAGGACAGGAAGCGCTCGAGCGATAAAAGGGGAACGGCTGTGTATGACTACGGGTCCGCCTAGCTAGGCGCAAAATAAGGAGGGTGTGGGGGGAACAGTGCCGCCCACGTCCAATCAACTGCTGCGCGGCGCCTAAGGCCGCAGGCTGTTAGGGCCCGCGGCGCTTCGCTCTTGCCCTTCCGCCTCCCTGCACGGCCAAGTCCGGGTGCACCTTGGGCCCGGGGGCTACTGTCGGCGTTCTGGGAACGGGGGTCCCCAGACTTACCTGCCTGCGGCCTGTGGCGTGGCTCAAAGGGGGGCCCAGCATGTCCCATCTTCATCAATACAAACTCAAGACCCTCGCGAGGGGCCAAGCCTCGCGGGGCGGACGACACGGAGCTTCCTCAGGCACGGCCTCGTCAGGCTGGCTCGAGAGGAGGCGAAGAGATCAAGGCGGGGTACCTCGCGAGGTGCCCGTGACGCAAGCCATGATGACCCAGGGCGCCAGGCGGGTGCCAGCCCGCGCAGCGTCCTCCTTTCCTCTTTGGTGCAAAGGGGGCAAGCGCAGCCGCGGAGTACCGAGGCATCAGGCAAAGGTTGCCATTTCGTTGCAACGAGACCAAGACCACGAGGACTATGAGACGGAGGTCACCGTGGAGCCCAAGACGGCGTCATCACCAGAGCTTTGCGCAGGCGAAGACTACTTTTGTCAGGATAGCTGATACTTGCTGTCCCCCTTCAAATTAGCCCACCATTGTTTGCTCCCTTCCCGCTCAATATTTGGGAAGAGGACCAGGGCCTCTATAAATAGGACCAGCCACCCACATAGCAGGAAGAAAAAAAGGTCTCGGGGGTTGGGTGGTAGGAAGAAAGAGGCTCGTTAGAGAGGTTAGAAGCAGAGATAGAGAGGGAGAGAAAGGTGACTGAACTCCTCCCAGCGGTTCATCGCCCCAGCCAAGGACAGACCCTCGCGAGGCTGTTCTTCCTTGTATTGTTCGTCATCGTCAGCCCAAGAGGCAATCCACACACCGCACACTGGAGTAGGGTATTACACCACAACGGTGGCCCGAACCAGTATAAACCCTGTGTCTCTTGTGCTGTTCTTCCCGTAGCTTTGATCCTAGCGTGGCGGAGGGGTGCAGGTAGGTAGGAGGCGAAATCTCCGCGCACACCCCAGTGTTCGAACCTCAAGGGTCTGCCGGAACCCGAAATCCGACAGCCTCAATAATTGGTTCTTCGCCATTTGAATGAGCTTGCCCTTGATCTTGCTCGAGAAAATGAGGGACTTGATCTTGTTCTCGGATAGGTTCATGATCTCCCGTAGCATCTTGTACAAGTGGTGCCGGTGATGACTTCCCTTGTGGAGATTCCACAAGAGGGGCTCTTACTCCTTCTTCTTCTACTTGGACTTGGGGTGTTTCTTGTGGAAGAATGTGGCCTATCCCCATCGTCCTTATAGCTTGTGAAGGAGCCTCATCACCTACAACACTAGGAACAATTTGCTCCACACGGGAGCCGTTATATTCATCAAACTCCACATTTACCGTTTCCTCAATGCATCCGGTGGATTTATTGAGAACTCGGTAAGCATGAGAGTTTGATGCATATCCAACAAATATGCCCTTATAAGTTCTAGGCTCAAACTTAGCTAACTAGGATTTCTTGTTTAGAATGAAACACTTACAACCGAATACCCGAAAGTATTTGACGTTAGGCTTTCCCCCGATTAGGAGTTCATATGGGTTGCTAGTAGTGTTGATTACGTCTTGAAGTTGATGCTAGTTGGTTTATTTGGTGGAAGATCATAGGTTCTCAGATTGTTAGTAGCATTCCAGGTTTAGCTATAACAGATTTCTCACAAATTTCTTCAATAGGTGGATGAAATTTAAACTGCTTCTCCTTAGGGAGAACAATATGAGCAACAAATGATTCATATAAAGTAGCTACTATCTCAGAGTCAACTCCATATTTTGCAACAAATGATTTCCATAAAAGATTTAACACATTCAAACGCAAGATTTATACCTGACTCATTGGCTTTGTTGGTTTCCAAGTCTTCGGAGTCATGTTTAATTCTTTCCAAGAGATCTCATTTGAATTCAATAGTTTTCTTCATAAAGAAACCACTAGAAGAAGTGTCGAGCATTGATTGATCATTATGAGAAAGCCGAGCATAAAGGTTTTGTATAATCATCTCGCTTGGAAGTTCATGGTTGGGGAATGTGTGCATCAAATATTTATGCCTCGCCCAAGCTTGAGCGATATTTTCTCCTCCACGAGGCCAAAAATTATATATATAATTCCAATCATGATGAACCAAATGCATACACTACTACAGGATGGTCCTAACGTGGCAGTACAATCAGAGCCCATTCGACGAAACTGTGTGCGATGCATTAATCGCAAACGGTGGTGTAAGAAAACCATCAAAATGATATGAACTGTTTGCGATGGTGGGGTCATCAAGCACGCTTCATATTAGAGTTGCGTGTGCGACACGTGGCATACAGTTGATCCATACGAACTATTTGCGATGAGCATAACAACAGAAACGATCAGCCAGATGAAGGTCTGTGCGATATACGACATATAGTTCACTTGTGTGCTATAAAACATGATATGCACAAAGCTTATGATATAGTCGACACTACAAAAAAAGACACATCTGTGACATTTTGGGCCGAACGAAAAAAATTTCCGTCATACTTATGACACTTCTATGACGATAATTGTGACAAAACCCGGTATCATCATAGATGTGGTGGGCTCCTACTTCTATGACAAAAAATCATAACAGAAAATGGGCTTTTCGTCCTGGGCGGGCCGGAGACGCGGCTGCATGACATTCTTTGGGCCGTCCATGACGGAAAAAACCATGGTAGAAGCGAGGGCGAGGAAAATATCAGGGTGTTCCCGGTTACGGTGGGTGGTCGGGGCTGAGCGATGCGCGTTTCTCTCGTACACGCACGCGCGTGGGTGCGAGGCGTTGGGCTCTAACTGAACCCGAACGATTGCACTGCAGGGTATGCGTTACTGAACCCGAGCGATTGATCGATGGCTGTTAACTGAACCCGATCGAGCGATTCCTTCGCTACTGCTGCTAACTGAAGCCGATCGATGCTGCCTCTGGATGAACAGTGAGCATTGTTGGGGGGTTGGATGAACAGTTCCCGGTGGGGGTGGATTAACAGGACCCTGTGGTGTTGCCTCTGGATGAACAGGACCTCGATCGATCGAGCCGGTTGGGGCTGGATGAACAATACCCCGTGGAGGGCTGGATGAACAGGACCACCCCATGGAGGGCTGGATGAATAGTAGACGATGGATGGGTGGATGAACAGGAGCCCGTGGAGAGGGCTGGTTGAACAGTAGCCGGTGGAGTAGCGTGCGCTGGAGGCTGGATGAACAGGAGCCCGTGGATGAACAGTCGTAGGTGGAGGCTGGAGGAGGTCGACGGTGGATGAACAGTAGCCCATGGAGGCTGGAGGGGGTCGACGATGGAGATGAACAGTATCCTGTGGAGTCCCATTTTGCGGTATGCCACACCCCTCCTGATGAACAGGACCCCCGTTTCGACCGTAGCGCTCCAACACAAGTCCATTTCCTTCGTTTTACGGTACGCCAGACCCCTCCCGATGAACAGGATCCCGTTTCGAATGTGGCCAGTCGAACACAAGGCCCTTTCCTCCGTTGTGCGGTACGCCAGGCCTCGTTTCCATCGGCTGTTCCGTCCAAGCCCTCCCGATGAACACGACGATGCATTCCGTTCCGACCCAGTCGGTTGGCTCCCGATGAACACGACGACGACGTAGTTTCTTTGTTCCGACCCAGCCATGTACACAAGCCCTGGCCGTACGTATGTGCGAGTAGGCATTCAAGACCCTGCCCGTATGTATGTATGTGGCCATATTTTCTTTCTTGCACACTGGCCGATGTACGTACGTGTACATGCTGCGTGCGCGCCTCTACTATGACACGTGCGCGCCTCTACATGGACCAGTATGTACGTACACGTTCGCGACCAGAATGACAATGCTACGTACGCTTCGACCAGGTGGGTCCCGACTGTCAGGCACTTCCTTGCGTGTGAAGATGTAGCTGGTGGGTCACAGCAGTCAGGGGGCGAATCGTTTATTTTTCGGACGCACTTCCTTGCGTGCGAAGATGTAGCTGGTGGGTCCCAGCAGTTAGGGGGGAAACGTTTTTTTCGTGACATACGGTGGCCCGTCCGGTGGGTCCCCGCTGTCAGGTGGAGGAATAATTATTTTGCACGTAATAAGGAGGCACTTCCTTGTGGCGGTCGTGGACCCGGCTGTCAGCCTCTCCATGTACAGTACTCTTCCGATGGAAGTCGGTCGTTGACCACATTGACCACGCCGCGCCGAGAGCACCACGGCGGTTGATGTCTACTACACAACCTTCTTCTTGAAGACGTTGTTGGGCCTCCAAGTGCAGAGGTTTGTAGGACAGTAGCAAATTTCCCTCAAGTGGATGACCTAAGGTTTATCATCCGTAGGAGGCGTAGGATGAAGATGGTCTCTCTCAAGCAACCCTGCAACCAAATAACAGAGTCTCTTGTGTCCCCAACACACCCGGTACAATGGTAAATTGTATAGGTGCACTAGTTCGGCGAAGAGATGGTGATACAAGTGGTATATGGATAGTAGATATAGGTTTTTGTAATCTGAAAATATAAAAACAGCAAGGTAACTAATGATAAAAGTGAGCATAAACGGTATTTCAATGATAGGATACAAGGCCTAGGGTTCATACTTTCACTAGTGTAAGTCCTCTCAACAATAATAACATAATTGGATCACATAACTATCCCTCAACATGCAACAAAGAGTCACTCCAAAGTCATTAATAACGGAGAACAAACGAAGAGATTATGGTAGGGCACGAAACCACCTCAAAGTTATTCTTTCCAATCAATTCGTTGGGCTATTCCTATAAGTGTCACAAACAGCCCTACAGTTCGTACTAGAATAACACCTTAAGACACAAATCAACCAAAACCCTAATGTCACCTAGATACTCCAATGTCACCTCAAGTATCCGTGGGTATGATTATACGATATGCATCACACAATCTCAGATTCATCTATTCAACCAACACATAGAACCTCAAAGAGTGCCCCAAAGTTTCTACCGGAGAATCACGACGAAAACGTGTGCCAACCCCTATCCATAGGTTCATGAGCGGAACCCACAAGTTGGTCACCAAAACATACATCAAGTGAATCACGTGATATCCCATTGTCACCACAGATACGCACGGCAAGACATACATCAAGTGCTCTCAAATCATTAAAGACTCAATCCGATAAGATAACTTCAAAGGGGAAACTCAATCCATTACAAGAGAGTAGAGGGGGAGGAGAAACATAAGATCCAATTATAATAGAAAAGCTCGCGATACATCAAGATCATGCCAAATCAAGAACACGAGAAATAGAGAGAGAGAGAGATCAAACACATAGCTACTGGTACATACCCTCAGCCCCGAGGGAGAACTACTCCCTCCTCGTCATGGAGAGCACCGGGATGATGAAGATGGCCACCGGAGAGGGATTCCCCCCTCCGGCAGGGTGCCGGAACGGGTCTAGATTGGTTTTCGGTGGCTACGGAGGCTTCTGGCAGCGGAACTCCCGATCTATTGTGCAACCCGATCGTTTTAGGGTATATGGAGATATATAGGTGGAATAGATACGTCAGGGGAGCCACGAGGGGCCCACGAGGGTGGAGGGCGTGCCCAGGGGGGTGGGCGCCCCCCTGCCTCGTGGCTTCCTCGTTGCTTCCCTTACGTGCACTCCAAGTCTCCCGGGTTGCTTTCCTTCCAAAAATAAGTTCCGTGAAGTTTCAGGTCAATTGGACTCCGTTTGATTTTCCTTTTCTGCGATACTCTAAAACAAGCAAAAACCAAAAAATGGTACTGGGCTCTGGGTTAATAGGTTAGTCCCAAAAATCATATAAAATAGCATATAAATGCATATAAAACATCCAAGGTTGATAATATAATAGCATGGAACAATCAAAAATTATAGATACGTTGGAGACGTATCAGCGGTGGACGACGGTGAGGCCTAGGAAGGGGACGACCCGGAGCCGGGGAAGACGCAGTAGTGGATACCCACGTGGAGAGGAGTACGAGGGTTCACTGGTTCGGCTGCGGTGTGAGGCTGTCGTCGCCGCAGAATAACAGGGGGTGTGGGTGAGTGGAGGGATGACCTGACCAGCGGTGGGAGTAGTAGGGGGCGGTGAGGCCTCCGCGGCAGCACAGCCGGCCATGGGAGGCAAGAGCAGGCGGTTTTGGGCGGCTAGAGCAAGAAGACCAGAGGTTGAAGAAGCACGACGGCCGTTGGATGGACATCGTACGGTCACTGCAGCTAGAATCGTTTATATTGACTAAGTTGACAAAGCCCTTGGTAGGTGAGGGAGTCCTGGATTAGGGGGTATCCGGACAGCCGGACTATATCCTTTGGCCGGACTGTTGGACTGTGAAGATACAAGATTGAAGACTTCGTCCCGTGTCCGGATGGGACTCTCCTTGGCGTGGAAGGCAAGCTTGGCAATACAGATATGCAGATCTCCTTCCTTGTAACCAACTCTGTGTAACCCTAGCCCCCTCCGGTGTCTATATAAACCAGAGGGTTTTAGTCCGTAGGATAACATACAATCATACCATAGGCTAGCTTCTAGGGTTTAGCCTCTCTGATCTTGTGGTAGATTAACTCTTGTACTACTCATATTATCAAGAATAATCAAGCAGGACGTAGGGTTTTACCTCCATCAAGAGGGCCCGAACCTGGGTAAAACATTGTGTCCCCTGCCTCCTGTTACCATCCGCCTTAGACGCACAGTTCGGGACCCCCTACCCGAGATCCGTCGGTTTTGACACCGACATTGGTGCTTTCATTGAGAGTTCCTCTGTGTCGTCATCATTAGGCTTGATGGCTCCTTCGATCATCGATAGCGATGCAGTCCAGGGTGAGACTTTTCTCCCCGGACAGATCTTTGTATTCGGCGGCTTCGCACTGCGGGCCAACTCGCTTGGCCATCTGGAGCAGATCGAGAGTTACGCCCCTGGCCACCAGGTCAGGTTTGGAAGCTTAAATTACATGGCCGACATCCGTGGAGACTTGATCTTCGACGGATTCGAGCCCCTGCCGAGTACGCCGCACGGTCACGATTAGCATGATTTAGCTCTATCGTCGGACAGTGTGCAGGAGATCGCACCGGCAACCGCTCCGACCCTCAACTCGGAGCCGATTGCGCCATCCACGGACGGGGGGATAGACCCCGCCACGGAGGCCGCATTCTCAGCGGCGATCGAGCCGAATATCGACCTTACCCTTCACGAGAGCCGTGACGCCAAATTGCCGGATTCTTCCCCGGCCACGGACTCCAAACCGCCTGTGCCCGTGCCTATCGAATCTGACTGGGTGCCGATCATGGAGTCCACCTCCGCGGATATCTTTCGGCACTCGCCCTTCGGCGACATGCTGAACTCATTAAGGTCTCTCTCCCTGTCAGGAGAGTCCTGGCCGAACTATGTTCGGCAGGATTGGGATGCGGATGACGAAGAAATTCGCCGCCCACCCACCACCCACATAGTAGCCATTGTCGACAATTTAACCGACATGCTCGACTTCGACTCTGGAGACATCGACGGTATGGACGACGATGCGGGAGACGAAGAGGAACCACTGCCCACAGGGCACTGGACAGCCACCTCATCATATGATATATACATGGTGGACACACCCAAAGAAGGCAATGGCGACGGGACAGCGGAGGATGACCCCTCCAAGAAGCAACCCAAGTGCCAACGTCAGCGGCGCCGCTCTAAGTCTCGCCAAAGCAAAAGCGGTGACACTAGCATAGGAGATAGCACTCCGGACAGTGTCGAAGACGACAACAATCCCCTCCAGCAAAATTTAGAGCAGGAGGATGGAGAAGCCAGCCCTCCCAAGAGAGCGGTAGATGGAGAGGCGGAGGATGATAATTACATGCCTCCCTCCGAAGACAAGGAAAGCCTCGACGATGACGAATTTGTTGTTCCGGAGGATCCCGCCGAGCAAGAGCGCTTCAAGCGCCTGCTTATAGCCACGACAAATAGCCTTAAGAAAAAGCAGCAGCAACTTCAAGCTGAGAAAGATTTGCTAGCTGACAGATGGACTGAAGTCCTTGCGGCCGAGGAATATGAACTCCAATGCCCCTCCAAGAGTTACCCAAAGAACAGGTTGCTACCCCGACTGGAGGAGGAAGCATTAAAACCTACATCTCCAGCATATGACGCGGCTGATCGGCCACCTCATGGCCGCGACAGAGAGGCATTTCAGCCAAAAACTCAGCCCGCACCCCGATGCCACTCAAATAAAAATGACAAGGCACGGGGAAACACGCTAGACCTGCGAGACATATTGGAGGACAAAGCAAAACACGCAAGATCGATCTACGGATCACGAGGGCGCGCCACTACACGAGACGATAACCGTCACACTAGATACAGTAAAAGTAAATCCGGCCGGGCCGAACACAGCGGACAAGACTCATTCGAGCTGCGTCCCGACATAGCCCACTACAGAGGCGCCACACACCCCATATGCTTCACAGACGAAGTAATGGATCACCAAATCCCAGAGGGTTTCAAACCCGTAAATATCGAATCATATGACGGCACAACAGATCCTGCGGTATGGATCGAAGACTTCCTCCTGCACATCCACATGGCCCGCGGTGACAATCTACATGCCATCAAATACCTCCCACTCAAGCTCAAAGGACCAGCTCGGCATTGGCTCAACAGCCTGCCAGCAGAATCCATCGGCTGTTGGGAAGATCTGGAAGCCGCATTCCTCGACAACTTCCAGGGCACTTATGTGCGACCACCAGATGCCGATGACTTGAGCCACATAATTCAGCAGCCAGAGGTATCGGCCATGCAATTCTGGACACGGTTCCTGACAAAGAAAAATCAAATCATCGACTGTCCGGATCCAGAGGCCCTAGCAGCTTTTAAGCACAACATCCGTGACGAGTGGCTCGCCCGGCACCTTGGCCAGGGAAAGCCGAAATCTATGGCAGCCCTCACGACACTCATGAACCGCTTTTGCGCGGGAGAAGACAGCTGGCTGGCTCGCAGCAATAACATATCAAAGAACCACGGTACTTCAGATACCAAGGATAGCAATGGCATGCCACGTCGCAACAAACATAAGCGCCACGTCAATAGCGACAATACCGAGGATACGGCAGTCAATGCCGGATTCAGAGGCTCTAAACCCGGTCAGCGGAAAAATCCTTTCAAAAGAAGCACTCCGGGCCCGTCCAGTTTGGACCGTATACTCGATTGCTCGTGCCAAATACATGGCACCCCCGACAAGCCAGCCAACCACACCAACAGGGAATGTTGGGTGTTCAAGCAGGCCGGCAAGTTAAACACCGAAAACAAAGATAAGGAGTTACATAGTGATGACGAGGAAGAGCCCCGGCAGCCGAACACCGGAGGACAGAAGAGGTTCCCCCCACAAGTGCGGACGGTGAACATGATATACGCAACCCACATCCCCAAGAGGGAGCGGAAGCGTGCGTTAAGGGATGTATATGCGTTGGAGCCAGTCGCCCCAAAGTTCAACCCATGGTCCTCCTGTCCGATCACCTTCGATCGCAGGGACCATCCCACTAGTATCCGTCATGGCAGATTCGCCACACTGGTCCTAGACCCAATCATCGACGGATTTCACCTCACTCGAGTCCTTATGGACGGCGGCAGCAGCCTGAACATGCTTTATCAGGACACAGTGTGCAAAATGGGTATAGACCCCTCAAGGATCAAACCCACAAAAACGACCTTCAAAGGCGTCATACCAGGCGTAGAGGCCCATTGTACAGGCTTAGTCACACTGGAAGTGGTCTTCGGATCCCCGGATAACTTTCGAAGCGAGGAGTTAATCTTCAATATAGTCCCGTTCCGCAGTGGCTATCATGCACTGCTCGGGCGAACCGCATTTGCGAGATTCAACGCGGTACCTCACTATGCATATCTCAAGCTCAAGATGCCAGGACCTCGGGGGGTCATCACAGTCAATGGAAACACAGAGCGCTCTCTCCGCACGGAGGAGCACACTGCGGCCCTCGCAGCAGAAGCGCAAAGCAGCCTCTTAAGGCAATCCACCAGTTCGGCGATTAAAGACCCGGACACCTTCACGCGCGGCCGGAGTAATCGGCAACAAGACCGCCTGGAACGTTCCGAGCTCGCATAGCAATGTGGCCCCCACTCCAGTCCCAGCCAAACGGCAAAATCCGTGCCACGCGTACATAATTACGCATTGAAAATACCATGGGCACAGGTGGGGAGGGGGGCACGACTACGGCACGCCCCAAGACGCGGCTCAACCGCACTAGGGGCTTCCCGCTTTGTTATTTTTCTCTCTTTCAGGATGTTAATCTCTGGAAACCCCATCCGGCAATACGATTGCCGGACACACGATGCAACAACCAAGGAGGTAGAAAGCTACGTCGCACCACGGAACTCCCAGGTGGGCTCTGATAACGAGTGAAATACTTGCTTCAAATACCATTCCTCAGGTTGTCCTTGGAGGGGACATGTCAAATAGTCCTACTTTTTGCTTATCGCACTACTTGTATCATTCTTCTTCGATGCACCTTTTTGAATAAACAATGCATAGCACTAGACTATTACCGCATTCTCTATTCTTCTTTATATATATATATATATATGTTCATTCACAACATTCAGCACCCGTACACTTTGGTACGGCCAATATGCCAGGGGCTTAAGCGTACCCCATAATACGGCGTGAGAAGTCCGAACACTTTCAACAGTGCGGCACCCCGAACTTATAGCATTATATGCATCAGCTCCGAATCATGTCTTGGGTCAATAGTTGGGTTTGCCCGGCTCCCATGTTTTGGTACCTTACGTTCCGCTATATCGGCTAAGGTAGCACTAGGAGAACTACTGCGATTGTGCCCCGGTTCATCTAGGCAAGCACCTCAGTAGAGAAAGCTAAAACTGACTGTCATGATAAGGCGAGAGCTGGTCGCTGTTCGAGAGGTCTCGAGTCCCTAAAGACTTATGCCGCTTAGAGCGAGGAGTCGGCTTTGTCCGACTTAAAGGCGTGTATAGCGCCCCGAATTCAGCCTTCTGAATACTAGGGGCTTCGCCAAAATTTAAAATTGTAGACTTCTATGGCTAAGTGAGAGTGATAAAGCATTATAGTATGATTGCCTTGTTCGTTGTGCTGAGCACCTCCCTCGAAGGACCCAACAATGGGAAAAAGAGTGCTCAGATTTATCCCGAACACCCCAGCACTCAGGGCATGGGGGCAGAAGCCGACGACTGTCCATCTCTCAGATTTAATAAACAGCTGCACAGAAGGTAATATTTTAAATTGAGACAAGCGTTGCATAGCACATATTAACAAGTTTTCATAATACAGGATCACACGAGCAAGTTCATTCAAAAATTACATCCTTCGCACACTCGTCCGCCACAAGACGAGCACCCTTTAGGACACCCTCATAATACATTTCGGGGTGGCGATGCTCCTTGCCCTGCGGCGGCCCCTCCTTCACCAGCTTCTCGGCGTCCATCTTGGCCTAGTGCACCTTCGCACGGGCAAAAGCCCGGCGGGCACCTTCGATGCAGACGGACCGCTTGATGACTTCCAGCCGGGGGCAGGCATCCACAAGCCGCCTTACCAGGCCGAAGTAGCTGTTGGGAAGGGAGTCGCCAGGCCACATCCGGACTATAAGGCCCCTCATGGCCTGTTCGGCCGCCTTATGCAGCTCGACCAGTTGCTTCAGCTGGTCGCTCATAGGCATCGGGTGTTCGGTCCCAGTATACTGAGACAAGAACAACTTCTCCGTCGAGCTTCCCTCCTCGGCCTGGTAATATTTCACGGCATCCGACACGCTGTGGGGCAAATCTGCGAATGCTCCTGGAGAGCTCCGGACTCGGGTAAGTAACAAGTAATTTAGTTTCACATGCTTGCTTTGCATATTGAATGCCTTACCCGCCGCTATCTTCCTCATCGCCTCAATTTCCTGGAGGGCCTTTTGGGCTTCAGCCTTGGCATGCTTTGTGCTCTCGAGGGCCGCAGCAATCTCGGACTCTCGCGTCTTCGAGTCAAGCTCCAAAGTCTCGTGTTTCTTCACGAGAGCCTAGAGCTCTTGCTGCACCTTGCCCACCCATGCCTCTTGTTTCTCCCACTCGGTGCGCTCCTTGGCCGCTTTGTTTTCGGCCTCGGACAACGCTTGCTTCAGGGTCACCACTTCGGTCATGGCCCCTAGCACATTCATGATGATCCTGTCATTTTGCAACCACATTTTCTTTTTTATATATACAAGGTATTATTTACCTTTGTTCTCCTCGAGCTGCCTCTTGGCAAGGCCGAGCTCTTTATCAGACCGCTCGAGGTTCTGCTTCAGTGCGGCGACCTCCGCAGTTAGTGCGGCCGAGGTCAGCAGCGAAGCCTGCATACGCATACAGACATACTTATATTAGACTCCTGCATATATTATTTGATCCTCTATTCGGCTTTTCTTTGTGAACACCAAATAGAGTATCAGGGGCTACTGTCTATGCGGTAATATTTTTCCTATATTTTAAATACTTACCTCAAAGCCTGTTAGAAGGCTGGCACAGGCTTCAGTCAGTCCGCTCTTGGCGAACTGAACCTTCTTGATCACCGCACTCATGATAGTGCGGTGCTCTTCGTCGATGGAAGCGCCGCGAAGCGCTCCCAGCAGGTCGTCCGGTGCCTCTGGATGGATAGAGATCACCGGCACGGATGGCTTGCCCCTCTTGGAAGGGGGCCGCCTGCCCGAGTCCGGAACCACTGGAGGTTCCGGCGCGGTGTTCGGCTGAGGGACGAACTTGGAGCCCCTGGGAGCCTTGCTCCCTTTGCTCCTGCAGTCCGGAAGGTCACCTTGAGGCGCCTCCGGGACTGTCTCCCCCCGGCTCGGTGCCCCTTGAGATAATACCTCGGCATTGTCCGTAGGGCACGGAGAGGAGGCGGTTGGAAGTGTATCACTACTCATGTCCGACGAGTCCAAGGAACCGTCCGACGAGGATACGTCGATACGGGCTTGGGGCGGACTGCATAATCATATTCGACGTTAGGAGAAGCAGTGCAACAAAAGTATGCTATGAGTTACTCTGGTATCCGAATACTTACAACTTCGCCAGGGGCTTGGCCCTGAGCAGCCACTCGTCTTCACCGTCGGCGGCGGTGGTGGAGCAGTCCGGAAGGAGAGTCCTTCCTTTCTTGGACCCTTCGGCCTCCCCGGTTGGGGCGGCCTTCCTTTTCTTGTCTCCCCCGGCTGGAGGGGGAGAATCTTCATCTTCCTTCTCCTCGTTTTCATGGGAGGAGTGCGTCTCGGAGTTATTGGACGATGTGTCCGATACCACCTGGCGCCGGGAACTCTTTCGGGTTCCCGTGGCCTTCTTCTTGGTCTTCTCCAGCACCTCATAAGGAGCCGGAGTCCGCATCTCCGTCAGGAGAGCGTCTGCAGGGTCTTCGGGCAGAGGGGCCGGACAGTTAATCTGCTCTGATGTCTCCACCCAGTCCTGTCAAAGGCATGGGAGCTCCAGCCTTCTTCCTCCTTGCTCATCCATTTTCGCACACTTGAGCTCCAGCGCCCAAGTCCCGCACATGGTTAAGCTATTGGAAATAAATACCCTACCCGGTGTACAGAACTTACCGGATTCGTAGGGCGCTTCGCGCTTAACCCACGGTCCTTGGTAAGATAAGGGGGGACCTCGGCGCCTTTGAACAGCACCTTCCAGACGTCCTTATGCGTCGTGTCGAAGAGCTCGCGCAGAGTCTGGTGCTGGGCCGGGTCGAACTCCCATAAGTTGAAAGCCCGTTGTTGACATGGGAGGATCCGGCGGAAGAGCATGACCTGGACTATGTTGACAAGCTTAAGTTTCTTGCTTATCATGTTCTGGATACACTTCTGGATTCCGTCCAGCTCCATCGATGAGCCCCAAGAGGCCAAGACAGGCCCTTCTCCTTCCAAGAAGTGAGCCACGTGGGGATTCTGGATCGAAACTCGGGGGCCGCCACCTAGTTGGTGTCACGCGGCTCGGTGATGTAGAACCACCCCGATTGCCACCCCTTTATGGTCTCCACGAAGGAGCCCTCGAGCCATGTAATGTTGGGCATGTTGCCAACCATGGCCCCGCCGCATTCCACTTGTTGGCCGCCTACTACCTTCGGCTTGATATTGAAGGTCTTCAGCCATAGGCCGAAGTGGGGCCGGATGCGGAGGAAAGCCTCGCACACGACGATGAACGCCGAGATGTTGAGGATGAAATTCGGGGCCAGATCATGAAAGTCCAGCCCATAATAGAACATGAGGCCATGGACGAAAGGATGGAGGGGAAACCCCAGTCCGCGGATGCAGTGGGGGAGGAAAACCACCCTTTCGTGAGGTTCCGGGGTAGGGACGATCTGCCCCGCGGCTGGCAGCCGGTGCGCGATATCTGCGGCTAAGTATCCGGCTCCACATAGTTTTTTGATGTGTCCCTCCGTGACGGAGGAGGCCATCCACTGCCTCCCGCTCCGGACATGTTTGGAGAGAGTTGAGGAGAAGGATGTGGACTTGGGCGCTGGAGCTCGAGTGTGCGAAAATGGATGAGCAAGGAGGAAGAAGGCGTGGGTAGAAGAAGGTGAAACCTTATCCCTTTATAAGGGCGGACGAAACTATGCGCCCCCACCAGCCTGGTAAAACTTGCTTATCCCCCAAGCACCGTAATTGATGGCGCCGTTGGGTTACCCATGTTCGTATTGATGGGAATCCCGTAATAAGGGGACACGATCTCTGCTTCGACTAGACGTGCCAAGGAAACCGCCTCGTGAAACACGCTGAGATAGGTTATGAAAAACAATTCGAATAAAGACCTGGTTGTGGTGTGATGCCACGCTACGGGGTACGTCAGCAGATCAGATTTGTGGAAATATTATTCTCTCTACGGTGGTATGTGGAACTTGTTTTGCAGAGCCAGACACGATCCTCGTGTTCAAAATCTTCTATGAAGTATTCGAAGGAGGAACCCGCCTTGCAATGCCGAAGACAATCTGCGTGCTGGACTCATCGTCATTGAAGCCTGGTTCAGGGGCTACTGAGGGAGTCTTGGATTAGGGGCTATCCGGATAGCTGGACTATATCCTTTGGCCGAACTGTTGGACTGTGAAGATACAAGATTGAAGACTTCGTCCCGTATCCGGATGGGACTCTCCTTGGCGTGGAAGGCAAGCTTGTCAATACGGATATGCAGATCTCCTTCCTTGTAACCGACTCTGTGTAACCCTAGCCCCCTCCGGTGTCTATATAAACCGGAGGGTTTTAGTCCGTAGGACAACATACAATCATACCATAGGCTAGCTTCTAGGGTTTAGCCTCTCTGATCTCGTGGTAGATCAACTCATGTACTACTCATATTACCAAGAATAATCAAGCAGGACGTAGGGTTTTACCTCCATCCAGAGGGCCCGAACCTGGGTAAAACATTGTGTCCCCTGCCTCATGTTACCATCCGCCTTAGACGCACAGTTCGGGACCCCCTACCCAAGATCCGCCGGTTTTGACACCGACAGTAGGCGTCAACTTAGTAGGCCCACAGGTCAGCTTCCGAGATGCGCCCCAAATGTCAGGGGGAGGAATCATTTTTTGGGCGGGTGAAGCTAGAATACCCGAGATTGAAGAAGAAGCACGACATCCGTTGGATGGACATCCAACAGCCACTGCTGCTAGAACTGTGTGTTGACTATAAGTTGACAAAGCCTTGCATACGCGTCAACTCTCTTTTTTTAGGGGACGTATCAACTTAGTAAGGCCACAAGTGTGTGGCAGAGAACTTATAGCCCATTTGAGATTTGTAAGAATGTGCAGCCAATTTTTGAATTCTAATGGAATTTACTACAGCCCATTTACAGTTTGTTAAAAGTACAGCCCATTTCAACCAACCATTCAAAACAGAATTCGATAAAAATTTCCCACATTTCGATGGGAACCGAAATATTTTTATCCTGAAATTTCTAGTCAGATTAAATAAAATTTCAATATAAATTTATATTACATAAAAAACCAATGAAACATTACGCTCGCAACAATTAATGGAATTAAAAAAATTCAATATCCAAAAATAATATTTTATAAAGTAATTACGTGTTTGGTGCATTTTTTATAGTTACTGCCTAGTTTTTATAATTATATCCCATTTATTATTTCTTAAAGCCCATTTTCTTGTTAAGCCTAATGCATCCCTCCCAGGAAAGATTTGCAGCCCAGCGGGGCGAAGAATAACAACTTGACCTTGCCTGGGTATTCCTAAAAAAAGTATAGCTGGCTAGCCATTTTCAGCTTGAAAAAAAAATTAATATCTGGGTTGGATATCTGGCCTGGGCTAGACGGGCCACAGCCCACCTAGTTAATACCTGCAGAGATGTTTTCGTTGTTGTTCAGAGGAGAAAAATTAATATCTGGGTTAAACATCACTGAAGAAAAACTCTGCAGTGCTCACACCTCAAAAACACAAATATTGGTCGAGCTGCTTGGTCCCAGCTGTCGGCCGCTTCTTGTGCAATTCTCTCGTTTATTGACTACATAGGTTGACAATGGTGTGGGACCGTGATGTCAGGAAACCAGGAGGAAGCAAAAAAATATAGTTTTATATACTAATAAGGAGGCACTTACGTACGTGTGGCTATGGCCCTGGTGGGTCCCCACTGTCATCCTCTCCAAGTAAAGTCATCTCCTCATCCTCATGTCCATTGACCATGTTGACAACGCGAGACGGCGGTGCCACGACGAGCGCAACAACTCGAAGGACGACCGAGAGGGCCTCGCATGCCCTACGGACGGTCTGATATAGCGCCCGCTGCTCATTTGGGAAGCCAGGATCATAGGGTCACATGTCCGCGACGACATTGTCTTCTCTTGTTCACCGGTGCTCATTGAGGAGACGGAGGTTGCAGCACAGGTCCTCCGGCGCTGGTAGCTCTTCTGCCATTAGGGCATTGAAGTGCGGCCGCACCTGCTGTATGGTGAACACAGCATGAACCGGCTTGGACACTGGCGCCGGCTCCTGGTCGGAAGCTACATCCATCGTCTGATTGTCGTCCCTCAGCTCGGCGAGCTAGCTGGCGAGCCAGCATGTCCGACTGCTGGACCAACCCGGTGCCAAGCACGAGTCTGACTGCCCTGGCCCACCCAGACCGCCTCCCTCGCCCGCGCGTGCTTTCCGCCCGAAACGGTCAGCGCCGCCCGCCCCGCTACCCGGTGCAGGTGATTGCTTCGCCTTCAAACGACACAAGTGTCGTCCGTCCGTCCTTCTGCCACCCACATTAATGATACGCGGTTGCTGAGGCGGCTACTCCGGAGCCACACGTCCGTCCCTCCGCCGCCCACCATTGCTATATACACTGTTGCGTCGGCCATAGCCGCAGTCATCCGCATCTGTTCCCTTTCTCCTGTCCACACCACTACTACCCACCATGGATTTCTCGCGCTCCAGCGCTCTTCGGGGCGGGCGAACGACGGACCACAAGGAGATGGCAACCATTGCTGCCGACTGGCTGGCCGGTAGGCAGCTGGAGGATGACGACGTCCCAATGGAGAACATGGTAGTCGACAATCTGGCGCCAACCCCCTCCTCCGCGCCATCCTCGCCGGTGCATTGCACCATGACCATCAGCGAGTCCCGTGCCCAATATATGGACACGGTGAGGCAGAAGCATGAGGAGAAGTTTCGGGAGGCGCAGGCCGACACCGCCTACAACCACCATCTCCTCCAGGAGCACCTGCAGGTGAAGGAGCAGATGCCGCGGAGCGGGCGGAGCAGGAGGCGCTGCTCGACTCATACCGCTCCGCCCGCAAGGGCCGCCTCGAGCGCTGGCGGTACTGCATGCGGGTGGTAGAGGCTGCGGAAGCCTACAAAGAGGGCGATGAAGCGGGTGAGGCGCTGTTTGGCGAGACCGAGGACGAGGCAGAGGACAATGCCGGCTCCGACGAGTCCCCGCTCCACTGGGGTCGACGAGGCCCTGCTCCACCGAGGCCCCGCAGCGTCAAAAACAAGGTAGAGGACACCGCCGGCTCCGCCGAGGCCCCGCGACGCCAACAACGAGGCAGAGGACACCACCGGCTCTGCCGAGGCCCCACCCTGCCGGCAACGAGGGGGAGGATTTCCCCCGCTCCGCTGAGGTGCCGCCCGCCGGCAACGAGACAGAGGACATCGCCGGCTCCACTGAGGCCCCGCCCCGCTGCCAACGAGGCTGCGCCACATAGAAAACGAGAAAGAGTAGAACACGGTAGGTCGACGCCGCTCGGGTCCAAGTAAGGCCACCGCTGCTACCCTTCGGTTGCTGGCACTGAGCTGCACATCATGGAGCAATTCTATGATTACAGGATGATTGAAGACCGCTCTGTGGTTGAGCAAGTTCGTGAGATACCGTCATTTGCTAGAGAACTTGAGCACTTCAGTTGTATGCTACCGGACACAGGTGGGTAGCTTCGGTTAATTAATTATACATCCAACGCGCCCCTTTTTAGTTGAAGAATATATGAAATGTAATGAAATCCGGCATGTTTATATGAAATCCGATCGTGTATGAATGAATTTATTTTGATTAGTTCGAATTCTCGTATCACTGGCATTGGATGAACATGCAAAACAATACGTACTAGCATTATTCCCAGGGTGATCACCTCGTTTGCAGCAGTTTCACATGTACTCCCTCCGGTCCTTTCTAGTTTGCATACAAGTTTTGTCTGTAGTCAAAGTATCTCTACTTTGACCAATCTTATAGAAAAAAGTATGCACTTCCACAATGTGCGAAGTAAAAAGGAACAGAAGGAGTACAAAGAGTTTGAGCAGCTTTTTAGCATTCCTGTACATTGCAATCAAACACACAAGCCTGGCAATTCATAGAGAACATTCAAAACAATCGATGATTATGCATCTCAGTGATTCATATGTCAGAGCCAACATTTACTTCACAACTAAAGAATAAATAAAAATGGATCGATGCTGCTGACAGCAAAGGGCGTCCCATTCGAAAATATCAAACGCATGTATTCTTGCTAAAATCAATGAGCAAAATTTGACAAGGTTGTCCCATGCCAAAATATCAAATGCCTACGATTGTGGAATGGGCAGGGTTTTCCATCAGTTCGGACATTGACATGGCACCTCGTGCTAAATAAACCAGTTGTTCTTCTTGTGCAGTTCCACCAAAATCAACCAAATTCGCTCGACACCTCCTTTCTTGTGGTGGAAATGAATGATTCGATGTATTCATGAACATTTTGTGCAGTTTCCATTGAAATCAAGTTGAGCACCCCTGTTTGTACAAATACAAAAAAGTGATTAGTATAAAGCAAACTGTACTATGAATTGACAGTTTAAACAGACACCTACATGGTCCATGTAGAGCACACTTTTAGAAAAATGGAACTCACCAGAAAGAATCCTAGAACAACATTGTACTCGCGCATCACAGCAAGAAAATGGAGATTTGTTAGTCCTTCTGATCTGAAGTTAGTTTGGTCTTGTGGGGGGTAATGTAACCATCCTTCAACTGCTCCTTCTGATGAGAAGATAGACAGGGCTTCTTCATCCTGGCATAATCGGAAGTAGTCACTTCACGTACTCCATATTCTTCTTCTTCAGAGGATGATCCTATTGTGCAAAGACAAGAGGACAAGTAAATGCTAGCATCCCTATTTTCTCGAAGAAAAGGGAAGGAAATATTTAAAACAACACAGATGAAGCACTTCTCAAGGACAATACCACTTTTGATGACAATATCTAAACAGTAGCACAGCACCAATATAGATGACAAAGCTCGATCATATGGATGAAATCAGTGGGCGAGTACCAACCTTTGTCAGGAGGCTTATTGTGTAGAGCATACTGATGAAGCATTTCTTCGGAACCATCTGTTGCTATCTACTATGGTGGCCATGCTTACTATATACTCCTCGATTAGTTTAATGTTTCCAACATCTTCTTGTGCAGTTCCACTAAAATATATGGTATCTTCAAAGTAGATCCCTGTTTGCACAAGTAGAGATAATTACGTATTACATTAAGAGTGGCATCAAATCAGTGGCAAAACAATTGCTCGTTCCAGCCGTAGCAATAAATTAAGATGCAAAACTATATCATTACTTGTGTCACCACAGTTCCAGTGCTTCATTACAGCACCGGGAGTTGATTTTTGTTTTTCTTCCGCTTGTTCTTCCCCTTCATCACTTGGTTCAATAACAGACAAGGTTCACCTTCAATGTAAGATTTGGCATGTCAATTAGGTTGCACAAGTATAGCACTAAACAATGACATTAATTTTCTGATGAAAGTGGCAAAATACAGGCCAACAGTTCTGAAATATCCTTATCTTACCTCAATGGGATATTACGGTGCACATACAGATCAGAAGTCTTGTCTCCATTTGTCAAGTTCACTAAAATCAAGCAATATTATCGTACAAGTAGCACAACATATGAAAGCACACTGCAGAATCACATGAAAGAAGGCTAGTACTGACCTCTCATGACATGGAATTCAAACAACTCACAAGAAGAAGATCTGAACCAAATTTGCCAACACGAATAGGAAGTAAGATCTCCTCTTGCGCAGTTCCACTAAGATCAAGCAATCAAGCAACGTTGTCGGTGTGACATTTTGGTTGAACTGCACAAAACACTCTTAAAACAAAAGTCTTTTGTGCAGTGCAACAAAAGGTCACAATGGCAACGAGGTGAAGTAGATAACCCTATTTACACAGAGGTGCAAAGGAAACAACTAGTGGTCAATAACGGTGGATGACACAGAAGCCAACAAAAAGAAGCATCTACCTTATCTAAATGGGAAAGAAAGCAAGACAGTAGCATTTCTCAAACTGTGGCATTGATTAATATTAACAGAGAGATTAAATTAATAATAAAATTCGTTAAACATGTAATTTGCTTTTAACTGTAGCATTGCATCAATTTTCCAGCGGCATTATTAGAGGTTGTTTGTTTACAGGGACATTTTGGTGGAGGGACTAAAAAAACTCCGTGTCAGTCTCATCTAAATCAAACATGAGGGACTTTCAGGGACTAAAAGTGGGCATTTAGGACTAAAGAACGAAGACCCTGCCATGCATCGCACCTTGTCTCTATTAGTTCATTACTAGGGGTAACATGGTATTTTAGCATGTCATTTAATAACCTCTACTCCATGTTTAGTCCCTGGAACCAAGCAGGTAGGGACTAGGGAGTTTTTAACCAAACAGGGCCTTAGATTAACAACAGCTAAAGTGTTGCATGGGACAGTGGACGCACCAGCACCATGTGCATTTACCGATGTACTGGGGTGATGCACAGTCTGTTGCAACAAAGAACAAACAACCAAGGAGCATATTTGTGTTGGTCCCAGTTTTGTTATCTTTAGGCACCTTTCCCTATGTGAGCGCAGCAAATCTAGTCGTGCTCAAACTCTACAGCCTTGTCCCCCAAAACAAAAGATCAATTTGTTACAGATGTGCGTACTGCGTTTGCCATTGTTTTCCCTTTTCGACCAACGTAGGTGCTGGATAGCCAGTCTGTACTAGTACTTTCCCCCTTCCTTTCCTCTTTGAACCACGTCCTAGATTTATGCTATACAACTTTCCCCACTACTTTCCCCCATTCCTTTCCTCTTTGAACCATGTCTTAGATTCATGCGATACAACTTTCCCCACTACTTTCCCCCTTCCTTTCCTTTTTGAACCACGTCCTAGATTCATGCTATACAACTTTTCCCACTACTTTCCCCCGTTCCTTTCCTCTTTGAACCACGACCTAGATTCATGGTATACAACTTTCCCCACTACTTTCATGTTTGATCCAACACCTAGATTCGAGTGCAGAAGCGGAAAAAGCCCACATGCAGCTACAGCAATGCATGTGGAATAAGTAAATTATACCTTAAGGTTCTTGGGGTGTGGTTCGGTGGGCGACCGGAGGCCGTTCAGCCCACACTATGTATGTCGGCGAAGAAGAAGGGGTCGGAGGCCCTCCCGTGCTGCTGTTGGGTGAAAGTGAACAGCTGCGCTGGTAGTGGATTCCCTCCCTTGCTGATGGCGACAGCGTTAAGCCTCCTTGCCTTCCCGGCGGATGAATCCTGCCGGCTCTTTGACCAACAGTGAGGGGAGAGAGAGGCCAACAAAATCTTGTTTAGATCTGGAGAGGGTGAGAGAGTGTGAAGAGAGCAACTACAAGCAGACCAGCAGTGAGGGGAGAGAGAGAGGCCAACGAAGTCTTGTTTAGATCTAGAGAGGGTGAGAGAGTGTGAAGAGAGCAACTACAAGCGTTGAGGCTCCAGCATGTATATATATACTCGAGAGAGTGTGAAGAGTGCAAACCCTAGAAAACAAGCGCCGAGGCTGCAGCTGATCGTATAGCTCCGTATCCATCCATTTTGAGCAGTCAAAGAATCCTCTTGGCACGAATTATGCTCAAGTGTAGTTATCGAACCTGAGACCTCAAGTTTGATGAGAGAACAGGCTAACCAGCTATACAACCCTCCCGTTATGTTCAACGAGAGGAAAATAACCTTTTATACATTCCTGCATTCATGTGACAAGCATGCCGTGTTTTTTTTGTGTGGGAGTCATTGGGATTTAAATCATAATCATGTCATGTGGCTTTGGTGGTAAGACTATCCATAGTGGTGCAGAAATAATGCAGCCTTAGTCACCTTACCTCTCTCCACGTAGTACGTTGGGTCCCACCAGTCAGAGGGTGAAACAAACAAATTAATAAGAAAAATTAAAAGCGCCAGCGGTGTATCTTACCTCTTACATCTCTCTACTGCTCGGGAACACTATCCAATTGATCCCTTTGTTCGCTCACGTACTATTTTAAGTGAATCCTTATTATAACATGCACACAATTTTGGGCACTTGTATTCGACCTAAGTCAGTGTGCCACCGTATCTCGTACGACTCCCTTCATCTAGGTGTAATAAGTCGCGTTAGAAGGTGCAGCGGGACCAAGGTGCAAGCAGATTGGAGGAGAAGGAGAAACTTGACCGGTCATTCCTCCAATCAAAGCCCTGATTTCTGTCTCTAAACGCAACAATTAATCCAAACAACTAAGAGATACCGTTTTAGCTACCATGTAGGGCCACGTATTAACTTGCATGCAAGCCGACTTTGATTTCTTGACTGATCAACGCGTAGTTGCACTCCATGCATTGGGTTTCCAGGGGAGATAACAAGGTAGAGTAAGGAGCATTTGGTTACATTGCTTAGCCTGGTCATAGTGGAGTAACTTGGACTAGTAACATGCATGTGTTACTAGTCTATGTTACTACTACGTGAAGTTTGCCATCGGAAGCGAGCCGATATGGCTCTCCTGAGCTAGCAAGGTTTTTCTAGCCCACCCAAGCTAGCTGGCCCACAAAAGCTAAAATATTTTAACAGTTCCAAATGCCTAACCTTGCCCGGCTATGCTATAAGCTGTTATTGCTAAGGATCCAAATGCTCCCTAAGTAACAACGCTCGCTAGCAACGAGGCCAGGAGGGGATTGAGATGCGAAGTTAATGGACGACGCCTAAACATTTTGGGAATATCTGATTTCCATAAGATGACTTAACACCTAGACGGAGGGAGTACTAATCCTCAGTCCAGTTTTGATGGAATATTCGTCACCTCTTCACTTCTTGTACGTACTCCATTTGTATCTCACTTCCTGTGGCTTCGCACTCGCACGATTTTCCTATTCTATGAACATGTGTGTGCGTGTGCATGTGTGTGTGTGTTTAACAGCATGTGTGTGTTAGAGAGAGCGACAAATCGACCTACTCCTACAGAGAGATGGTGTGTCGTGTACGATTTTAGCCGCGATAGTCGGTGCATCCTCTCGTTTCCGGGCGTCCGGTAGGGACAGGCGGATAGCTGCCACGCCCGCTCCTGACCAGCCTGGCCCACCCAAAGCCCCTCCATCGCCCACACGTGCTTCCCGCTCGAAACAGTCAGCGCCGCTCCACAGAATCGGTGCTGCATTCATGCCCGGGCAGAGCGGACGCGACCTCTCACTGGCGCCTGCGTTGAAGTGAGAAGCGGATTCAAGAGTGATGGTTGCTTCGTTCGTCCAACTTACTTCTGGGTCTATGTGATTTAACGGCTCATTGGTCATTATTACTAAGGTGGTAGGACTGTTGGATGTCCCACGCTTTCGTCGAAAGGAGGTACTACTAGATTACAATTTTCTCCATCCTTACGGCGGAGGAGTGCAAGAGCAGTGAAAACTCGCAGGCTCAGTGATTACATGGCCCACCTCACACTATCACCATATTTTCTGGACACCGTGCGACACCTAACTCTTTACATAGTACTCCCTCCATTCCTAAATATAAGTCTTTGTAGAGATTCCATTAGGTGGACTACATACGGAACAAAATGAATGAATCTGCTGGAAATTAGTCTATTTTGGGCAGCCCAATAACTATTTCAGAAATTCCTAATAAATCCTAGAGGCCCACTTAGCCCATTTGTGCAAGGCAAGGGATACTACTAAAGTTTAGTCCCACACTGCTAGTTGAGTGGGAGTTGGACCTCCTTATAAGGGAGGTTCTTTCCCCACTTGTACGAGCATGAAAACAAGAGGGATATCCACGCGCGCTCCTCCTCCGCCGCCCGCCTCGCCACGCCTCGTCACGACGCGCCGCGCCACGGGTTGCGGGAATGAGCCGAGCCGATATCTAAATTTTTGCCATGCACTACGGGTATACGAAAGGTCACACGAAAGCTGAAAAGATTTTTGCGAAAGTGGAGTTCGAATGCGAACGGTGCAGCCCTTCGGCTGCTGGCTGTTCGCTTCGCCTCCGTCTCTTCATTTCGCCTCCCGTTGCTGCCCTCTCGCCTCCTTATCTTGCGCCTATAAAAGGGAGGTCGCTCCTCCCAGAGAGGTGCACCAGAACTTCTCCTTCCTCTCGCCGCCGGTTCCAATCTCTGAGCTGCTGCTGTATTCCTCATCCCGGCTTGCGGCGTGCACCGCAGGTCGGGACAGTAGGCCTCCAAAACTGCACCTCTTTGAGTCCTGTATGGGAGAAGGGTGATAAGGTTTTTGGGGAGCGCTCTGCGCGACTACTGACTGACTCCTTCATCACGGACGCCCCGGACTCCGACGACTACTTCCCGGACGATGACTTCTTCCCCGACGTCGACAACCTCCTCGATGACATGGCTGGCGAGGACACCGACCCCAAGTCCAGTGCTACTGCTACTGCTGTCCCGTATGTGTTCTTCTTTTTGTTAGATATCCTGCCACAGTTTCTCGTACTAGTTCTTGCCCTAAATATGTTAGGTTCTACCTCATATATGCAACTAGTTCTACTGTCTACTATAGATATGATAGCTTACGGTTCATATATGCAGAAGCTTTTTACCTTCTCTCTGTCAGAACGCATGGCTTGTTTTATCTCTACTATATTAGTCATGCCTTATCTAGTATTTCTGTTAATAAAATCATTTGGTAAATTGCTCATATTTCCAACAATCCAAAAACCTTATTATAGGCAATTTACCCCGAGTGGTTTTGCGGCTTCCATGAGACCTCCTATGTTTCAGGGTATCCACTATAAGAGGTGGCGCGTGAGAGCAGTCTTATGGTTTCAAACCATGAGTTGCTATGACGCCACTCTCGGCAAACCTGAAGGAGAGCTTGATGCTCAACAAGCACAAGCTTTTCAGAAAATGGATACTCTGTTTAAGGCTGCTCTCTTGAGTGTTCTTGGTGAGAACATAGTTGATGCTTATGCGTCAATTGATAATGGAAAAGATATGTGGGATGCACTCGAGGCCAAGTTTGGGGTCTCGGATGCTGGCACTGAGCTGTACATCATGGAGCAATTCTATGATTACAGGATGAATGAAGAGCGCTCTATGGTTGAGCAAGCTCATGAGATACAATCATTTGCTAGAGAACTTGAGCACTTCAGTTGTACGCTACCGGACAAGTTTGTTGCTGGAGGTATCATCACTAAGCTTCCTCCTTCATGGAGGAACTTTGCTACCTTGCTGAAGCATAAGAGGCAGGAGTTTTCCGTCCCAGATCTCATTGGCACTCTTGATGTGGAAGAAAAAGTGAGAGCAAAGGACACACGTGCTCGAGGCATTGAGGGAGGATCTTGTGCCAATGTGGTACAGAAGCAAAACTTCCAGCCCCACAAGTTCAAGAACAAGGGCAAGTTTGATGGTAAAGCAAAGTTTGATGGGAAGAACAAGGCTGTGCAACACACGAACTTCAAGAAGAAGAATGGCAAGAAGAAAGGTGCTTCTCATGTGTGTGGGGATTCTGATCATTGGGCTCCTAGTTGCCCTAATCGCTATGACAAGCGTCATCCTGGGAAAGGCGGCAAGACCGCTAATGTTGTCATTGGAGACACTGACATGAAGGATGCTGGGTATGGTATATTCCCCACTATTCTTTCAGTATGTCATTCTCCTGACTGGTTGATTGGCACGGGTGCTAATGTGCATGTATGCGGTGATATTTCCATGTTTTCGTCTTATCAGACCGCGGGGACTTCAACTGTGTTGATGGGAAACGGTTCAAGTGCTTCTGTTCGTGGTGTTGGCATGGTCGATCTGAAGTTTACTTCAGGGAAGATCGTGCGGCTGAAGAACGTGCATTATGTCCCCTTCGTCAATAAAAATCTTGTTAGCGGATCTCTTCTGTGTAGAGATGGCTACAAGCTTGTCTTTGAGTCGAATAAATTTGTAATATCCAAGTATGGAACCTTTGTTGGTAAAGGCTATGATTTAGGAGGCCTGTTTCGTTTATCCTTATCAGACGTTTGCAATAAAGTTGTTAATCATATTTGCAACAATAGTGAATCAAATGTGTGGCATTCACGTCTTTGTCATGTTAACTTTGGTTGCATGTCGCGACTAGCGAAGTTGAACTTAATCCCTAGTTTCACCACTGTCAAGGGATCTAAGTGTCAAGTGTGTGTGCAAGCTAAGCAACCTCGTAAGTCTCACACGACTGCGGAAACGAGGAATCTTGCACCACTAGAGCTCATACATTCAGATCTATGTGAAATGAATTGTGTTTTGACAAAAGGTGGAAAGAAATATTTCATGACGTTAATTGACGACTCCACTAGATACTGCTGTGTGTATCTTCTGAAATCTAAGGATGAGGCTTTGAATTTTTTGAAGATCTATAAAGCTGAAGTGGAAAACCAACTTGATCGAAAAATCAAGAGGCTTAGGTCCGACCGTGGTGGAGAGTATTTTTCCAATGAATTTGATGCTTTTTGTGCGGAACATGGTATAATCCATGAGAGGACGCCTCCCTATTCACCTCAGTCAAATGGGGTGGCCAAAAGAAAGAACCGTACTCTAACTGATTTGGTTAACACCATGTTAGACACATCGGGTCTCTCCAAGGCATGGTGGGGGGAGGCGATACTGACAGCATGTCATGTCCTGAACCGAGTCCCCACAAAGAACAAAGAGATAACTCCATTCGAGGAGTGGGAGAAGAAAAGGTTAAAACTCTCTTATCTGTGAACGTGGGGTTGTTTGGCGAAAGTCAATGTTCCAATTCCAAAGAAGCGGAAGCTTGGACCAAAGACTGTGGATTGTGTTTTCCTGGGATATGCTTTTCATAGCATTGGCTATAGATTCTTGGTTGTAAAATCGGAGGTACCTGACATGCATGTCGGTACGATCATGGAGTCGAATGATGCAACTTTCTTTGAAGATATCTTTCCCATGAAGGATATGGCTACGTCATCTAATCAGGAGATGCCTAGTTCATCGAATCAGGAACCAGTTACAATTACCAAACCTGCCATTTCGATAGAACACTTTGAAAGTCCTATGGAGAAAAACAATGAAGTTCCTACTAGGAGCAAGAGACAGAGGACTGCAAAGTCCTTTGGTGATGATTTTCTTGTGTATCTCATAGATGACACTCCCAGTTCTATTTCAGAGGCTTATGCATCTGAAGATGCTGACTACTGGAAGGAAGCAGTTCATAGCGAGATGGATTCCATCTTAGCGAATGAAACTTGGGAGATAACTGATCGTCCCTATGGGTGCAAACCTATAGGATGCAAATGGGTATTCAAGAAGAAGCTTAGGCCTGATGGTACTATTGAAAAGTACAAGGCTCGGCTAGTGGCTAAGGGTTATACCCAAAAGGAAGGTGAAGACTTCTTTGATACTTACTCACATGTGGCTCGACTGACCACTATTCGAGTTCTACTTTCACTAGCTGCCTCACATGGTCTTCTCGTTCATCAAATGGATGTTAAGACTGCTTTCCTAAATGGAGAGTTGGACGAGGAAATTTATATGGAACAACCAGATGGGTTTGTACTAGATGGTCAGGAAGGAAAAGTGTGCAAGTTGCTGAAGTCTTTGTATGGACTCAAGCAAGCACCCAAACAGTGGCATGAGAAGTTTGAAAGAACTTTAACAGCTGTAGGCTTTGTTGTAAACGAAGCTGACAAATGTGTGTACTATCGCCATGGTGGGGGCGAGGGAGTTATCCTTTGCTTGTATGTTGATGACATACTGATTTTCGGAACAAATCTGAATGTTATTAAGGAGGTCAAAAATTTCCTATCTCGTTGTTTTGAGATGAAGGATTTAGGAGTGGCTGATGTCATTCTGAACATCAAGTTGTTGAGAGACGATGATGGTGGGATTACATTGCTTCAATCTCACTATGTGGAAAAGATCTTGAGTCGCTTTGGCTACAGTGACTGCAAGCCCTCTCCAACACCATATGATGCTAGTGTGTTGCTTCAAAAGAATCAAAGAATTGCTAGAGACCAATTGAAGTATTCTCAGATTATTGGCTCGCTTATGTACTTAGCCAGTGCTACAAGACCTGACATCTCTTTTGCTGTTAGCAAGCTGAGTCGGTTTGTTTCAAAACCAAGAGATGTGCATTAGAAAGCTCTAGAGAGAGTTTTGCGTTATTTGAAAGGCACTGCAAATTATGGAATTCACTACACTGGGCACCCAAAGGTGCTTGAAGGGTATAGTGACTCAAACTGGATCTCAGATGCTGATGAGATAAAGGCCACGAGCGGATATGTATTCACTCATGGAGGTGGCGCTGTTTCTTGGAAATCTTGCAAGCAGACCATCTTAACGACGTCAACAATGGAAGCAGAACTCACAGCACTAGATACAGCTACGGTCGAAGCAGATTGGCTTTGTCGGCTCTTGAATGACTTGTCGGTTGTTGAGAAACCTGTACCGGGTATTCTTATGAACTGCGACAATCAAACTGTGATCACAAAAGTGAGCAGCTCAAAGGATAACATGAAGTCATCAAGACACGTTCAGAGAAGGTTAAAGTCTGTCAGAAAAATGAGAAACTCCGGAGTTATTGCATTGGATTATATCCAAACGTCTAAAAATTTGGCAGATCCTTTTACTAAGGGTCTATCACGTAATGTGATAGATAATGCATCGAGGGAGATGGGTATGAGACCCACAATATGAGTTGGTCATAGTGGTAACCTATTCTTTGTGTTCGGAGATCCCGTGAATTAGATGTGGAAGACAAGTTGTTGGTCAACTGGGAGGAGAGTACCCTTACTATTAAAATACCACTCCATAAAGATGCAATACTCTCCTAATTTGCATGGTAGGTTGATGTATATCTTAATGTGTTCTAAGTGGCTCTTTGAAGCAGTGATGTTGTCCTGTAGAACATCTTTTGAAGAACGCACCTATATGAGTCTGATTGTTAAACGCCGCAATCTATGAGAGTAGAGTTCTCTCTAGTAAACTCATGAAAGGTCTCGGAGTATGACGCATAAGCTCCACCCGCGGGGAAGACCCACGGTAGCCACGTATCAGTCAAGGCTTTATGTGAAGCTAGATTCGCAGAAAACTTGCAGTTCAAGGCCCAGTCCACTGTTTAAGTTGCTTACTAGTGTAGCATAGAGTTCTAGGTGGAAGTTCAACTTAACAGTCTCCACTACAGTACCGGTATATAAAACAGTGTTTTGGAACCAAAGGCAAATTTCTGTGTGCCTCTGGATCTGGTGGGGGATTGCTGGAATTTAGTCTATTTTGGGCAGCCCAATAACTATTTCAGAAATTCCTAATAAATCCTAGAGGCCCACTTAGCCCATTTGTGCATGGCAAGGGATACTACTAAAGTTTAGTCCCACATTGCTAGTTGAGTGGGAGTTGGACCTCCTTATAAGGGAGGTTCTTTCCCCACTTGTACGAGCATGAGAACAAGAGGGATATCCACGCGCGCTCCTCCTCCGCCTCCCGCCTCGCCACGCCACGCCTCGTCACGACGCGCCGCGGGTTGCAGGAATGAGCCGAGCCGATATCTAAATTTTTGCCACGCACTACGGGTATACGAAAGGTCACACGGAAGCTGAAAAGATTTTTGCAAAAGTGGAGTTCGAATGCGAACGGTGCAGCCCTTCGGCTGCTGGATGTTCGCTTTGCCTCCGTCTCTTCGTTTCGCCTCCCGTCGCTGCCCTCTCGCCTCCTTCTCTTGCGCCTATAAAAGGGAGGTCGCTCCTCCCAGAGAGGTGCACCAGAAATTCTCCTTCCTCTCGCCACCGGTTCCAATCTCTGAGCTGCTGCTGTCTTCCTCATCCCGGCTTGCGGTGTGCACCGCAGGTCGGGACAGTAGGCCTCCGAAACCGCACCTCTTTGAGTCCTGTACGGGAGAAGGGTGATAAGGTTTTTGGGGAGTGCTCTGCGCGACTACTGACTGACTCCTTCGTCACGGACGCCCCGGACTCCGACGACTACTTCCCGGACGACGACTTCTTCCCCGACGTCGACAACCTCCTCGACGACATGGCTGGCGAGGACAATAACCCCAAGTCCAGTGCTACTGCTGCTGCTGTCCCGTATGTGTTCTTCTTTCTGTTAGATATCCTGCCACAGTTTTCTCGTACTAGTTCTTGCCCTAAATATGTTAGGTTCTACCTCATATATGCAACTAGTTCTACTGTCTGCTATAGATATGATAGGTTACTGTTCATATATGCAGAAGCTTTTTACCTTCTCTCTGTCAGAACGCATGACTTGTTTTATCTCTACTATATTAGTCATGCCTTATCTAGTATTTCTGTTAATAAAATCATTTGGTTCCAACAGAATCTACACTTAAAATGCATATATATACATCTGTATGTGGTTCATGGTGAAATCTCTACAAAGACTTATATTTAGGAATGGAGGAAGTACTAGTATAGTATGTACTGTAATTTATCAGCGAGATAGTACAATTTTATGAAGCTTCCAGCTTCTGTTACATGTATCTTGCGTCCAATGTTGCTCGTTGCAACATTTCATCAAATAGAAAGGAGACTAACATGCATGCTATTGCATTTCAATGATTGACAGATCATAGCAAATATGTACTCCCTCCGTTCCAAAATAAGTGTCTCAACTTTATGCAGGGGTTGTTTGTTTCCAGGGACTTTTTAGTGTAGGGACTAGAAAAAGTCCATCTTAGAGACTTTTTAACCAAATAGGAGGGACTACTAGGGACTAAAACTTGCTTTTTGGAACTTAATGAAGAAGACTCTCAAGGAGAGTCTTTTTTGGGACTTTTCCAACAACGCCCCTCCCTGCACCCATTGCCCCGCCGCCCCATGGTGTTGTTTGGTTGTTATTTTTCTGTATACTGGGGGTAGCATGGTCATTCAATAACCTCTAGGGAGGGACTAGGGACTTTTTAAGGTCAGTTTGGTTGATGTCCTGGTCACAAGATGCCTGGCCTGGAGCTTGTCGGTAACGTGCCTGGAGGTTGTTTGGTTCCTGTCCAGGGAAAAAAGCTACCAGCCTGGCCTGGAGAACCAGGCAACGCAATTAGCCTGGCAGACATCCCCATCCGGTCGCCTGGAGTCAGGCGAACGCCTGCCTGATACTAATGCACATGATTACAAATGGGTAGCGGGTTATTTCGGTCAGTTATAATATTTTTTAATGTTCCCAGGCTAGGTCGCAATCCAAGCAAGCCCTCCCCAGGCATGCCTGCCCAGGCCGAAAAAAGAAAAATCCCAGGCCCAGGCCAGGCAGCGGTCTCGTCCAGGCATAAGGCCCAGGCATGCAACCAAACTAGCCTTTAGTCCCTGAAAACAAACCTAGAGGGACTTTTGAAGGAGTATGGACTTTTTAGTTGGGACTAGAAAAAGTCCTAGGACTTGTGAACCAAACAGGGCCTCAATATGGACTACATACGGAGCAAAATGAGTGAATCTACACTCTAAAATACGTCTATATACATCAGTGTTTAGCATATGTACTAGTAGTTCATATTGAAATCTACTAAAGGACATATATATTCCAAACAATATGATAATCTCTCTAACCACGGTAGTAGGGACGAGGAGTAAACCGAGGTAGTAGTAAATTTTTCTCCTCGTCCTGCGAGCCACCGCGCGCGTGGGCGAGGGAGCGGGCGTAAGGCGTACAGTACTACTACTAGTAAGCGAGCTTCACCTCATCCTGCGAGCCACCACGCCCGTGGGCGGGGGAGATGGCGCACTAAGCAAGCTTCTCCTCGTTCTACGAGTTTACGGGACACATCAAAAGTACCCCAGTGTATAGAGCCTTGCCTCTAAGGTAGGCCCCACATGGTTTGCCTCTTTTTTAACATATCATGTCAAGTCGCAATTTGTTTGTTCACCCGTGGTAGACGATCCTCCCTCCATCTAGTGGAAAACCAGTACACGTGTCAAATTACCACATGGGCTTCCTTTTCATACAGAAATGAGCTCCACCGTGTACCCGCGCGGGTGTGGTTCGGAAAGAGACGGGAGTACGTGCGCCGTGCGTGCACCTCTTCTCTTGAAGGAAATTATGCCCTAGAGGCAATAATAAAGTTATTATTTATTTCCTTATATCATGATAAAAGTTTATTATTCATGCTAGAATTGTATTAACCGGAAACATAATACATGTGTGAATACATAGACAAACAAAGTGTCACTAGTATGCCTCTACTTGACTAGCTCGTTGATCAAAGATGGTTATGTTCCTAACCATTGACATGAGTTGTATTTGATTAACGAGGTCACATCATTAGTTGAATGATCTGATTGACATGACCCATTCCATTAGCTTAGCACCCGATCGTTTAGTATGTTGCTATTGCTTTCTTCATGACTTATACATGTTCCTATAACTATGAGATTATGCAACTCCCGTTTACCGGAGGAACACTTTGGGTACTACCAAACGTCACAACGTAACTGGGTGATTATAAAGGAGTACTACAGGTGTCTCCAATGGTACATGTTGGGTTGGCGTATTTCGAGATTAGGTTTTGTCACTCCGATTGTCGGAGAGGTATCTCTGGGCCCTCTCGGTAATGCACATCACATAAGCCTTGCAAGCATTACAACTATATGGTAGTTGTGAGATGATGTATTACGGAATGAGTAAAGAGACTTGCCGGTAGTGAGATTGAACTAGGTATTGGATACCGACGATCGAATCTCGGGCAAGTAACATACCGATGACAAAGGGAACAACGTATGTTGTTATGCGGTCTGACCGATAAAGATCTTCGTAGAATATGTAGGAGCCAATATGGGCATCCAGGTCCCGCTATTGGTTATTGACCGGAGACGTGTCTCGGTCATGTCTACATTGTTCTCGAACCGTAGGGTCCGCACGCTTAACGTTACGATGACAGTTATTATGAGTTTATGCATTTTGATGTACCGAAGGTTGTTCGGAGTCCCGGATGTGATCACGGACATGACGAGGAGTCTCGAAATGGTCGAGACATAAAGATTGATATATTGGAAGCCTATGTTTGGACATCGGAAGTGTTCCGGGTGAAATCGGGATTTTACCGGAGTACCGGGAGGTTACCGGAACCCCCCGGGAATCATATGGGCCTTAGTGGGCCTTAGTGGAAAGGTGAAAGGGCTGCCCATAAGGGCTGCGTGCCTCCCCCCTCCCCTAGTCCTATTAGGACTAGGAGAGGTGGCCGGCCACCCCTCTCCCTCTTTCCCCCTTGGGAATCCTAGTTGGAATAGGATTGGGGGGGGGGTCCTACTCCCGGTAGGAGTAGGACTCCTCCTGCGCCCTCCTCCTGGCCGGCGCACCTCTCCCCCTTGGCTCCTTTATATACGGAGGCAGGGGGCACCTCTAGACACACAAGTTGATCTTGAGATCGTTCCTTAGCCGTGTGCGGTGCCCCCTGCCACCATATTCCACCTCGATCATATCGTTGTAGTGCTTAGGCGAAGCCCTGCGTCGGTAGAACATCCAAGATCGTCACCACGCCGTCGTGCTGACGGAACTCTTCCCCGACGCTTTGCTGGATCGGAGCCCGGGGATCGTCATCGAGCTGTACGTGGAATCTCTTGCGGACGGGGATCGTCATCGAGCTGTACGTGTGCTAAGAACTCGGAGGTGCCGGAGTAACGGTGCTTGGATCGGTCGGATCGGGAAGAAGACGTACGACTACTTCCTCTACGTTGTGTCAACGCTTCCGTTGCGATCTACAAGGGTATGTAGATCATACTCTCCCCCTCGTTGCTATGCATCACCATGATCTTGCGTGTGCGTAGGAAATTTTTTGAAATTACTACGTTCCCACAACAGTGGTACAGAGCCTAGGTTTTATGGTTTGATGTTATTTGCACGAGTAGAACACAAGTGAGTTGTGGACGATACAAGTCATACTGCCTACCAGCATGTCATACTTTGGTTCGGCGGTATTGTTGGACGAGACGACCCGGACCAACCTTACGCGTACGCTTACGCGAGACCGGTTCCCTCGACGTGCTTTGCACATAGATGGCTTGCGGGCGACTGTCTCTCCAACTTTAGTTGAACCGAGTGTGGCTACGCCCGGTCCTTGCGAAGGTTAAAACGGAGTCTATTTGACAAACTATCGTTGTGGTTTTGATGCGTAGGTGAGATTGGTTCTTGCTTAAGCCCGTAGCAGCCACGTAAAACTTGCAACAACAAAGTAGAGGACGTCTAACTTGTTTTTGCAGGGCATGTTGTGATGTGATATGGTCAAGGCATGATGCTAATTTTATTGTATGAGATGATCATGTTTTGTAACCGAGTTATCGGCAACTGGCAGGAGCCATATGGTTGTCGCTTTATTGTATGCAATGCAATCGCGATGTAATGCTTTACTTTATCACTAAGCGGTAGCGATAGTCTGGAAGCATAAGATTGGCGAGACGACAACGATGCTACGATGGAGATCAAGGTGTCGCGCCGGTGACGATGGTGATCATGACGGTGCTTCGAGATGGAGATCACAAGCACAAGATGATGATGGCCATATCATATCACTTATATTGATTGCATGTGATGTTTATCTTTTATGCATCTTATCTTGCTTTGTTTGACGGTAGCATTTTAAGATGATCTCTCATAATTATCAAGAAGTGTTCTCCCTGAGTATGCACCGTTGCGAAAGTTCTTCGTGTTGAGACACCACGTGATGATCGGGTGTGATAGGCTCTACGTTCAAATACAACGGGTGCAAAACAGTTGCACACGCGGAATACTCAGGTTATACTTGACGAGCCAAGCATATACAGATATGGCCTCGGAACACGGAGACCGAAAGGTCGAGCGTGAATCATATAGTAGATATGATCAACATAATGATGTTCACCGGATGAAACTACTCCATCTCACGTGATGATCGGACATGGTTTAGTTGATTTGGATCACGTGATCACTTAGAGGATTAGAGGGATGTCTATCTAAGTGGGAGTTCTTAAGTAATATGATTAATTGAACTTAAATTTATCATGAACTTAGTACCTGATAGTATCTTGCTTGTTTATGTTGATTGTAGATAGATGGCTCGTGCTGTTGTTCCGTTGAATTTTAATGCGTTCCTTGAGAAAGCAAAGTTGAAAGATGATGGTAGCAATTACACGGACTGGGTCCGTAACTTGAGGATTATCCTCATTGCTGCACAGAAGAATTACGTCCTGGAAGCACCGCTGGGTGCCAGGCCTGCTGCTGGAGCAACACCAGATGTTATGAACGTCTGGCAGAGCAAAGCTGATGACTACTCGATAGTTCAGTGTGCCATGCTTTACGACTTAGAATCGGGACTTCAACGACGTTTTGAATGTCATGGAGCATATGAGATGTTTCAGGAGTTGAAGTTAATATTTCAAGCAAATGCCCGGATTGAGAGATATGAAGTCTCCAATAAGTTCTATAGCTGCAAGATGGAAGAGAACAGTTCTATCAGTGAGCATATACTCAAAATGTCTGGGTATAATAATCACTTGATTCAATTGGGAGTTAATCTTCCAGATGATTGCGTCATTGACAGAATTCTCCAATCATTGCCACCAAGCTACAAGAGCTTTGTGATGAACTATAATATGCAAGGGATGAACAAGACTATTCCCAAGCTCTTCGCAATGCTGAAAGCTGCGGAGGTAGAAATCAAAAAGGAGCATCAAGTGTTGATGGTTAACAAAACCACTAGTTTCAAGAAAAAGGGCAAAGGGAAGAAGAAGGGGAACTTCAAGAAGAACGACAAGCAAGTTGCTGCTCAAGAGAAGAAACCCAAGTCTGGACCTAAGCCTGAAACTGAGTGCTTGTACTGCAAGCAGACTGGTCACTGGAAGCGGAACTGCCCAAAGTATTTGGCGGATAAGAAGGATGGCAAGGTGAACAAAGGTATATATGATATACATGTTATTGACGTGTACCTTACTAATGCTCGCAGTAGCACCTGGGTATTTGATACTGGTTCTGTTGCTAATATTTGCAACTCGAAACAGGGGCTACGGATTAAGCGAAGATTGGCTAAGGACGAGGTGACGATGCGCGTGGGAAACGGTTCCAAAGTCGATGTGATCGCGGTCGGCACGCTACCTCTACATCTACCTTCGGGATTAGTATTAGACCTAAATAATTGTTATTTGGTGCCGGCGTTAAGCATGAACATTATATCTGGATCTTGTTTGATGCGAGACGGTTATTCATTTAAATCAGAGAATAATGGTTGTTCTATTTATATGAGTAATATCTTTTATGGTCACGCACCCTTGAAGAGTGGTCTATTCTTATTGAATCTCGATAGTAGTAATACACATATTCATAATGTTGAAGCCAAAAGATGCAGAGTTGATAATGAAAGTGCAACTTATTTGTGGCACTGTCGTTTAGGTCATATCGGTGTAAAGCGCATGAAGAAACTCCATACTGATGGACTTTTGGAACCACTTGATTATGAATCACTTGGTACTTGTGAACCGTGCCTCATGGGCAAGATGACTAAAACACCGTTCTCCGGTACTATGGAGAGAGCAACAGATTTGTTGGAAATCATACATACCGATGTATGTGGTCCGATGAATATTGAGGCTCGTGGTGGATATCATTATTTTCTCACCTTCACAGATGATTTAAGCAGATATGGGTATATCTACTTAATGAAACATAAGTCTGAAACATTTGAAAAGTTCAAAGAATTTCAGAGTGAAGTTGAAAATCATCGTAACAAGAAAATAAAGTTTCTACGATCTGATCGTGGAGGAGAATATTTGAGTTACGAGTTTGGTGTACATTTGAAAAACTGTGGAATAGTTTCGCAACTCACGCCACCCGGAACACCACAGCGTAATGGTGTGTCCGAACGTCGTAATCGTACTTTACTAGATATGGTGCGATCTATGATGTCTCTTACAGATTTACCGCTATCATTTTGGGGTTATGCTTTAGAGACGGCCGCATTCACGTTAAATAGGGCACCGTCAAAATCAGTTGAGACGACGCCGTATGAACTATGGTTTGGCAAGAAGCCAAAGTTGTCGTTTCTTAAAGTTTGGGGCTGCGATGCTTATGTGAAAAAGCTTCAACCTGATAAGCTCGAACCCAAATCGGAGAAATGTGTCTTCATAGGATACCCAAAGGAGACTGTTGGGTACACCTTCTATCACAGATCCGAAGGCAATACATTCGTTGCTAAGAATGGATCCTTTCTAAAGAAGGAGTTTCTCTCGAAAGAAGTGAGTGGGAGGAAAGTAGAACTTGACGAGGTAACTGTAACTACTCCCTTACTGGAAAGTAGTACATCACAGAAAACTGTTTCAGTGACACCTACACCAGTTAGTGAGGAAGCTAATGATAATGATCATGAAACTTCAGATCAAGATACTACTGAACCTCGTAGATCAACCAGAGTAAGATCCGCACCAGAGTGGTACGGTAATCCTGTTCTGGAAGTCATGCTACTAGATCATGATGAACCTACGAACTATGAAGAAGCGATGGTGAGCCCAGATTCCGCAAAGTGGCTTGAAGCCATGAAATCTGAGATGGGATCCATGTATGAGAACAAAGTATGGACTTTGGTTGACTTGCCCGATGATCGGCAAGCAATTGAGAATAAATGGATCTTCAAGAAGAAGACTGACGCTGACGGTAATGTTACTGTCTACAAAGCTCAACTTGTAGCGAAAGGTTTTCAACAAGTTCAAGGGGTTGACTACGATGAGACTTTCTCACCTGTAGCGATGCTTAAGTCTGTCCGAATCATGTTAGCAATTACCGCATTTTATGATTATGAAATTTGGCAGATGGATGTCAAAACTGCATTCCTGAATGGATTTCTGGAAGAAGAGTTGTATATGATGCAACCAGAAGGTTTTGTTGATCCAAAGGGAGCTAACAAAGTGTGCAAGCTCCAGCGATCCATTTATGGACTGGTGCAAGCCTCTCGGAGTTGGAATAAACGCTTTGATAGTGTGATCAAAGCATTTGGTTTTATACAGACTTTCGGAGAAGCCTGTATTTACAAGAAAGTGAGTGGGAGCTCTGTAGCATTTCTGATATTATATGTGGATGACATATTATTGATTGGAAATGATATAGAATTTCTGGATAGCATAAAGGGATTCTTGAATAAGAGTTTTTCAATGAAAGACCTCGGTGAAGCTGCTTACATATTAGGCATAAAGATCTATAGAGATAGATCAAGACGCTTAATTGGACTTTCACAAAGCACATACCTTGACAAGATTTTGAAGAAGTTCAAAATGGATCAAGCAAAGAAAGGGTTCTTGCCTGTGTTACAAGGTGTGAAGTTGAGTCAGACTCAATGCCCGACCACTACAGAAGATAGAGAGAAAATGAAAGATGTTCCCTATGCTTCAGCCATAGGCTCTATCATGTATGCAATGCTGTGTACCAGACCTGATGTGTGCCTTGCTATAAGTTTAGCAGGGAGGTACCAAAGTAATCCAGGAGTGGATCACTGGACAGCGGTCAAGAACATCCTGAAATACCTGAAAAGGACTAAGGATATGTTTCTCGTATATGGAAGTGACAAAGAGCTCACCGTAAAAGGTTACGTTGATGCAAGCTTTGACACTGATCCGGACGATTCTAAATCGCAAACCGGATACGTGTTTACATTGAACGGTGGAGCTGTCAGTTGGTGCAGTTCTAAACAAAGCGTCGTAGCAGGATCTACATGTGAAGCGGAGTACATAGCTGCTTCGGAAGCAGCGAACGAAGGAGTCTGGATGAAGGAGTTCATATCCGATCTAGGTGTCATACCTAGTGCATCGGGTCCAATGAAAATCTTTTGTGACAATACTGGTGCAATTGCCTTCGCAAAGGAATCCAGATTTCACAAAAGGACCAAGCACATCAAGAGACGCTTCAACTCCATCTGGGATCTAGTCCAGGTGGGAGACATAGAGATTTGCAAGATACATATGGATCTGAATGTTGCAGACCCGTTGACTAAGCCTCTTCCACGAGCAAAACATGATCAGCACCAAGGCTCCATGGGTGTTAGAATCATTACAGTGTAATCTAGATTATTGACTCTAGTGCAAGTGGGAGACTGAAGGAAATATGCCCTAGAGGCAATAATAAAGTTATTATTTATTTCCTTATAATCATGATAAATGTTTATTATTCATGCTAGAATTGTATTAACCGGAAACATAATACATGTGTGAATAAATAGACAAACAAAGTGTCACTAGTATGCCTCTACTTGACTAGCTCGTTAATCAAAGATGGTTATGTTTCCTAACCATGAACAATGAGTTGTTATTTGATTAACGAGGTCACATCATTAGTTGAATGATCTGATTGACATGACCCATTCCATTAGCTTAGCACCCGATCGTTTAGTATGTTGCTATTGCTTTCTTCATGACTTATACATGTTCCTATAACTATGAGATTATGCAACTCCCGTTTACCGGAGGAACATTTTGGGTACTACCAAACGTCACAACGTAACTGGGTGATTATAAAGGAGTACTACAGGTGTCTCCAATGGTACATGTTGGGTTGGCGTATTTCGAGATTAGGTTTTGTCACTCCGATTGTCGGAGAGGTATCTCTGGGCCCTCTCGGTAATGCACATCACATAAGCCTTGCAAGCATTACAACTGATATGGTAGTTGTGAGATGATGTATTACGGAATGAGTAAAGAGACTTGCCGGTAGTGAGATTGAACTAGGTATTGGATACCGACGATCGAATCTCGGGCAAGTAACATACCGATGACAAAGGGAACAACGTATGTTGTTATGCGGTCTGACCGATAAAGATCTTCGTAGAATATGTAGGAGCCAATATGGGCATCCAGGTGCCGCTATTGGTTATTGACCGGAGACGTGTCTCGGTCATGTCTACATTGTTCTCGAACCGTAGGGTCCGCACGCTTAACGTTACGATGACAGTTATTATGAGTTTATGCATTTTGATGTACCGAAGGTTGTTCGGAGTCCCGGATGTGATCACGGACATGACGAGGAGTCTCGAAATGGTCGAGACATAAAGATTGATATATTGGAAGCCTATGTTTGGACATCGGAAGTGTTCCGGGTGAAATCGGGATTTTACCGGAGTACCGGGAGGTTACCGGAACCCCCCGGGAATCATATGGGCCTTAGTGGGCCTTAGTGGAAAGGTGAAAGGGCTGCCCATAAGGGCTGCGTGCCCCCCCTACCCTAGTCCTATTAGGACTAGGAGAGGTGGCCGGCCACCCCTCTCCCTCTTTCCCCTTGGAATCCTAGTTTGGAATAGGATTTGGGGGGGGGGAGTCCTACTCCGGTAGGAGTAGGACTCCTCCTGCGCCCTCGCTCCTGGCTGGCGCACCTCTTCCCCCTTGGCTCCTTTTATATACGGAGGCAGGGGGCACCTCTAGACACACAAGTTGATCAATTGAGATCGTTCCTTAGCCGGTGCGGTGCCCCCTGCCACCATATTCCACCTCGATCATATCGTTGTAGTGCTTAGGCGAAGCCCTGCGTCAGTAGAACATCAAGATCGTCACCACGCCGTCGTGCTGACGGAACTCTTCCCCGACGCTTTGCTGGATCAGAGCCTGGGGATCGTCATCGAGCTGTACGTGTGCTAAGAACTCGGAGGTGCGAGTAACGGTGCTTGGATCGGTCGGATCGGGAAGAAGACGTACGACTACTTCCTCTACGTTGTGTCAACGCTTCCGTTGCGATCTACAAGGGTACGTAGATCATACTCTCCCCTCGTTGCTATGCATCACCATGATCTTGCGTGTGCGTAGGAAATTTTTTGAAATTACTACGTTCCCAACACTCTTCGTGCACGTCCCCCACCTATGTGGGTGTGAGTGAGAGATACAAACCTAGACAAATGGCTTGTGCGTTCGTGAGTGTTTTTTGTTTTGGGGGGAAGGTTGATTTCGTGAATGTATTTGTGAGAATATGTGTCGATGACATCTCAAACAAAATTTTGCATGCAATGTGTGTGAAATGGAGGCCTATCCATATCATATATAGAGGGTTGGGCGATCCACAATAAGAGAGGGAGGGGTCATAGATATCGGTAGAGTCGGAGAGAGGATCAAGTGGGTGGGTGCGAGATCGATGAAGAGAGCCATCGAAATTGTGTGTGTGTGCAAGTCAAAGATATAGGGCGACTGACCTACCGGAACGTCAGAGGGCACATGTCAAGTTTGTGTGTGGCAGGGAGACATGACTAGAGCGCTCGATGTATCGGTGTGTGTGGGAAAGGGGGTGGGGGAGGGGTAGGCAGAGGCCTAACTATAGAGGTAGAATGACTCATGTATGTGTTGAGAAGGAGAGACCCAGCTATGTCTTGAGGGAGATCGGTCGACATCCATACATAACTGAAGGACGAGAAATAGGATGGGAGAGAAAGAGAGAGGAGAGAGGGAGGGAGGGAGAGGGGTAGAGTGCTGGATGGGTGATGGAGTTGCTTCTCGAAGATGGTGGAAGAGGCCTACTAGACAGACTGAGGGTGGAACTGCAATATTATCAATAAGAGTGGGGATGTGTTTCTGTGTGTGCCTGTGCGTGATAGATCTGTTGGGATGCATCCATGGATGATGAAGGGGAACCATGTGTTTGGTAAGCAAACCTAACTAGATCGGTAGATCAATTGTTGTTTGTCAGAGGAAGGGAGAGACGTAACTAATGAGGTAGATCGATCGACGCATGGGGAATAACGAGTTATAAGGACCTAGCTAGCTATATATATAGCGAGAGATCGGTCGGTGTACGTCCATTTGTTAGAGGCAAATAAGGCCCGGTGAGACGGATAGACAAAGAGAATGGAGCTAGGAGGTGGTGCGAGAGGCCCAGCTACTAGCTAGATAGGGGGAGGAGTGTGCGGTTGTGAGATCGATGAAAAGAGGGGCGAGAGTTTACACGTGTGTGGGACCGTATGAGAGACACGAGGCAAGGACACATAAAGGAGGAGATTGAAGGTGTGTGTGTATGTTGTAGGCAGACATCGCTGGAGAGGTTTATCGATCGGTGTGTGTCAGAAACGAGTTGTGGAGACTGTGGGAGAATGACCTAAAGAAAAGAAAAATGAATGTGCGCGATGGATAGATAGCTGAGGGAGGGGGAGGGCGAGGGCGTGTGCATGCACGAGAGAAAGTTAGTGGTAGCTACAAAGGTTAGAGGATTGTGTGGGTGTAAGAGACTAACAAAGATCATAATTTGATATGAAAGTGGATTCATATATTTGAATAGGAGATCATAGTGTTTTAAACATATGCATGCATGAATATAGCGGTGATACGCTTGTTGTGGTTTTGCACATGTTATACCATAATGTGATAATGTATGGCGTTTGCAACTCACAGCTAAATGTCGAACAATCTAAACCATACTATACATTGAACAATCTCACATTTTATTTGAATTTGTGATAATGTGTGGTGTTTGCAGCTTACAACTAAATATCGAACAATCTAAACAATACTATATATCGAACATTCTCACATTTTATTTGAATTTGTGTAATGTGTGGTGTTTGCAACTCACATCTAAATACTTGTAGGCGTAGGGGGAGGGGCACCATACATAATGTGATAAACACATTATACATATGAGACATGGTTTAGATTATGAAGATCTAGCTAGAGCTTGAAATGTACTATGATTTGAAATCAACATAAAGTGGATCCAAAAAATTGAGTTCGAGTTCATATAGTACACATAGTTCATATGTAACTCGAGACTAATCATGTAGTGTGCTGTGAAGATAATACACAAACGATGGTTTAACTTGACAATAATGATGATTGTAGATCTTATTAAAACAGAGAAACGAATTCAAATGCTTTGACTTCACAACGATCATTATTGTAGATCTTATTCAATAGAGAAACGAATTCAAATTTAGTTCATATTGAAGCGGTAGTATATACGTTTGGAATGCACTAAAACGTTCATTTGCGTAGTAGGTTGCATGCATTATACACGTAGTGAAATATTTTAATTGAACATAACATGAATTCAAAGTTTTGAATGACATTTGTAGTGCGAATTGATTTGGTACAGTACATGTTAGGCTTGTCCAGAAATTTCAACCCGCGCCTTGTTAGCCCGAAATATTTAAGATATATCTTTGTCTCGTTGTGCTCCGACAACACCCTCCATCTCAACCCGCGCCTTGCTATTCCAAAATTACAACGCGCGCGAAAACTCCCACCTCCTGTGAAATCCCGACACGCGAAATGCCCGTGATACCCCTGAACCGAAAGAACCGCCTCAAATTGGTGGGGTTACTTTCGTAACTTACCCCACATTTCGGACAAGCGCGTCCCTAAGCCATGGTTCCCCACTCCCATCCCATCCGTCCACCCATTCAAACACCGAGGTCGGGAAAACCCGCGAAGCCCCACACCCTCCTCCGTCCGCCACCTAGCCGGAGCCTCTTCCCCGATGACGTCGTCCACAACAACACCTCGACGTCCCTCATCCACCATACCGGATGAGGATCTGTCGTTGATTTGGTCGTCCCGCCGGTTCAGCCACCCCGTCCTCCACCTCCAAGGAGCTTCCCCGACGTTCCCCTCGTCTTTCACGCCACCTCCATTCCCACACCACCGGAAGAGCATCATCATCACCGTTTCCTCTAATGAAGCTGTGGCCTAATCGGCGCCAGCAAAGAGGTTGTACACTAATCACCATGTTTTCTTCTTGATTCGATCTCACGGTGTTGTTGGTGCTCGGTCCCGAGCCGACACGGCGCGGCTCCATCCACGGCGGCGTCGCCGGCCACTCCTCCATGGCGTCGCTCCCTCGGCGGCGACGTCCACATCAGTAGGAGTTGTTGCTCCTTTAGCTCTCGCTCGCGCTGCTGCTCTGCTCTTGCTCTCGGTCCCCTGCCTTGTCTGCTCTTGCTCTTGCTCGTGTTGCTGCTCTCGCTCTTGCTCTTGCTTGCTATGCTGCTCCGATTTATCTACACTTCAGTCGACTGAATCGACTTTTGGGTCAGTCAATTTTCAGGGGGGGAGTTAAGGAAGAACCAGCCGAAGCGAGGAGGGGGGCTCGCCGGAGAGGTACCTCACTATCTATCTTAGGGTTCAGGGTGGGGGCGGTGGTGGGGCGGTGGCGTGGGGATCGTCGGAGAAAAATCTCGGCATGGGGGGCCTAGAGGGATGGCCGGGGCGGTGGCGGACCGGTGGTGGGGAGTATTTTCGGGGCGGGCGGGGCGGCGCACCACCGGCCGTGGGCGGCTGTTTGGCCGGTGGTGGCTGGCGGCTCAGGGGGGTGGAGGTTGAAGATGAACTGCAAGCCCTTGATTTCGTATCCAACGGCTGCAAAATCGACTGACTAGAGACGAAAAAGTCAGTCGGCTGACGTATAGCCTCACCTCTAGTGCGTTTAGTTTCGACAGTAATATTCAGTTTCGACAGCAAAATTCAGTTTCAACAGCAAAATTCAGTTTTGAGAGTTAACTTCAGTTTCGACAGTTAAATTCATTTTCGACAGTTAGGTTCAGAGATGAGCGGCTGATGTATTTTACATCTAGCACTTTGTGGTTATGTATTTTACGTCATCTATTGGAGAAGCTATTAGACTTCCACTCAGGTTAATGTTGTCTCTCTTGTCCTGCTTCAGCCTCGGTGTCGTACAACTCACCGGAGCTACTCCAACGACGAAACCCTCCATCACAGCGGAGCGGTACCTCGGGCTCCATCTCCAGACGCCTAAGATCTTCTTCCCCTCCTCCGACAGCCAAGTCAGACAGAGCATCCTCACCGGCCAACCCAATCACGCTGAGATCGACATGGCTTCACCAAAGAGGTTGTACACTTGTTGCATCTCTTTTTTACTCTACATGTTATATATATTGTCCACTGAGCACACGGAGTAACGGGAAATACGATTATTTTATCATACTATATGACAAGCAGTGAGGTACCATGCAACTTACCTATCCGTGATGGACTCTCTTGAACGCCATCATTATTTATCTCTGCGCATTTGAGCTGTGCATTTGTCAATGGCTGTAACGCCCTCGATGCGGCTATAGCTCCCACGTGTCGAGGCACGACTTAGAGACATAACCGCATTGAAAGCAATGTCGCAAGTCAGGCAATCATTACAACATCCCATGTAATACATAATAAAAGGGGGAGATAACATAGTTGGCTTACACTCGCCACGTCACATCAGAGTACATAAATAACATCCATCAAACAATCACTCATGGCCCGACTACGGCGCCAAAATGGAAAAGAACCCAACATGCGACAAGGCCCTGAATCAAACCCCAACTAGGCACCACTACTGATCATCGGGAAAGGAAACATAATAACGCTGAGAGTCCTCGTCGAACTCCCACTTGAGCTCGTACTCGTCATCTGGAGCGGAATCACCTGGACCTGCATCTGGAATTATAGTATCTGTGAGCCACAGGGACTCAGCAATCTCACACCCTCGCGATCAAGTCTATTTAAGCTTATAGGAATGGATAAGGCAGATATATGTGGAGCTGCAGCAAGCGACTAGCATATGTGGTGGCTATCTTATTCGCAAGAGAGAGCGAGAAGAGGAAGCAAAGCACGAGCGAGAATCTAGAAGGACAACCTACACAAGCATTACTCCAACACCGTGTCCACCTCCCGGACTCCGCCGAGAAGAGGCCATCACGGCAACACACTCAGTTGATTCATTTTAATTAATTAAGGTTTAAGTTATCTACAACCGGACATTAACAAATTCCCATCTGCCCATAACCGCGGGCACGGCTTTCGAAAGATCAATCCCTGCAGGGGAGTCCCAACTTAGCCCATGACAATCTCTCACGGTCAACGAAGGAATAGACCTCCACCCGAGACACACCGATCAGACTCGGTAACCCGGTACAACAAGACAATTCGACAGGTTAAAACAAGACCAGCAACACCGCCCGAATGTGCCGACAAATCCTGATAGGAGCTGCACATATCTCTTTCTCAGGGCACACTCAGATGAGCAAGACGACGGGTAAGCCAGCCCAGAGTTGCCCCTGGTAGCCCCGGACATCGCTCGGTTGGACCAACACTCAGAGGAGAACTGGCCCGGGGGGGTTAAAATAAGATGACCCTTGAGTCTGCAGAACCCAAGGGAAAGAAAAGGCTAGGTGGCAAATGGTAAAACCAAGGTTGGGCATTGCTGGACAAGCTTTAATCAAGGCGAAATATCAAGGGGTTCCCATTATAACCCAACCGCGTAAGGAACGCAAAAATCCGGGAACATAACACCAATATGACGGAAACTAGGGCGGTAAGAGTGGAACAAAACACTAGGCGAGAGGCCGAGCCTTCCACCCTTTACCAAGTATATAGATGCATTAAGATAACATGGCAATATAATGATATCCCAACAAGTAAATAAATGTCCCAACAAGGAACGGCTCCAAACTTCACCTGCAACTAGCAACGCTATAAGAGGGGCTGAGCAAAGCGGTAACATAGCCAATCAACGGTTTGCTAGGACAAGGTGGGTTAGAGGTTTGACATGGAAATTGGGAGGCTGACAAGCGAATGGTAGGCATCGTAGCATTGGCATAGCAAGAGCGAGCAGACTAGCATGGCAAAGATAGTAGTGATTTCGAGGGTATGATCATCTTGCCTGCACAGTTGTCAGAGTTGACTGGATCCTCACAAGCAAACTCAACGAGCTCCTCGGTAGCAAACTCGTCTCCCGTCTCTACCCAACAAGACAAACAAGCAACAAGGATACAATCAACCACATGCAAGACCAAGCAATATGATGAAAAGATGATATGCTATGCGGGATGCGATGCGGGATGCAAAATGCAAGATATGACAGGAAATGCATGAACCTGGCCTCAACTTGGAATTCCAAGGGTGCCACTGGATAGAGGGGATGAAATCGCTTGAAAACGATATAAAGATCATTGGAATCGGAGTTACGGTTTGGAAATGGCAAGCGTTTTAAGATATGACACCGGTCTGCGATTTACAGCAAGTAGGCATCTAAATGCAACGAAATGAACATGTTACAACCACCAAACATGACAACAAAATGTATGGCAGGGATTCCCACAAGATTCTTAACAAAAGACTAGCACTGAGCCACGCTCAAATCATCCATTAAGAGGTTCAAACAAGCATGGCAAAAACGCAAATGCAAAACAGATTCCAGACTTAGTGAAATTAACACTTGTCTGAAATTTCAGATCACGATGCTCTCTTCGGAGCAGCAAAACAACATGATACATGACCTGAACATGACAAGTAAGAACATGGCATGGAGCTACTCAACAAGCTTAACAAAAGTCCCAAAGTGACCTGGGGCCAAAAGGGATCACAAAATATATTAACGGGCACACGAACATAGCTAAAACACAATCAGTTTTCAGACTTCGTGAAAACTGAGACATGCTGAAATATAACTCACGAAGGCATGTAAACGAGCTCGATGCACTCACCATGGTGCAAGTCACAGCAAGGCAAGAATACATCCATTAGGAAGGCACAAAATACAAGCTAGACATGGCAAGAACAATGGCATAGCATGCACGGATCAACTACAATAACGCCGGCAAAATCGCAAACGAGTTGATGATCTGCCCAGATTCACCACGAAGCAAAAGTAGAGCTCGATTGACTCAAGCTATGTTGCTCCATAATTGCAAATAAAGACATGGATGGATAGAGCATAACATGAGTAACAAAAGTCCCTTACTGATCATCTTCAAAAGAGGCACGAATGATTAGGAAACAAGCTGAACATATGGCATCATGAACTAAAATATCCCAGACTTAGTGAAAACCTAGTGAAAACCACTAAGTCCCTGAAATCAGCAATCTCAGGTGCCTCTCTTTGCAAGCTTGCACAAGACAACACACACACCCTAAAAATGCATGGTTGGCACCTCTGGAAAGAAGACAAAATGCTTAACAAAACATATGAAGGACTCACAGACATAGCATGCACACAATAATCATGGCAAAAATGACAAAAGTCTAAGATGAACTAGCAGATCTGACAATTAACTCACGAAGCCTCCTTCTAACAGCATTTCGGGCATCAAGATGAACTCAAATGCAAATGATGCAATGGAATGAAATGATGTACTCGTCGAGGCGAACATTTTGATATATCATACGCCCAAATCGGAGCTACGGATGCAAAGTTACGGGCGGTCAAAGTAGGCATAAAAATTAGGGGGGAGAAGAGGGAAGTCAACCCAGATCTAGGGTTTCGGCACTGTTCACGGGCGCGCGAACCGAGGATGGCCGGGATCTCGCCGGAGTCTCGCCGGAGAGGAGGAGGCGCCGCGGAGGAGGAGGGGGCCGGCCGGACCGGGG
>NC_053028.1:480198260-480431287 GCF_003073215.2 Triticum urartu
CTCTAGTCACCATCACCAAGTTAGTAGAACTTCGTGATGAACTATAGTATGCAAGGGATGAAGAAAATGACTCCCGAGCTTTTCATGATGATGAAATCGATGAAGGTAGAAATCAATAAAGAGCATCAAGTGTTTATGGTTGACAAGATCACTAGTTTCAAGAAAAGGGCAAAGGGAAAAAGGGGAACTTCAAGAAAAACAGCAAGCAAGTTGATGCTCAAGTGAAGAAGCCCAAGTCTGGTCCTAAGCCTGAGACTAAGTGCTTCTAGTGCAAAGGGACTGGTCACTGGAAGCGGAACTACCCCAAGTAATTGACAGATAAGAACGATGGCAAAGTGAACATAAGTATATTTGATATACATGTTATTGATGTGTACTTTACTAGTGTTTATAGCAACCCCTCAGTATTAGATACTAGTTCAGTTGCTAAGATTAGTAACTCGAAACGGGAGTTGCAGAATAAACAGAGACTAGCTAAGGGTGAAGTGACGATGTGTGTTGGAAGTGGTTCCAAGATTGATATGATCATCATCGCACACTCCCTATACTTTCGGGATTAGTGTTGAACCTAAATAAGTGTTATTTGGTGTTTGCGTTGAGCATGAATATGATTTGATCATGTTTATTGTAATACGGTTATTCATTTAAGTAAGAGAATAAATTGTTGTTCTGTTTACATGAATAAAACCTTATATATGGTTACACACCCAATGAAAATGGTTCATTGGATCTGGACCGTAGTGATACACATATTCATAATATTGAAACCAAAAGATGCAAAGTTAATAATGATAGTGCAACTTATTTGTGGCACTGCCGTTTAGGTCATATTGGTGTAAAGTGCATGAAGAAACTCCATGCTGATGGGATTTTGGAATCACTTGATTATGAATCACCTGGTGCTTGCGAACCATGCCTTATGGGCAAGATGACTAAAGACTCCGTTCTCCGGAACAATGGAGCGAGCAACAGATTTGTTGGAAATCATACATACTGATGTATGTGGTCCGATGAATATTAAAGCTCGCGACAAGTATCATCATTTTCTAACCTTCACAGATGATTTAAGCAGATATGAGTATATCCACTTGATGAAACATAAGTCTGAAAAGTTCAAAGTATTTCAGAGTGAAGTGGGAAATCATCGTGACAAGAAAATAAAGTTTCTATGATCTGATCGAAGAGACGAATATTTGAGTTACGAGTTTGGTGTACATTTGAAACAATGCGGAATAGTTTCGCAACTCACGCCACCCGGAACACCACAGCGTAATGGTGTGTCCGAACGTCGTAATCGTACTTTACTAGATATGGTGCTATCTATGATGTCTCTTACTAATTTACCGCTATCGTTTTGGGGTTATGCTTTAGAGACGGCCGCATTCATGTTAAATAGGGCACCATCAAAATCCGTTGAGACGACGCCTTATGAACTGTGGTTTGGCAAGAAACCAAACTTGTCGTTTCTGAAAGTTTGGGGCTGCGATGCTTATGTGAAAAAGCTTCAACCTGATAAGCTCGAACCCAAATCGGAAAAATGTGTCTTCATAGGATATCCAAAGGAAACTATTGGATACACCTTCTATCACAGATCCGAAGGCAAAACTTTTGTTGCAAAATTCGGAAACTTTCTAGAGAAGGAGTTTTCTCTCGAAAGAAGTGAGTGGGAGGAAAGTAGAACTTGATGAGGTAACTGTACCTGCTCCGTTATTGGAAAGTAGTATATCACAGAAACCAGTTTCTGTGACACCTACACCAATTAGTGAGGAAGCTAATGATGATGATCATGAAACTTCAGAACAAGATACTACTGAACCTCGTAGATCAACCAGAATAAGATCCGCACCAGAGTGGTACGGTAATCTTGTTCTGGAAGTCATGCTACTAAATCATGATGAACCTACGAACTATGGAGAAGCGATGGTGAGCCCAGATTCCGCAAAATGGCTTGAAGCCATGAAATCTGAGATGGGATCCATGTATGAGAACAAAGTATGGACTTTGGTTGACTTGCCCAATGATCGGCAAGCAATTGAGAATAAATGGATCTTCAAGAAGAAGACTGACACTGACGGTAATGTTACTGTCTACAAAGCTCGACTTATCGCAAAAGGTTTTCGACAAGTTCAAGGGATTGACTACGATGAGACCTTCTAACCCGTAGCGATGGTTAAGTCTGTCCGAATCATGTTAGCAATTGCCGCATTTTATGATTATGAAATTTGGCAGATGGATGTCAAAACTGCATTCCTGAATGGATTTCTGGAAGAAGAGTTGTATATGATGCAGCCAGAAGGTTTTGTCGATCCAAAGGGAGCTAACAAAGTGTGCAAGCTCTAGCGATCCATTTATGGACTGTTGCAAGCCTCTCGGAGTTGGAATATACGCTTTGATGAGTTGATCAAAGCATATAGTTTTATATAGACTTGCGGTGAAGCCTGTATTTACAAGAAAGTGAGTGGGAGAACTACAACATTTCTGATAAGTATATGTGAATGACATATTCTTGATCGGAAATAATGTAGAATTATTCTGCAAAGCATAAAGGAGTGTTTTGAAAGAAGTTTTTCAAAAAAAGACCTCGGTGAAGCTGCTTACATATTAAGCATCAAGATCTATAGAGATAGATCAAGACGCTTGATAAGTTTTTTCAATGAGTACATACCTTGACAATATTTTGAAGTAGTTCAAAAATGGAACAGTCAAAGAAAGAGTTCTTGGCTGTGTTACAAGGTGTGAAATTGAGTAAGACTCAAAGCCCGACCATGGCAGAAGATAGAAAGAGAATGAAAGTCATTCCCTATGCCTCAGCCATAGGTTCTATAAAGTATGCCATGCTGTGTACCAGATCTATTGTATACCCTACACTGTGTTAAGAAAGGGAGTACAATAGTGATCTAAGAGTAGATCACTGGACATCCGTCAAAATTATCCTTAGTGGAATAAGGAAATATTTCTCAATTATGGAGGTGACAAAAGGTTTGTCGTAAAAAGTTACGTCGATGCAAGTTTTGACACAGATCTGGATGACTCTAAGTCTCGATCTAGATACATATTGAAAGTGGGAGCAATTAGCTAGAGTAGCTCCATGCAGAGCATTGTAGACATAGAATTCGCAAAATACTTACGGATTTGTATGTGACAGACCCGTTGACTAAAATTATCTCACAAGCAAAACATGATCACAACTTAGTACTCTTTGGGTGTTAATCACATAAGCGATGTGAACTAGATTACTAACCCTAGTAAACCCTTTGGGTATAGGTCACATGACGATGTGAACTATGGGTGTTAATCACATGGTGATGTGAACTATTAGTGTTGAATCACATGGCGATGTGAACTAGATTATTGACTCTAGTGCAAGTGGGAGACTGAAGGAAATATGCCCTAGAGGCAATAATAAAGTTATTGTTTATTTCCTTATATCATGATAAATGTTTATTATTCATGCTAGAATTGTATTAACCGGAAACATAATACATGTGTGAATACATAGACAAACAGAGTGTCACTAGTATGCCTCTACTTGACTAGCTCGTTAATCGAAGATGGTTATGTTTCCTAACCATGAACAAAAGAGTTGTTATTTGATTAACGGGATCACATCATTAGAAGAATGATGTGATTGACATGACCCATTCCATTAGCTTAGCACCCGATCGTTTAGTATGTTGCTATTGCTTTCTTCATGACTTATACATGTTCCTATGACTATGAGATTATGCAACTCCCATTTGCCGGAGGAACACTTTGTGTGCTACCAAACGTCACAACGTAAATGGGTGATTATAAAGGAGCTCTACAGGTGTCTCCGAAGGTACATGTTGGGTTGGCGTATTTCGAGATTAGGATTTGTCACTCCGACTGTCGGAGAGGTATCTCTGGGCCCTCTCGGTAATACACATCACATAAGCCTTGCAAGCATTGCAACTAATGAGTTAGTTGCGAGATGATGTATTACGAAACGAGTAAAGAGACTTGCCAGTAACGAGATTGAACTAGGTATTGAGATACCGACGATCGAATCTCGGGCAAGTAACATACCGATGACAAAGGGAACAAAGTATGTTGTTATGCGGTCTGACCGATAAAGATCTTCGTAGAATATGTGGGAGCCAATATGAGCATCCAGGTTCCGCTATTGGTTATTGACCGGAGACATGTCTCGGTCATGTCTACATTGTTCTCGAACCCGTAGGGTCCGCACGCTTAACGTTAGATGACAGTTTCATTATGAATTTATATATTTTGATGAACCGAAGTTTGTTCGGAGTCCCGAATGTGATCGCAGACATGACGAGGAGTCTCGAAATGGTCGAGACATAAAGATTGATATATTGGAAGCCTATGTTTGGACATCGGAAGTGTTCCGAGTGAAATCGGCATTTTACCGGAGTACCGGGAGGTTACCGGAACCCCCCGGTAACCTAATGGGTCTTAATGGGCCTAGTGGAGGAAGAGGAGAGGAGGCCTAGGGGCTGCCGTGTGCCCCTCTCCCCCAAGTCCGAATTGGACAAGGAGGGGGGGCGGCGCCCCCCTTTCCTTTCTTCCCTCTCCTCCTTCCCCCAAGTCCTAATCCAACTAGGGAAAGGTGGGGAGTCCTACTCCCGGTAGGAGTAGGACTCCTCCGGCGCGCCTCCTCCTAGGGCCGGCCGCACCCCCCTTTGCTCCTTTATATACGGTGGTAGGGGGCACCTCTAGACACACAAGTTGATCCTCATGATCGTTTTCTTAGCCGTGTGCGGTGCCCCCTTCCACCATACTCCTCGATAATATTGTAGCGGTGCTTAGGCGAAGCCCTGCGACGGTAGAACATCAAGATCGTCACCATGCCGTCGTGCTGACGGAACTCTTCCCCGACACTTTGCTGGATCGGAGTCCGGGGATCGTCATCGAGCTGAACGTGTGCTAAAACTCGGAGGTGTTGTAGTTTCGGTGCTTGATTGGTCGGGCCGTGAAGACGTACGACTACATCAACCGCGTTGTCGTAATGCTTCCACTGTCGGTCTACGAGGGTACGTAGACAACACTCTCCCCTCTCGTTGCTATGCATCACCATGATCTTGCATGTGCGTAGGAATTTTTTTGAAATTACTACGTTCCCCAACAGTATCAGGCATCCCCAAGCTTAATTCCTGCTCGTCCTTGAGTAGGTAAATGATAAAAAGAGAATTTTTGATGCGAAGTGCTACTTGGCATAATTTCAATGCAAATCTTCTTAATTGTGATATGAACATTCAGATTAGAAAGATTCAAGACAAAATTTTATATTGACATAAGAAATAATAATACTTCAAGCATACTAACAAAGCAATTATGTCTTCTCAAAATAACATGGCCAAAGAAAGTTATCCCTACAAAATCATATAGTCTGGCTATGCTCTATCTTCACCACACAAAATATTTAAATCATGCACAACCCCGATGACAAGCCAAGCAATTGTTTCATACTCTAACTTTTTCAAAACTTTTTCAATCTTCACGCAATACATGAGAGACTCTCTACTATGAAGATCATGGTGCTACTTTGAAGCACAAGTATGGTAAAAGGATAGTAACATTGTCCCTTCTCTCTTTTTCTCTCATTTTTTTATTTTTTTATTTGGGCCTTTTCTCCTTTTTTTTATGGCCTCTTTTTTTATTTGGGCTTCTTTGGACTCTTTTTTATTCTTCGTCCGGAGTCTCATCCCGACTTGTGGGGGAATCATAGTCTCCATCATTCTTTCCTCACTAGGACAATGCTCTAATAATGATGATCATCACACTTTTATTTTTCTTACAACTCAACAATTACAACTCGATACTTAGAACAAAATATGACTCTATATGAATGACTCCGGCGGTGTTCCGGGATATGCAATATGACAATGTTGGAGTGTGTCATAATAAACGTGATGGTGGAATGTTGCATGGCAATATATCTCGGAATGGCTATGGAAATGCCATAATAGGTAGGTATGGTGGCTATTTTGAGGAAGGTATATGGTGGGTGTATGATACCGGCGAAAGGTGCACGGTATTAGAGAGGCTAGCAAAGGTGGAAGGGTGAGAGTGCGTATAATCCATGGACTCAACATTAGTCATAAAGAACTCATATACTTATTGCAAAAATCTAGAAGTTATCAAAGCAAAGTATTACGCGCATGCTCCTAGGGGGATAGATTGGTAGGAAAAGACCATCGCTCGTCCCCGACCGTCACTCATAAGGAAGACAATCAATAAATAAATCATGCTCCGACTTCATCACATAATGGTTCACCATACGTGCATGCTACGGGAATCAGAAGCTTCAACACAAGTATTCTTTAAATTCACAACTACTCAACTAGCATGACTTTAATATTATCACCTCCATATCTCAAAACAATTATCATGCTTCAATCTTTTCTTAGTATTCAACACACTCAAAAGAAAGTTTCACAAATCTTGAATACCAAGCATATTATTATTAAGCAAACTACCATGCTATTAAGAGACTCTCAAAATAATTTAAGTGAAGCATCAGAGATCAATAGTCTCTTTTAAAAAAATCCACCACCGTGATCTAAAAGATATAAGTGAAGCATATAGAGCAAAATTACATAGCTCAAAAGATATAAGTGAAGCACATAGAGCAAAACTACTTAGCTCAAAAGATATAAGTGAAGCACATAGAGCAAAACTACTTAGCTCAAAAGATATAAGTGAAGCACATAGAGTATTCTATCAAATTTTAATTCATGTATGGCACTCTCAAAAGGTGTGTACAGCAAGGATGATTGTGGCACACTAAAAAACAAAGACACAAATAATACAAGATGCTCCAATCAAAACACATATCATGTTGGTGAATAAAAATATAGCTCCAAGTAAAGTTACCGATAGAAGTAGATGAAAGAGGGGATGCCTTCCGGGGCATCCCCAAGCTTTGGCCTTTAGGTGTCCTTAGATTATCTTGGGGGTGCCATGGGCATCCCCAAGCTTAGGCTCTTGCCACTCCTTGTTCCATAATCCATCAAATCCTTACCCAAAACTTGAAAACTTCACAACACAAAACTTAAGGCAGAAAACTCGTGAGCTCCATTAGCGAAAGAAAACAAAAGACCACTTCAAGGTACTGTAATGAACTCATTCTTTATTTATATTGGTTTTAAACCTACTTTATTCCAACTTCTCTATGGATTATAAACTATTTTACTAGCCATAGATTCATCAAAATAAGCAAACAACACACGAAAAACAGAATCTATCAAAAACAGAACAGTCTGTAGTAATCTGTAGCTAGAGCAAGATCTGGAACCCCAAAAATTATAAAATAAATTGCTGGACGTGAGGAATTTATCTATTAATAATATTCAAAAAGAATTAACTAAATAGCACTCTCCAAATAAAAATGACAGCAGTTCTCGTGAGCGCTAAAGTTTCTGTTTTTTACAGCAAGTTCAACAAGACTTTCCCCAAGTCTTCCCAACGGTTCTACTTGGCACAAACACTAATTAAACACAAAAAAAACAACAAAAACAGAGGCTAAATAATTTATTTATTAATAAACAGGATAAAAAATCAAGGAATAAAAATAAAATTGGGTTGCCTCCCAACAAGCGCTATCGTTTAACGCCCCTAGCTAGGCATAAAAGCGAGGATAGATCTAGGTATTGCCATCTTTGGTAGGCAATCCATAAGTGACTCTCATGATAGTTTCATATGGAAATTTTATTTTATTTCTTGGAAAGTGTTCCATGCCCTTTTTAATGGAAATTGAAATCTAATATTCCCTTCCTTCATATCAATAATCACACCAACCGTTCTAAGGAAAGGTCTACCAAGAATAATATTGCAAGAAGGATTGCAATCTATATCAAAAACAATGAAATCTACGGGCACATAATTCCTATTTGCAACAATAATAACATCATTAATCCTTCCCATAGGTTTCTTAATAGTAGAATCTGCAAGATGCAAGTTTAGAGAGCAATCATCAAAATCGCGGAAATCTAACAAATCACACAAAGTTTTAGGGATGGTGGAGACACTAGCACCCAAATCACACAAAGCATAAAACTCATGATCTTTAATTTTAATTTTAATAGTTGGTTCCCACTCATCATAGAGTTTTCAGGGATAAAAACTTTCAACTCAAGTTTTTCTTCATAAGATTTCATCAAGGCATCAACAATATGTTCGGTGAAGGCTTTATTTTGACTATAAGCATGTGGAGAATTTAGCACGGATTGCAACAAGGAAATACAATCAATTAAAGAGCATCTTTCATAATTAAATTCCTTGAAATCCAATATAGTGGGTTTAGCAACATCTAGATTTTTATTTCTTTCAATCCCACTTTTATCAATTTCATCATAAAGATCTAAATACTCCGAATTTTTAGAACGCCTTCTCGATAAAGGAAGATCATATTCAGTTTCATCAAGATTTATATTGCAAAACAAAGATTTAATAGGAGACACATCAATAAATTTTAGATCTTCATCTTGATTTTCATAGGAATTGGAAGAACATGCTTTAATAAGGGCATCTTTGGAAGCACGCATCCTAGCGGTTCTTTCCTTGCACTCATCAATGGAAATTCTCATGGCTTTGAGAGACTCATTGATATCATGCTTAGGAGGAATAGATCTAAGCTTTAAAGAATCAACCTCAAGAGAAATTCTATCAACGTTCCTAGCCAAATCATCAACTTTAAGTAATTTCTTCAAGCAAAGCATTGATTTTTTTTTGTGAATTCATAAACTCTTTAACACTATTCTCAAATTCAGAGGGCATTTCATTATAATTTCCATAAGAGTTGTTGTAGGAATTCCCATAATTATTAGAAGGATTACTAGGATATGGCCTAGGATTAAAATTCCCTCTATAAGCGTTGTTACCAAAATTATTCCTACCAACAAAATTCACATCCATAGATTCATTGTTATTCTCAATCAAAGTAGACAAAGGCATATCATTAGGATCAGAAGAAACACTCCCAGTAGCAAATAATTTCATAAGTTCATCCATCTGTCCACTCAACACATTAATTTGTTCTATCACATGCACTTTTTTATTAGAAGATCTTTCAGTATGCCATTGAGAATAATTAACCACAATATTATCTAGGAGTTTAGTAGCATCTCCTAAAGTGATTTCCATAAAAGTGCCTCCCGCGGCCGAATCTAAAAGATTTCTAGAAGCAAAATTCAATCCGGCATAAAAATTTTGTATAATCATCCACAAATTCAGACCATGAGTAGGGCAATTACGTATCATTAATTTCATTCTCTCCCAAGCTTGTGCAACATGTTCATGATCAAGTTGCTTGAAATTCATAATATCGTTTCTAAGAGAGATGATCTTAGCGGGAGGGAAATACTTAGAGATAAAAGCATCTTTGCACTTGTTCCAAGAATCAATACTATTTTTAGGCAAAGACGAAAACCAAGCTTTAGCATGATCTCTAAGAGAAAAAGGAAATAGCTTCAATTTAACGACATCATTATCGACATCTTTTTTCTTTTGCATATCACATAAATCAACGAAGCTATTCAGATGAGTAGCGACATCTTCACTAGGAAGGCCGGCGAATTGATCTTTCATAACAAGATTCAACAAAGCAGTATTGATTTCACAAGATTCGGTATTAGCAAGAGGAGCAACCGGAGTGCTAAGGAAATCATTATTATTGGTATTGGTGAAGTCACACAATTTGGTAGTATCTTGAACCATCGTGACAAACAAGCAACACACGGGCAAACAAAAAGGCAAGCGGAGAAAGAGAAGGAGGTTGGGAGAGAGAGGGCGAATAAAACGACAAGGGTGAAGTGGGGGAGAGGAAAACGAGAGGCAAATGGCAAATAATGTAATGCGAGAGATAGGGATTGTGATGGGTACTTGGTATGTTGACTTTTTGCGTAGACTCCCCGGCAACGGCACCAGAATCCTTCTTGCTACGTCTTGAGCTTGCGTTGGTTTTCCCCAAAGAGGAAGGGATGATGCAGCAGAGTAGCGTAAGTATTTCCCTCAGTTTTTGAGAACCAAGGTATCAATCTAGTAGGAGGCCATGCTCAAGTCCCTCGTACCTGCACAAAACGATAGCTACTCGCAACCAACGCGATTAGGGGTTGTCAATCCCTTCACGGTCACTTACGAGAGTGAGATCTGATAGATATAATATTTTTGGTATTTTTGGTTTAAAGATGCAAAGTAAAAGTAAAAAGCAAAGTAAAAAAGCAAAGCGAGATTAAAGTGGTGGAGATTGATATGATGAGAATAGACCCGGGGGCCATAGGTTTCACTAGTGGCTTCTCTCAAGAGCATAAGTATTCTACGGTGGGTGAACAAATTACTGTTGAGCAATTGATAGAATTGAGCATAGTTATGAGAATATCTAGGCATGATCATGTATATAGGCATCACGTCCGTGACAAGTAGACCAAAACGATTCTGCATCTACTACTATTACTCCACTCATCGACTGCTATCCAGCATGCATCTAGAGTATTAAGTTAAAAACAGAGTAACACTTTAAGCAAGATGACATGATGTAGAGAGATAAATTCATGCAATATGAAATAAACCCCATCTTGTTATCCTCGATGGCAACGATGCAATACGTGCCTTGCCGCCCCTTCTGTCACTGGGAAAGGACACCGCAAGATCGTACCCAAAGCTAAGCACTTCTCCCATGGCAAGAACTACCAATCTAGTTGGCCAAACCAAACGGATAATTCGAAGAGACTTGCAAAGATAACCAATCATACATAAAAGAATTCAGAGAATATTCAAATATTATTCATAGATAGACTTGATCAGAAACCCACAATTCATCGGTCTCAACAAACACAACGCAAAAAGAAGATTACATCGAATAGATCTCCATAAGAGAGGGGGAGAACTTTGTATTGAGATTCAAAGAGAGAGAAGAAGCCATCTAGCTACTAACTATGGACCCGAAGGTCTGAGGTAAACTACTCACACTTCATCGGAGAGGCTATGATGATGTAGAAGCCCTCCGTGATGACGGCCCTCTTCCGGCGGAGCTCCGGAACAAGCCCCAAGATGGGATCTCGTGGATACAGAAAGTTGCGGCGATGGAATTAGGTTTTTGGCTCGTATCTGTTCGTTTGGGGGTACGTAGGTATATATAGGAGGAAGGAGTACGTCGGTGGAGCTCCGAGGGGCCCACGAGGTAGGGGGGCACGCCCTAGGAGGGGCGCCCCCCACCCTCGTGACCGCCTCTTTTGTTCCTTGGAGCAGGGTCCAAGTGTCCTGGATCACGTTCGGTGAGAAAATCTAGTTCCCGAAGGTTTTATTCCGTTTGGACTCCGTTTGATATTCTGTTTCTTCGAAACACTGAAATAGGCAAAAAACAACAATTCTGGGCTGGGCCTCCGGTTAATAGGTTAGTCCCAAAAATAATATAGAAGTGGAAAATAAAGCCCAATATAGTCCAAAACAGTAGATAATATAGCATGGAGCAATCAAAAATTATAGATACGTTGGAGACGTATCAGCCGCCGCCACAGCGCCCCTCCAAGGCCACTGTAGCCGCCCCGCTCGCCAGCCCCGCTGCTCTGCCGCCGCCGCGCGCCTTGCCTTCACCCGCTTGACCACGCTGTCGCCGCCAACGGCCTCACGCACTGGGCCGCGCCTCCCTGCTACGTCGTCGCCTCTGCCACTTCGTCCGCGGCCGCGTTGACCTCCCTCCCACGCCCTTTTCTTGTGCGCCGCCTGCTCTCCTGGCCACACCCGCCGGCGGCCACCCCCGCCGCACCCGTCTTGCCAAACACCGGCTCCCGCAGTGCCCTGTCGGGCGGGCTAGCGCTTGTCGCCTGGCTGCGCCCGATGCCCATGGCCCGTTAGTCCGATAAGGCCTCCGTGCCACTTACTAGTGGGGCACACCCCAGAACGATTTTATAAAAAAGAGAATTAAAAAAACATTAATTAATTAATTAATTAAAGAATTAATTAACTGAATTAATCATAATTAGATTAATCTAATCACTAATTAACCTAATTAACTGTTAGTTAATTAAAAACAGAGTATGACAGCGGGACCCACATGTTAGGTTGACCAGGTCAACTGCTGATGTCATGCTGACGTCAGCAAACACTATTCTGGATAATGTTGCATTAAAATAATTATATAAATCATAAAAATGATTTAATCCTTTTAAAATTAATATAAAATAAACCGTAGCTCAGATGAAAAAACTTTGTACATGAATGTTGCTTAGAATGACGATATGAATCCGGATACGCAGCCCGTTCGTCTGCCATGCATCCCTAGCATAGCAAACACGCAACTTTGCCCCTCCGATTCATCTGTCCGAAAACGCGAAACACCGGGAATACTTTCCCGGATGTTTTCCTCCTTCACCGGTACCACCTCGTGCCACGTTAGGGCACACCTAGCATCACACTTTGTCATGTCATGCATCGTCATGCATTTGTTTGCATTATATTTATTGTTTCTTCCCCCTCTTCTCTCACTAGACACCGAGATCGATGCCGCTGCTACCCAGTACGATTACGGTGTTGACGACCCCTCTCTCTTGCCAGAGCAACCAGGCAAGCCCCCCTGATCACCAGATATCGCCTACTCTTCTCTATACTGCTTGCATTAGAGTAGTGTAGCATGTTACTGCTTCCATTAATCCTATCCTGATGCATAGCCTGTCCTTGCTACTACTGTCGTTACCTTTACCTGCAATCCTAATGCTTAGTATAGGATGCTAGTTTATCATCAGTGGCCCTACATTCTTGTCCGTCTGCCATGCTATACTATCGGGCCGTGATCACTCGGGAGGTGATCACGGGTATATACTTATACATATATACATGCTATACAGGTGGTGACTAAAGTCGGGTCGACTCATAGGAGTACTCGCGAGTGATTCCGATGTTGGGGGCTGAAGGGGCAGGTTGCTCCATCCCGGTAGAGGTGGGCCTGGGTTCCCGACGGTCCCCGACTGTTACTTTGTGGTAGAGCGACAGGACAGGTTGAGACCACCTAGGAGAGAGGCGGGCCTGGCCCTGGTCGGCATTCGCGGATACTTAACACGCTTAACGAGATCTTGGTATTTGATCTGAGTCTGGCTACTGGCCTATACGCACTAACCAACTACGCGGGAACAGTTATGGGCACTCGACGTCGTGGTATCAGCCGAAGCCTTTGTGACATCAGCGACTGAGCGGCGCGCGCCGGGTTGGACCGCGTAACGCAACTTCCTTTGTAATGGAGGTTGCTAGGTCTGCTCTCCGGCCGCGTTCGCAACATGCAGGTGTGCAAAGGGCGATGGGCCCAGATCCCCGCGCCATAGGATTTAGACCGGCGTGCTGACCTCTCTGTTGTGCCTAGGTAGGGCTGCGACGTGTTGATCTTGCGAGGCCGGGCATGACCAAGAAAAGTGTGTCCGGACAAAGGGGATCGAGTGTATTGGGAAATGTGGTGCACCCCTGTAGGGAAGTTAATATATTGGAATAGCCGTGATCTTCGGTAACAGGACGACTTGGAGTTGTACCTTGACCTTATGACAACTAGAATCGGATACTTTATAAAACACACCCTTCCAAGTGCCAGATACAACCTGTGATCGCTCTCTAATAAGGCGACGAGGGGAGGATCGTCGGTTAGGATTATGCTATGCGATGTTACTTGGTGAACTTACCATCTACTCACTTCTACATGTTGCAAGATGGAGGTGGCCAGAAGCGTAGTCTTCGACGGGATTAGCTATCCCCCTCTTATTCCGGCTTTCTGCAGTTCAGTCCACATATGATACCCTTATTCCATTTGATACCAATGCATACATATGTAGTATAGCTCCTTGCTTGCGAGTACTTTGGATGAGTACTCACGGTTGCTTTGCTCCCTCTTTTCCCCCTTCCTATACCCGATTGCTGCGACTAGCCGATGGAGCCCAGGAGCCAGATGCCACCGTCGATGATGACTACTACTACTCGGGAGGTACCTACTACTACGTGCAACCTGCTGACGACGACCAGGAGTAGTTTAGGAGGATCCCAGGCAGGAGGCCTGCGCCTCTTTCGATCTGTATCCCAATTTGTGCTAGCCTTCTTAAGGCAGACTTGTTTAACTTATGTCTGTACTCAGATATTGTTGCTTCCGCTGACTCATCTATGATCGAGTTCTTGTATTCGAGCCCTCGAGGCCCCTTGCTTGTAATATGATGCTTGTATGACTTATTTTATTTGTAGAGTTGTGTTGTGATATCTTGTTGGGGAACGTAGTAATTTCAAAATATTTCCTACGCACACGCAAGATCATGGTGATGCATAGCAACGAGAGGGGGGAGTGTGATCTACATACCCTTGTAGACCGACAGCGGAAGCGTTATGACAACGCGGTTGATGTAGTCGTACGTCTTCACGGCCCGACCGATCAAGCACCGAAACTACGGCACCTCCGAGTTTTAGCACACGTTCAGCTCGATGACGATCCCCGGACTCTGATCCAGCAAAGTGTCGGGGAAGAGTTCCGTCAGCACGACGGCGTGGTGATGATCTTGATGTTCTACCGTCGCAGGGCTTCGCCTAAGCACCGCTACAATATTATCGAGGATTATGGTGGAAGGGGGCACCGCACACGGCTAAGAAAATGATCACGTGGATCAACTTGTGTGTCTAGGGGTGCCCCTGCCCCCATATATAAAGGAGCAAGGGGAGGAGGCCGGCCGGCCCTATGGCGCGCCAAGGAGGAGGAGTCCTCCTCCTAGTAGGAGTAGGACTCCCCTCTTTCCTACTCCTACTAGGAGGGGGAAAGGAAGGGGGGAGGGAGAAGGAAAGGGGGGCGCCGCCCCCCCTCTCCTAGTCCAATTCAGACCAGGGGGGAGGAGGCGCGCGGCCCACCCTGGCTTCTCCTCTCTCTCTCCACTAAGGCCCATAAGGCCCATTACTTCTCCCGGGGGGGGGGGGTTCCGGTAACCCTCCGGCACTCCGGTTTTCTCCGAAATCACCCGGAACACTTCCGGTGTCCGAAAATAGCCGTCCAATATATCAATCTTTATGTCTCGACTATTTCGAGACTCCTCGTCATGTCCGTGATCACATCCGGGACTCCGAACTAACTTTGGTACATCAAAACTCATAAACTCATAATATAACTGTCATCGAAACCTTAAGCGTGCGGACCCTACGGGTTCGAGAACAATGTAGACATGACCGAGACATGTCTTCGGTCAATAACCAATAGCGGAACCTGGATGGTCATATTGGCTCCCACATATTCTACGAAGATCTTTATCGGTCAGACCGCATAACATCATATGTTGTTCCCTTTGTCATCGGTATGTTACTTGCCCGAGATTCGATCATTGGTATCTTAATACCTAGTTCAATCTCGTTACCGGCAAGTCTCTTTACTCATTCCATAATACATCATCTCACAACTAACTTATTAGTTGCAATGCTTGCAAGGCTTATGTGATGTGCATTACCGAGAGGGCCCAGAGATACCTCTCCGACAATCGGAGTGACAAATCCTAATCTCGAAATACGCCAACCCAACATGTACCTTTGGAGACACCTGTAGAGCTCCTTTATAATCACCCAGTTACGTTGTGATGTTTGGTAGCACACAAAGTGTTCCTCCGGCAAACGGGAGTTGCATAATCTCATAGTCATAGGAACATGTATAAGTCATGAAGAAAGCAATAACAACATACTAAACGATTGGGTGCTAAGCTAATGGAATGGGTCATGTCAATCACATCATTCTCCTAATGATGTGATCCCGTTAATCAAATGACAACACATGTCTATGGTTAGGAAACATAACCATCTTTGATTAACGAGCTAGTCAAGTAGAGGCATACTAGTGACACTTTGTTTGTCTATGTATTCACACATGTATTATGTTTCCGGTTAATACAATTCTAGCATGAATAATAAACATTTATCATGAAATAAGGAAATAAATAATAACTTTATTATTGCCTCTAGGGCATATTTCCTTCAGTCTCCCACTTGCACTAGAGTCAATAATCTAGATCACATCGCCATGTGATTTAACATCAATAGTTCACATCACCATGTGATTAACACCCATAGTTCACATCGTCATGTGATCAACACTCAAAGGGTTTACTAGAGTAAGTAATCTAGTTCACATCTATATGTGATTAACACCCAAAGAGTACTAAGGTGTGATCATGTTTTGCTTGTGAGAGAAGCTTAGTCAACGAGTCTGCCAAAATTCAGATCCGTATGTATTTTGCAAATTTCTATGTCTACAATGCTCTGTACAGAGCTACTTTAGCTAATTGCTCCCTCTTTCAATATGTATCCAGATGAAGACTTAGAGTCATCCGGATTAGTGCCAAAAACTTGTATCGACGTAATCCTTTTACGACGAACCTTTTGTCACCTCCATAATCGAGAAACATATCCTTATTCCACTAAGGATAATTTTGACCGATGTCCAGTGATCTACTCCTAGATCACTATTGTACTCCCTTGCCAAAATCAGTGTAGGGTATACAATAGATCTGGTACATAGCATGGCATACTTTATAGAACCTATGGCTGAGGCATAGGGAATGACTTTCATTCTCTTTCTATCTTCTGCCGTGGTCGGGCTTTGAGTCTTACTCAATTTCACACCTTGTAACACAGCCAAGAACTCTTTCTTTGACTGTTCCATTTTTGAACTACTTCAAAATATTGTCAAGGTATGTACTCATTGAAAAAACTTATCAAGCGTCTTGATCTATCTCTATAGATCTTGATGCTTAATATGTAAGCAGCTTCACCGAGGTCTTTCTTTGAAAAACTTCTTTCAAAACACTCCTTTATGCTTTGCAGAATAATTCTACATTATTTCCGATCAACAATATGTCATTCACATATACTTATCAGAAATGCTGTAGGGCTCCCACTCACTTTCTTGTAAATACAGGCTTCACCTCAAGTCTGTATAAAACTATATGCTTTGATCATACTATCAAAGCGTTTATTCCAACTCCGAGAGGCTTGCACCAGTCCATAAATGGATCGCTGGAGCTTGCACATTTAGTTAACACCTTTAGGATCGACAAAACCTTCTAGTTGCACTGTATACAACTCTTCTTTAATAAATCCATTAAGGAATGCACTTTTGTTTATCCATTTGCCAGATTTCATAAAATGCGGCAATTGCTAACATGATTCGGACAGACTTAAGCATAGATACGAGTGAGAAAGTCTCATCGTAGTCAATCCCTTGAACTTTGTCGAAAACCTTTTTGCGACAATTCTAGCTTTGTAGATAGTAACACTACTATCAGCGTCCGCCTTCCTCTTGAAGATCCATTTATTTTCTATGGCTTGCCGATCATCGGGCAAATCCATCAAAGTCCATACTTTGTTCTCATACATGGATCATATCTCAGATTTCGTGGCCTCAAACCATTTTGCGGAATCTGGGCTCATCATCGCTTCCTCATAGTTCGTAGACTCGTCATGGTCAAGTAACATGACCTCCAGAACTGGATTACCGTACCACTCTGGTGCGGATCTCACTCTGGTTTACCTACGAGGTTCGGTAGCAACTTGATCTGAAGTGACATGATCATCATCATTAGCTTCCTCACTAATTGGTGTAGTAGTCACAGAAACATATTTCTGTGATGAACTACTTTCCAATAAGGGAGCAGGTACAGTTACCTCATCACGTTCTACTTTCCTCCCACTCACTTCTTTCAAGAGAAACTCCTTCTCTAGAAAGGATCCATTCTCAACAATGAATAACTTGCCTTCGGATCTGTGATAGAAGGTGTACCCAACAGTCTCCTTTGGGTATCCTATGAAGACATATTTCTCCGATTTGGGTTTGAGCTTATCATGATGAAACTTTTTCATATAAGCATCACAACCCCAAACTTTGAGAAACAACAACTTTGGTTTCTTGCCAAACCACAGTTCAGATTGTGTCATCTCAACGGACTTAGATGGTGACTTAGATGGTGCCCTTTTAAACGTCAATGCAGTTGTCTTTGATGCATAACCCCAAAACGATGTTGGTAAATCTGTAAGAAACATCATAGATTGCACTATATCCAATAAAGTACGGTTATGACGTTCGGACACACCATTATGCTGTGGTGTTCCAGGTGGCACAAATTTGTGAAACTATTCCACATAGTTTTAATTGAAGACCAAACTCGTAATTCAAATATTTGTCTCTGCGATCAGATCGTAGAAACTTCTATTTTTGTTACGATGATTCTCCACTTCACTCTGAAATTCTTTGAACTTTTCAAATGTTTCAGACTTGTGTTTCATCAAGTAGATATACTCATATCTACTCAAATCATCTGTGAAGATCAGAAAATAATGATACCTGCCGCGAGCCTCAATATTTATCGGACCACATACATCAGTATGTATGATTTCCAACAAATCTTTTGCTCGCTCCATTGTTTCGGAGAACGGAGTCTTAGTCATCTTACCCATGAGGCATGGTTCGCAAGCATCAACTGATTCATAATCAAGTGATTCCAAAAGCCCATCAGCATGGAGTTTCTTCATGCGCTTTACACCAATATGACCTAAACGGCAGTGCCACAAGTAAGTTGTACTATCATTATTAACTTTACATCTTTTGGTTTCAATATTATGAATATGTGTATCACTACGATCGAGATCCAACGAACCATTTTCATTGGGTGTGTAACCATCTAAGGTTTTATTCATGTAAACAGAACACCAATTTATTCTCTTACTTAAATGAATAACCGTATTGCAATAAACATGATCAAATCATATTCATGCTCAACGCAAACACCAAATAACACTTATTTAGGTTCAACATTAATCCCGAAAGTATAGGGAGTGTGCGATGATGATCATATCAATCTTGGAACCACTTCCAACACATATCGTCACTTCACCCTTAACTAGTCTCTGTTTATTCTGCAACTCCCATTTCGAGTTACTAATCTTAGCAACTGAACTAGTATCAAATACTGAGGGGTTGCTATAAACATTAGTAAAGTACACATCAATAACATGTATATCAAATATACTTATGTTCACTTTGCCATCCTTCTTATCCGCCAATCACTTGGGGTAGTTGAAAGTGCAACTATCCCTAGGTGGTTTTGGTAATTCATAACAACATATAGCTCATTGAGCTAATGCTATTCCAAGATGATTATTTCAGGAAAGCTCAATGATTGGCATGGCATGGATGTGATTGTGGAACCCTCAAAATGCTAAGGAAAAAGGATTGGCTCAAGCTCAAAAGCTCAAGACTCTTCATTTTATATTTTAGTGATCCAAGATCACATTGAGTCTTTAGGAAAAGCCAATACTATCAAGGAGGGATGAGGTGTTGCTTAATGAGCCTCTTGCTTCATGTGCTTAGTGATATGCTCCAAAACCCTCAACTACTTTCCCATATCCACATATGACCTAAACCCTAAGCCAAACTCGGTCCTACCGATTCTTCCTATCCGGCGCCACCGAGTTTCACTTGCCATTAGCCACTGCCAAACCCTAGCAATTCGGTTCTACTGATAGGGATCTCGGTCTCACCGAGATGGGATTGCAACCTCTCTGTTTCTCTTTCGTAACTTTTCGGTCTCACCGAAAGAGCGAATCGGTCCCACCGAGATTGCAATGTAAATCCAGTGTTTCCCCTTTGTAACTTTTCGGTCTCACCGAAAGAGCAAATCGGTCCCACCGAGTTTGCCTGACCAACTCTCTGGTTAGCTAATTACCAAATTCGGTCTCACCGAGTTTGTGTAATCGGTCTCACCGAGATTACGTTATGCCCAAACCCTAACCATATCGGTCCTACCGAGTTGCATGTCAGTCCCACCGAAAATCTCTAACGGTCACTAGGTTTACATTTTCGGTCCGACCGAGTTTGTTGATTCGGTCCCACCGAGATTGGAAAACTGTGTGTAACGGTTGGATTTTGTGTGGAGGCTATATATACCCCTCCACCTCCTCTTCATTCGAGGAGAGAGCCATCAGAACACATACATCATTCCAACTCGTATGTTCTGAGAGAGAACCACCTACTCATGTGTTGAGACCAAGAAATTCCATTCCTACCATATGAATCTTGATCTCTAGCCTCTCCAAGTTGCTTTCCACTCAAATCTTCTTTCCACAAAATCCAAATCCTATGAGAGACAGTTGAGTGTTGGGGAGACTATCATTTGAAGCACAAGAGCAAGGTGTTCATTATCTACACACCATTTGTTACTTCTTGGAGAGTGGTGTCTCCTAGATTGGCTAGGTGTCACTTGGGAGCCTCCGACAAGATTGTGGAGTTGAACCAAGGAGTTTGTAAGGGCAAGGAGATCGCCTACTTCGTGAAGATCTACCGCTAGTGAGGCAAGTCCTGTGTGGGCGATGGCCATGGTGGGATAGACAAGGTTGCTTCTTCGTGGACCCTTTGTGGGTGGTTGCTTCTTCGTGGACCCTTAGTGGGTGGAGCCCTGTGTGGACTCGCGCAACCATTACCCTTTGTGGGTGGAGCCCTGTGTGGACTCTCGCAACCGTTACCCTTTGTGGGTTGAAGTCTCCATCAACGTGGATGTAGGATAGCACCACCTATCCGAACCACGGGAAAAACATCCGTGTCTCCAATTGCGTTTGAATTCTCCAAACCCTTCCCTTTACATTCTTGCAAGTTGCATGCTTTACTTTCCGCTGCCAATATACTCTTTGCATGCTTGCTTGAATTGTGTGATGATTGCTTGACTTGTCCTAAAATAGCTAAAATCTGCCAAGAACTAAAATTGGGAAAAGGTTAAGTTTTTATTTGGTCAAGTAGTCTAATCATCCCCCCTCTAGACATACTTTCGATCCTACAGTAGTTCCGCTTCCAGTGACCAGTCCCTTTGCAGTAGAAGCACTTAGTCTCAGGCTTAGGACCAGACTTGGGCTTCTTCACTTGAGCAGCAACTTGCTTGCTGTTCTTCTTGAAGTTCCCCTTCTTCCCTCTGCCCTTTTCTTGAAACTAGTGGTCTTGTCTACCATCAACACTTGATGTTTTTCTCGATTTCTACCTTCGTCAATTTCAGCATTACGAAGAGCTTGGGAATCGTTTCCGTTATCCCTTGCATATCATAGTTCATCACGAAGTTCTACTAATTTGGTGATGGTGACTAGAGAATTCTGTCAATCACTATTTTACCTGGAAGATTAACTCCCACTTGATTCAAGCAATTGTAGTACCCAGACAATCTGAGCACATGCTCACTAGTTGAGCGATTCTCCTCCATCTTTTAGCTATAGAACTTGTTGGAGACTTCATATCTCTCAACTCGGGTATTTGCTTGAAATATTAACTTCAACTCCTGGAACATCTCATATGGTCCATGACGTTCAAAACGTCTTTGAAGTCCCGATTCTAAGCCGTTAAGCATCGTGCACTAAACTATCAAGTAGTCATCATATTGAGCTAGCCAAACGTTCATAACGTCTACATCTGCTCCTGCAATAGGTCTGTCACCAAGCGGTGCATCAAGGACATAATTCTTCTGTGCAGCAATGAGGATAAACCTCAGATCACGGATCCAATCCGCATCATTGCTACTAACATCTTTCAACACAATTTTCTCTAGGAACATATCAAAATAAACATATGAAAGCAACAACGCGAGCTATTGATCTACAACATAGATATGCTAATACTACCAGGACTAAGTTCATGATAAATTAAAGTTCAATTAATCATATTACTTAAGAACTCCCATTAGATAGACATCCCTCTAATCCTCTAAGTGATCACGTGATCCAAATCAACTAAACCATGTCCGATCACCACGTGAGATGGAGTAGTTTCAATGGTGAACATCACTATGTTGATCATATCTACTATATGATTCACGCTCGACCTTTCGGTCTCCGTGTTCCGAGGCCATATATGTATATGCTTGGCTCGTCAAGTATAACCTGAGTATTCCGCATGTGCAACTGTTTTGCACCCGTTGTATTTGAACGTAGAGCCTATCACACCCGATCATCACGTGGTGTCTCAGCACGAAGAACTTTCGCAACGGTGCATACTCAGGGAGAACACTTCTTGATAATTAGTGAGAGATCATCTTAAAATGCTACCGTCAATCAAAGCAAGATAAGATGCATAAAAGATAAACATCACATGCAATCAATATAAGTGATATGATATGGCCACCATCATCTTGTGCTTGTGATCTCCATCTTCGAAGCACCGTCATGATCACCATCGTCACCGGCACGACACCTTGATCATCATCGTAGCATCGTTGTCGTCTCGCCAATCTTATGCTTCCACGACTATCGCTACCGCTTAATGATAAAGTAAAGCATTACAGCGCAGTTGCATTACATACAATAAAGCGACAACCATATGGCTCCTGCCAGTTGCCGATAACTCGGTTACAAAACATGATCATCTCATACAATAAAATTTAGCATCATGTCGTGACCATATCACATCACAACATGCCCTGCAAAAACAAGTTAGACGTCCTCTACTTTGTTTGTTGCAAGTTTTACGTGGCTGCTACGGGCTTAAGCAAGAACCAATCTTACCTACGCATCAAAACCACAATGATAGTTTGTCAAGTTAGTGTTGTTTTAACCTTCGCAAGGACCGGGCGTAGCCACACTTGGTTCAACTAAAGTTGGAGAGACTGACACCCGCTAGCCACCTTTGTGCAAATCACGTCGGGAGAACCGGTCTCGCGTAAGCGTACGCGTAATGTCGGTCCGGGCCGCTTCGTCCAACAATACCGCCGAACCAAAGTACGACATGCTGGTAAGCAGTATGACTTATATTGCCCACAACTCACTTGTGTTCTACTCGTGCATATAACATCAACACATAAAACCTAGGCTCTGATACCACTGTTGGGGAACGTAGTAATTTCAAAAAATTTCCTACGCACACGCAAGATCATGGTGATGCATAGCAACGAGAGGGGAGAGTGTGATCTACGTACCCTTGTAGACCGACAGCGGAAGCGTTATGACAATGCGGTTGATGTAGTCGTACGTCTTCACGGCCAGACTGATCAAGCACCGAAACTACGACACCTCCGAGTTTTAGCACACGTTCAGCTCGATGACGATCCCCGAACTCCGATCCAGCAAAGTGTCGGGGAAGAGTTCCGTCAGCACGACGGCGTTGTGACGATCTTGATGTTCTACCATCGCAGGGCTTCGCCTAAGCACCGCTACAATATTATCGAGGATTATGGTGGAAGGGGGCACCGCACATGGCTAAGAAAACAATCACGTGTTTCAACTTGTGTGTCTAGGGGTGCCCCCTGCCCCCGTATATAAAGGAGCAAGGGGAGGAGGCCGGCCGGCCCTATGGCACGCCAAGGAGGAGGAGTCCTCCTAGTAGGAGTAGGACTCCCCTCTTTCCTACTCCTACTAGGAGGGGGAAAGGAAGGGGGGAGGGAGAAGGAAAGGGGGGCGCCGCCCCCCTCTCCTAGTCCAATTCGGACCAGGGGGGAGGAGGCGCATGGCCCACCCTGGCTGCTCCTCTTTCTCTCTCCACTAAGGCCCATAAGGCCCATTACTTCTCCCGGGGGGTGGGGGTTCCGGTAACCCTCCGGCACTCCGGTTTTCTCCGAAATCACCCGGAACACTTCCGGTGTCCGAATATAGCCGTCCAATATATCAATCTTTATGTCTTGACCATTTCGAGACTCCTCGTCATGTCCGTGATCACATCCAGGACTCCGAACTAACTTCGGTACATCAAAACTCATAAACTCATAATATAACTGTCATCGAAACCTTAAGCGTGCGGACCCTACGGGTTCGAGAACAATGTAGACATGACCGAGACATGTCTCCGGTCAATAACCAATAGCGGAACCTGGATGCTCATATTGGCTCCCACATATTCTACGAAGATCTTTATCGGTCAGACCGCATAACAACATACGTTGTTCCCTTTGTCATCGGTATGTTACTTGCCCAAGATTCGATCGTCGGTATCTTAATACCTAGTTCAATCTCGTTACCAGCAAGTCTCTTTACTCGTTCCATAATACATCATCTCACAACTAACTCATTAGTTTCAATGCTTGCAAGGCTTATGTGATGTGCATTACCGAGAGGGCCCAGAGATACCTCTCCGACAATCGGAGTGACAAATCCTAATCTCGAAATACGCCAACCCAACATGTACCTTTGGAGACACCTGTAGAGCTCCTTTATAATCACCCAGTTACATTGTGACGTTTGGTAGCACACAAAGTGTTCCTCCGGCAAACGGGAGTTGCATAATCTCATAGTCATAGGAACATGTATAAGTCATGAAGAAAGCAATAACAACATACTAAACGATTGGGTGCTAAGCTAATGGAATGGGTCATGTCAATCACATCATTCTCCTAATGATGTGATCCCGTTAATCAAATGACAACACATGTCTATGGTTAGGAAACATAACCATCTTTGATTAACGAGCTAGTCAAGTAGAGGCATACTAGTGACACTTTGTTTGTCTATGTATTCACACATGTATTATGTTTCCGGTTAATACAATTCTAGCATGAATAATAAACATTTATCATGAAATAAGGAAATAAATAATAACTTTATTATTGCCTCTAGGGCATATTTCCTTCATATCTTCCCGTGAGTCCCTGATGTTGATCATACATGTTTGCGTGTATGATTAGTGTACGATTGAATCGGGGGCGTCACAAGTTGGTATCAGAGCCGACTCCCTATAGGAATCCTCCCTCCACACTCCTTGGCCGAAGTTGAGTCTAGTCGATGAAAACTGTTTTACTAACATGGCTGTGCGGCCCATGGGCCCACATCGCCATTGGGTGGTATTAGGATCTTTTATTCCTCATCTATGCTCTGGGACCCGCTGCTCAATGGTGGGACAGCCACAGGCGTACCCTGCCGGTTGGAACAATCATCACCTGGCCAGACTACCGAGCTACCTTCCATGCTCGCTTCATTCCCCAGGGAGTCATGGACCGGAAGAAGCGCGAGTTTCGCAGCCTCACCCAAGGCAATACAACTGTGGAAGCTTATTAGCGGGAGTTTCTGGACTTGTCCCGCTATGCTGAAGAAGACATTGCAACCGATGCACGCAGACAGGAGAAGTTCCGTGATGGCCTTCAAGCTGACATCAAGCTCGCACTTCTAGTGCATGACTTTGCTGATTTCGCCACCTTGGTGAACAAGGCCATCAATGTCGAAACTGGTCTGCAGGAACACCAGAGCTCTTACAGGCGCAACCGCAACACGGGCTCATCTTCGGGCCCGTCCTCGCAGAAGCGTAGGATATGGATTCCCAATAGCATGTACCAGCCAACTACACCTACTCCAAGGCAGTCCTATGCTGCACCGCATCTGCCTCCCCCACCAACTAGGCAGGCAAGACTTCCAGCTCCACCACCCCAAGCTCCTGTTCCCACTCCCAATAATGGTCTGTGCTACAAGTGTGGCCAACCTGGTCACCTTGCCAGGAACTTCTATCAGAATCAGAACCAGAATCAACTGGCCCTTCCCACAGCTGGCCGTGGAAGCAACCAGCCTCGCAACAACAATGCCAAGTCTTATGGTCGTGTTCATGCCAACCACGTTGATCTCAATGAAGTTCTAGACCAGCCTGCTACCGTGATGGGTACACTCCTCGTAAATTCAGTACCAGCATCTGTTTTATTTGATACAGGAGCATCACATTCATTCATATTAGCTGAGTTTGCATTCATGCATGGCATTAAATATGAAGAGATGAACACTGTGATTGTGGTACACACTCCTGCGGGCCAGTGTCAAACCTCTATGGTTAGTCACACCGTTCCCGTTGAAATTGAAGGAATGGAATTCCTTGCCTCTCCCATCGTACTGAAGTCCTATAGCATTGACCTCATTCTGGGAATGGATTGGTTGAAAGCGCATACTACTTCTATAGTTTGCGCTACTAAGACCATCCATCTGCTACACCCTCTGATGAAATAATTGCTTACCAGGCTCATCTAGTTCAGAACACCAAGGCACGGCTTTATGCCTTGAATGCGTTGCACGTTACACCACTCGAGGGCATTGAAAACATTCCCATCGTTCGTGAATTCCAAGGCGTCTTTCCGGAATAACTTCCAGGGATCCCCCTGCTAGGGCTGTTGAATTCATTATCGACTTGAAACCAGGCACCACCCCTATAGCCAAACGACCCTACAAGATGCCGCCACATGAACTCATTGAGCTTAAGGAGGAAATCGACAAATCTCTTGTCAAAGGTTTCATTCGCCCAAGTTGCTCTCCTTGGGGAGCACCTTCTCTCTTTGTTAAGAAGAAGGATGGGACAAACCGATTAGTCCAAGACTACCGTCCTATAATCCAAGCTACCATTCAGAATAAATATCCTCTTCCTCGGATCAATGATCTTTATGATCAACTGGCTGGCTCATTAGTCTTCTCCAAACTCGACTTGAGGTTGGGTTACCACCAGATCCATGTTCGTGAATAGGATATCCCAAAAAACGCCTTCGTGACTCGGTATGGATCATACGAGTACACCGTCATGTCATTCGGCTTAACGAATGCTCCCGCCACCTTCTCTCGTATGATGAACTATATATTCATGGATTACCTCGACAAGTTCATCATGGTTTATCTGGATGATATCCTTGTATTTTCCAAGAACAAAGAAGAACATGCTGAACATCTTCGTCTTGTGCTGGAAAAGCTTCGAGAGCATCAACTGTATGCTAAATATTCCAAGTGTGAATTCCGGCTCCCCGAAGTAACCTATCTTGGGCATGTCATCTCCAAGGATGGTATTGCCGTCAACCCTGAACGAGTTCAGGCTATTCTCGATTGGACTCCTCCAAAGAATGTCAAGCAAGTCCGAAGTTTTCTCGGTCTCGCCAGCTATTGCCGTCGATTTGTCGAGTACTTCTCCAAGATTGCCAGGCCTGTGACTAATCTGTTGCATAAGGGTGTCAAGTTCGAATGGACAGACAAGTGTCAGGAAAGTTTCCACGCACTCAAAGACAAGTTGACTTCTGCCCCAGTGCTTGCTCCACCTAATACTAAAAAGGACTTCGTCATTTACTGCGACGCTTCCCGTCAAGGATTAGGCTGTGTCCTAATGCAAGAGCGCAGAGTGATTGCTTATGCCTCTCGTCAACGGCGCCCTCACGAAGAAAACTACCTAGTTCACGACCTCGAGCTTGCTGCTGTCACTCATGCACTGAAGCAGTGGCGACATTACCTTCTCGGTAATCGTTGCGAGATCTTCACGGACCATCGAAGTTTGAAGTATCTGTTTACTCAGCCGGACCTGAACCTCCGTCAGCAGAGATGGATGGAGACTGTTGCAGACTTTGACGTGGGTATATCCTATACCCCCGGCAAGGCTAATGTAATGGCTGATGCCTTGAGCCGCAAGTCTTACTGCAACCACCTCCAGGTTAACAAAGTTCAGCCCTCACTTGTCGAAGAATTTAGAAAGCTGAACCTTCATATTGTTCCTCCTGGAGCACTCGCTGCCCCTCCCCCAGAGTTCCAAAAGATGAATCTTCGTGTTGTTACTAAGGGTTCTCTAAATACCCTGGTTTTCGTACCAGATCTCGTAGATGGTATAAAGACTATTCAAGGTTATGACTCTGAAGTCCATAAGATTAAACACCATCTAGCAGAAGGAAAGCCCTCATTCTTCTCCATCGCCGATGATGGCGCCTTGTACTTCAAAGGCCGCCTAGTGGTACCACATTCGAGGAAAAACCTGGATCAGACTAAAAAGGTTATGAAAGAAGCTCATGATACGCCTTTTTCTATTCATCCCGGTAGTACAAAGATGTACCAGGACATCCGAAAGAGATTCTGGTGGTCTAATATGAAGCATGACATTGCTCGTTATGTTGCTGAGTGTGACGTTTGCCGTCGTATCAAAGCAGAGCATCAAAGGCCTGCTGGGACTCTGCAACCTATCTCTATTCCTGAATGGAAATGGGACCATGTTGAAATGGACTTCATCACTGGATTTCCCAAATCGTCGAAAGGTAATGATGCTACTCTTGTCGTCATCGACCGGCTTTCTAAAGTTGCACATTTTCTGGCGGTCAAAGAAACAATCACTGCTAGTCAGCTTGCAACTCTCTACATGTCCAGAATTGTTTCACTTCACGGTATTCCACGGGTTATCAGTTCAGACCGTGGTAGCTTATTCACTTCATGATTCTGGGCAAGTTTCCAAGAAGCTATGGGAACTCATCTATCGTTCAGTACTGCTTTTCATCCTCAGTCGCAAGGGCAGGTTGAATGTGTCAACCAAGTTCTCGAAGACATGCTTCGAGCTTGTGTAATTTCCTTCGGCAAGAAATGGGAGGAATCTCTTCCGTTTGCTGAGTTCTCTTATAATAATAGCTATCAAGCTAGTCTAAAGATGTCCCACTTCGAAGTGATATATGGACGAAAGTGTTGGACCCCTCTAAACTGGTCAGAAACTAGGGAACGTCCCCTCTTCGATCTGGATATTATCCAACAGGCCGAAGAACAAGTCCGCATTATTCGTGAGAATCTGAAGACTGCTCAGTCACGTCAGAAAAGTCAGTATGATCGTCATCACCAAGACATGGTCTATCAACCTGGCGAAAAGGCTTATCTTCGAGTTACACCAATGAAGCGTGCTCACCGCTTCGGGATCAAGGGCAAGCTAGCTCCTCGCTATATCGGTCCCTTCACTATTCTCGAAAGGCGTGGAAAAGTGGCATATCAACTAGAGCTTCCACCGAACCTTTCCCAGGTTCACGATGTGTTCCACGTGTCACAACTCCGCCGTTGCTTCAAGGACCCAATCCGAGCAGTGGATCATGAAGTGCTCGAATTGCAACAGGACCTCTCCTATAAAGAGCATCCGGTCCACATTCTGGACCAAGCTGAACGCCGCACACGTCAGAAGGCGATCAAGTTCCTCAAAGTCCAGTGGTCGAATCACTCTGAAGATGAAGCTACCTGGGAACGCGAGGATCGTCTTCGCGATGAATACCCCACACTATTTCCTTCTACCTCCTAAATCTCGGGACGAGATTTCTTGTAGTGGAGGAGTTTTGTAATGCCCGGATAATCATGCTACAGTAATCCTGCGCTAATGGTGCCACATCACCACGGATACTGTTGTTAACCTCGCGATGATTCAAAACTGATTCAAACTCAAATTTGAAATTAAGTGAAATGCTAAAAGTTTTCAAACGTTAAAACAGAAATGTTCGGTTTGTGTATAATATTACATAGTTAGTTATGGTGAAGAAAACACATGTTTAGAAAATGCATAAATATTTTAAATTGAATTAAAACAGAAAAGGAAAAATGAATAAAAGAAAAGGAATAAAACAGAAAAACAAAAGACCAAAAAAAAAGAAAAAGGAAAAGAAGAGAAACCCCCCTGGGCCGTGGCCCAACTGGGCCAACCCACCAGGCCCAGCCGACCACCCACTCCCCCACTCCCCTTATCCACTCCCCCCAGAAGCCCGAACCGCCACTGACACCCCCACTCCCCCTCGCAAAATATATTCCTCCCCCTTCTCTCCCGATTGGATCGGGAGGAGACCGCCGATCCCCGCTGCCCGGAGCTGCGTCGCCGCCTTCACCTCACCGGACCTCCCCACCGGCTGCTACCCTACGCACGTCATCTCCGTCCTTCCTCCCCGCGCCCTACTGCCTCGAACCCTACAACCCCCCGTGAGCGTCCCCTCTCTTCCTCCCTGTGTAGCACTCGAACCCCCATGCCGCACGCTGCACCCTCGAATCCGCGTCTGGCCGCGCTCAGCGCGCCCCGGCCTCTTCTCCCTCCCGCGACGGCATCCTCCGCTGGCCCCACCCGCTGCCACTTCACTGCTGCTTGCCGCCGTACCTGCTACCACCGCCGCACGTGCTCTCTGGCAGCCGCTGACTCCCCGAGCGCGTCCGCAGCCTCGCTCACGCACATGCAACAGCTCGTCATGCCCGCGCCTCCCCGTAGTTGCCTTGCTCAATGCGCTGCTGCTCTCGCTCGTCGCGTGCCGCGCCCAGCCGCGTGTGCCTTGCCTCTACGAGCCCCACTCGCCAGCGCAGTCCCCTGCGTTCCCCTGCTTCACTGCTCTGACACCGCCCTACTCCCTCTGCGCCCTTTCGAGGCCACCGCAGCCACCCCGCTCGCCAGCCCCACTGCTCTGCTGCCGCCGTGCACCTTGCCTTCACCCGCTTGAACCATGCTGTCGCCGCCAACGGCCTCCCGCACTGGGCCGCACCTCCCTGCTACACCGTCGCCTCCTACCACTTCGTCCGCGGCCGCGTTGACCTCCCTCCCACGCCCTTTTCTTGTGCGCCGCCTACTCTCCTGGCCACACCCGCCGGCGGCCACCCCTGCCACGCCCGTCTTGCCAAACACCGGTTCCCGTAGTGCCCTGTCGGGCGGGCTAGCGCTTGTCGCCTGGCTGCGCCCGATGCCCATGGCCCGTTAGTCCGATAAGGCCTCCGTGCCACTTACTAGTGGGGCACACCCCAGAACGATTTTATAAAAAAGAGAATTAAAAAAACATTAATTAATTAATTAGTTAAAGAATTAATTAACTGAACTAATCGTAATTAGATTAATCTAATCACTAATTAACCAAATTAACTGTTAGTTAATTAAAATAGAGTATGACAGTGGGACCCACATGTCAGGTTGACCAGGTCAACTGCTGATGTCATGCTGACATCAGCAAACACTATTCTGGATAATGTTGCATTAAAATAATTAAATAAATCATAAAAATGATTTAATCCTTTTAAAATTAATATAAAATAAACCGTAGCTCGGATGAAAAAACTTTGTGCATGAAAGTTGCTCAGAATGACGGGACGAATTCGGATACGCAGCCGGTTCGTCCGCCACGCATACCTAGCATAGCAAACATGCAAGTTTCCCCCTTCGGTTCATTTGTCCAAAAATGTGAAACACCGGGAATACTTTCCCGAATGTTTTCCCCCTTCACCGGTACCACCTCGTACCGCGTTAGGGCACACCTAGCATCACGCTTTGTCATGTCATGCATTTGTTTGCATTATATTTATTGTTTCTTCCCCCTCTTCTCTCGCTAGACACCAAGACCTACGCCGCTGCTACCCAGTACGACTACGGTGTTGACGACCCCTCTCTCTTGCCAGAGCAACCAGGCAAGCCCCCCCTTGATCACCAAATATCCCCTACTCTTCTCTATACTGCTTGCATTAGAATAGTGTAGCATGTTACTGCTTCCGTTAATCCTATCCTGATGCATAGCCTGTCCTTGCTACTACTGTTGTTACCTTTACCTGCAATCCTAATGCTTAGTATAGGATGCTAGTTTATCATCAGTGGCCCTACATTCTTGTCCATCTGCCATGCTATACTATCGGGCCGTGATCACTCGGGAGGTGATCATGGGTATATACTTATACATATATACATGCTATACAGGTGGTGACTAAAGTCGAGTCGGCTCGTAGGAGTACCCGCGAGTGATTCCGATGTTGGGGGCTGAAGGGACAGGTGGATCCATCCTGGTAGAGGTGGGCCTGGGTTCCCGATGGTCCTCGACTGTTACTTTGTGGCGGAGCGACATGGCAGGTTGAGACCACCTAGGAGAGAGGTGGGCCTGGCCCTGGTCGGCGTTCGCAGATACTTAACACGCTTAACGAGATCTTGGTATTTGATCCGAGTCTGGCTACTGGCCTATACGCACTAACCAACTACGCGGGAACAGTTATGGGCACTCGACGTCATGGTATCAGCCGAAGCCTTCGTGACGTCAGCGACTGAGCGGCGCGCGCCGGGTTGGACCGCGTAACGCAACTTCCTTTGTAATGGAGGTTGCTAGGTCTGCTCTCCGGCCGCGTTCACAATGTGCAGGTGTGCAAAGGGCGATGGGCCCAGACCCCTGCACCATAGGATTTAGAGCAGCGTGCTGACCTCTCTGTTGTGCCTAGGTAGGGCTGCGACGTGTTGATCTTCCGAGGCCGGGCATGACCCAGAAAAGTGTGTCTGGACAAAGGGGATCGAGCGTGTTGGGAAATGTGGTGCACCCCTGCAGGGAAGTTAATCTATTCGAATAGCCGTGATCTTCGGTAACAGGACGACTTGGAGTTGTACCTTGACCTTATGACAACTAGAACCGGATACTTTATAAAATACACCCTTCCAAGTGCCATATACAACTGGTGATCGCTCTCTAATAGGGCGATGAGGGGAGGATCATCGGTTAGGATTATGCTATGCGATGTTACTTGGTGAACTTACCATCTACTCTCTTCTACATGCTGCAAGATGGAGGTGGCCAGAAGCGTAGTCTTCGACAGGATTAGCTATCCCCCTCTTATTCCGGCTTTCTGCAGTTCAGTCCACATATGATACCCTTATTCCATTTGATACCAATGCATACATATGTAGTATAGCTCCTTGCTTGCGAGTACTTTGGATGAGTACTCACGGTTGCTTTGCTCCCTCTTTTCCCCCTTCCTATACCCGATTGCTGCGACCAGACGATGGAGCCCAGGAGCCAGACGCCACCGTCGAGGACGACTACTACTACTTGGGAGGTGCCTACTACTACGTGCAGCCCACTGACGACGACCAGGAGTAGTTTAGGAGGATCCCAGGCAGGAGGCCTGCGCCTCTTTCGATCTGTATCCCAGTTTGTGCTAGCCTTCTTAAGGCAGACTTGTTTAACTTATGTCTGTACTCAGATATTGTTGCTTCCGCTGACTCGTCTATGATCGAGTTCTTGTATTCGAGCCCTCGAGACCCCTGGCTTGTAATATGATGCTTGTATGACTTATTTTATTTGTAGAGTTGTGTTGTGATATCTTCCCGTGAGTCCCTGATCTTGATCGTACATGTTTGCGTGTATGATTAGTGTACGATTGAATCGGGGGCGTCAAAAAAAGGTATTAAAGCTGAAGATGTTAAGAATTTACCTCCTATTGAAGAAATACACGGTCTTAATTTACCGCCTGTTGAAGAAACATATGATCTTAATCCTTTACCTATTGAAGAAACTCATGGTCTTGATTACCCGACACAGGTAGTAAAGGTAAATTCTCTCTATAGATATGATAAAGCTGAAATCCCATTTACTAAGTTTGCTAGACCATGCTTAGATGAGTTTGATAAATTTATGGCTAAGCAAGAAGACTTTAATGCTTATTTTGGTAGACAATTGAAATAAAATTCAAATATGCTTGAACACTTGGGTGATTATATGGCTAATGTCAAAGGTGAACTTAAACTTATTAGTAAACATGCTTCTATGGTTACCACTCAAGTAGAACAAGTACTTAAAGCTCAAAATTATTTGCTCAATGAGTTGAATAGTAAGAATAATGATAATGTTGTTAGAGTGGCTACTAGAACTGGTAAAATGACTCAGGAACCTTTGTATCCTGAAGGCCATCCTAAGAGAATTGAGCAAGATTCTCAGAGAAATAATATAGATGCACCTAGTCCTTCTAAAAGGAAGGAAAAGAAAAATGATAGGACTTTGCATGCTTCTAGTGAACCTGTTACTGAAATACCTGAGAATCCAAATGATATTTCTATTTCTAATGCTGAAACTGTTGGGGATCGTAGCAGAAATTTAAAATTTTCTACGCATCGCCAAGATCAATCTATGGAGTAATCTAGCAACGAGGGGAAGGGGAGTGCATCTACATACCCTAGTAGATCGCTAAGCGGAAGTGTCGGTGTCAAAACCGGCGGATCTCGGGTAGGGGGTCCCGAACTGTGCGTCTAGGCCAGATGGTAACAGGAGACAAGGGACATGAAGTTTTACCCAGGTTCGGGCCCTCTCGATGGAGGTAAAACCCTACGTCCTGCTTGATTAATATTGATGATATGGGTAGTACAAGAGTAGATCTACCACGAGATCGAGGAGGCTAAACCCTAGAAGCTAGCCTATGGTATGATTGTTGATGTGTATGTTGTCCTACGGACTAAAACCCTCCGGTTTATATAGACACCGGAGAGGGTTAGGGTTACATAGAGTCGGTTACAATGGTAGGACATCTTCATATCCGTATCGCCAAGCTTGCCTTCCACGCCAAGGAAAGTCCCTTCCGGACGCGGGACGGAGTCTTCAATCTTGTATCTTCATAGTCCAGGAGTCCGGCTGAAGGTATAGTCCGGCTATCCGAACACCCCCTAATCCAGGACTCCCTCAGTAGCCCCCGAACCAGGCTTCAATGACGATGAGTCCGGCGCGCAGATTGTCTTCGGCATTGCAAGGCGGGTTCTCCTCCAAATTCCGTGCACCTGTTTGAATAAAGTCCGGTTTCTTGTAGATGTTGCGCTCCTTGGCTTCTACGCCCAATAATGGCCGCTTCCCATGTGTCAAACGAATACGAAAAGTCTGAGTGTTTTTACATTCACACCCCTAGCCGCGTAAATGAGCTGCCCTATTTAAGGGGACGAGGATTTAGATCCAATCCACACCTTCTCCCCTTCGCGAGTGTTCATCAGAGCGCATCCGACAAAGGTCCATTCCACCATGGCCAGCCGTCGCAACTCCTCCCCTCGCCCTTCCAGCCCTAAGCCTGGATATTGGGAGAGATGTTCCACCCCGCATAGCGAGCTAGTGACACTCCAGACCAAGGGATTTCTCCCCCCGGCCTATATGGTCCCGGTTCGAGCCGGTCTTGCCGTCTACAACGACGGAGAGCAAGCAGAGAATGCCCCTAATCCCTCCAAAGGAGAGCGGGTGTGCCTTGTCCCTTACTTAATAAGGGGGCTCGGATTTCCAATCCACCCATTTCTCCGGGGGCTGCTGGAGTTCTACGGCCTCCAGCTACATCATCTCACGCCTGCCTCAGTATTGCATATCACGGGCTTTGTAGCCCTCTGCGAGCTGTTCTTGGGTGTTGAAGCTCATTTCGGACTGTGGAAGGAGCTATTTTGCCTCGTGCCCCATTCCAAGAAGGGGTCAATGTATCAAGTGGGCGGAGCCGAAGTGTGGCGCATCGCCGGGACCGGATATCTGTCCGGAACCCCAAAGAAGGCGTCCGAAGACTGGCCCTCGGAATGGTTCTATATAGAAGACGTCCCGCTGCCGGATCCTGTCCGGATCGGCCTCCCTGAATTCAACAGTGCTCCCTTAAAGAAGCGCCTAAGCTGGCGCCCACGGAGCCCTCAAAGGGAAAGTGACAGGGACATCATTTACCTGATGGGCCGAATAAGATTGTTAGCCCATTCCGGACTAACCATGATCAGGGTTATGGCCGAATGCATTATGCGGGGGGTGCAGCCGCTTCAGTATAGAAGCCACCCCATGTGGGACTTCAACGGGGAGGACGATGCCACCCGCTACAGTCGTAAGGGGCCGGATTCAGCTGCCGCTCTACTAAATTGTCCACTTTGTATAAGGGAGAAGAGGAGGAATTTCTCCGCGTCAACCCTCAGGGTGGATTCTCCATGCACAATCCCCCGAGCTGGGTAAGCGGCCGTATTTACTTGTCCATCCGTTTTGTATTCCCATTGTTAAATATTTAGTCTGACGACTTTAACGCAGGAACTGCGCCGGGCTGTTAAGGAAATAAGCAGCCCTCCTCCACAACCCGAGGACCCAGGACGGTCCCTCGACCCGGCCTCTCAAGAGGATCCAGACATATCTGTGGAGCTGATTGATGGAGTGTTCCATCAATTGAGCGAGGACAACGCCTTGGTGGCCATTACGACCGATTACCCAGGGCCAATCCTGACGCCCCAGGTACCTGAGATCGAAGTCCCAGTACCCCGAATAGGTGTCCGCCCACTCGTGTTCAGTTTCCTGATTGCAACCGAACTTTGCAGGGGAGGTTTTTAAGGCGGAAGGCCGAACCTGCGGCGACAAGCCAACGAGGGGCCGTAGGGCCCCGTGGGCCGAAAAGAAGTGCAGTCCGGACCGAGGCGTCAGCGCAAAGGTATGGCGCGCCCCCTTATCCCAGGTGTTATACCCTCGAGGCACATTGACACTCGTGCTTTCTTCAGGACAAAGAGACCTCGCCGGACTATACCCGGAGAGGCTGCCAATCGCGCCTCCACCAGCCAGGCTCCAAAGCCTGGTACGGAGGCGGAGGCAAACGCAAGGCGCGCTCCAGACGCTCCTCCGACGGAGGATATGGACGGGTTGTCTGGCACCAACTCTGAGGTGGAGAGTGCCATGAACCACAGGCGTCGCCGGACAATTCTTCGCAATGCTTGTTTCTCCCAAGGGGCGTTAGATGCCTTCAACTCGGGAGATGCGCACCTCCGTGCCACTCAAAATGGTCTAGCCAGAGCCACAGAGCAATATGTAAAAGACATACGGGTAAGAAAATTTTGGTAATTATATATATCAGTAGCCCCCGAGACTTGAAACAGTTAGAATAACTGATTTAAGGATCATTTGATATGCAGGTTCTTACAGAAAAGAATTCCCTACTATCCAAGGAGCTGGAAGAGTGTAAAGCCCAACTGGAGGCCGCACTAGCCGCGGCAGGGGAGCCTAAGGAGACCCCCTCTGGTAATATACACTTCGAAAGATAAGTATTTTGCGAAGCACGGCTTTGGTGCGAATCTGACAAATGAAATTGCAGATGGCGCTGGATTGAATCCGGAAAGGCAACACCTCCTACGCTAGCTAAAGGCTGGTGAGAGGGTGCTGCTAAAGGTGATGGGGGAGAAGAACAATCTCCAAGATGCCAACACCAAGCTGGGCATCGAGCTGAAAGATGTTCGTGCCCAGCTGTCAGACTCCGTGAAGGAGAATCAGCGGCTTCGGCGCGGCATATTTAGTAAGTGCTTGAACGAACCTTTTGAAAGAAAGTTCGGCGGGGAAGTCGACTAACAGAGCAATGTCTGTAGGTGTGCTAACAGGTCGTCCTGCAGAGGAGATGCCCGTTTCTATGGGTGACCTTCTTCCCGAGCTCTCGCAACTGCTCGATCGAGTTCGGTAGGCGATACGAGGCGTCGCCCAGGCCCTGTGGCCATCTGTCTCCATGCCTGAAGGTCTTGGAGAGCTTGCGGAGAAGCTAAAGGGAGCACGGCGGCGCTTCCGATTGTGGAAGATATCAGCTTGCTGTCAAGGCGCTAGGGAGGCCTGGGCCATGGTGAAGACGCAGTACGCAAAGGCTGACCCAACCACATGGCCGAGGTCAGTCCTGTAGGGCCCAATGGGAAGGAGATCCCTGTAAGCTTAGTATACGGCCAAGTAGAGTTGGCCGCAAAGTATTCCCAGTAGGACTGTAAATTAGACAACCTGTTAGATGGTATTGAAGAGGAATACAACCAGTCAAAATGACTATGTAATGTAATTGACATTTATAATGCCTTCTAGCCGGATGGTAGATCATTTGTCATGGCCGACCTTTTCGCTTCAGCCTCGGGACCTGACGGTCCAGAGTGTGTCCGAATTCCCATGCGGTTATATAGGAACCGGGGAATGCATGGAGACCAGGCGTAGGGGTCATTAGGGCATGAACAGACAAGTGCCCGACTAGGTATGTTATATTACATGGTTAGTAAGAAACATCTTCCAGGGAGAATAGTTCCGTTAGGGGTTCCTTTCCCTGGGAGGCATGCCCTAAGGTGCATGTCCATGCTGCGAAAAGAAACACAGGAAAAACATCTGGGGGCGTATAGATAAAAATAAAAAAGAACATCTTTAGTTCACGGATCGAATATTCCCTTAAGAACGCTAGCTTTCGGCTTCACCCAGTCTGAGGTACACGTCCGGCTGACCCAGCAGTAACAATCGCAGAGGTGCTCCCTTTACCACCTAGCCGAACAATCGGGAACGTAGGGGTAAGCACAGGAGCCAGGCAACCCAGCTTGGCCAAAACTTAAGTCATATCGATTCATATAATGGTGAATAAAAGGTACATGCGGAAGTGTGACACATGTGTTGGGCATGAAGCCCGTATGAATAAGCTTCTGTTTGAAGAAGCCCCCAGGTTTAATGAGCGCGGATAGCGTGTCACTTTATGAGCCTTTAGAGGCTATAAGAGAGAGAGAGAGAGAGAGAGAGAAGAAGAGAAATGTAAGACAGAAAATATAAAAAATGGACAGAGGAAGGAGACGAACACAGAGTCCGGCGCTAGGCATAGAATCTTCGGAGATGGGCTGCATTCCATGGGTTTGGCTCGAGTCGGTTATCTGATGCATCCCGCAGGCGGTACGCTCCACCAGTCAGGACTTGGTCAATTATGAAGGGACATTCCCACTTGGGCTTGAGTTTGTCCTTTTTCTTGTCCGGTAGTCATAGAACTAATTCGCCAACGTTGTAATTTTTGGCCCGTACTTCTCTGCTTTGGTATCTTCGAGCCTGCTGTTGATAGAATGCGGAACGGGATTTTGCCACGTCACGCTCCTCCTCCAATGCGTCCAAGCTGTCCTGCCAATCGAGCTCGGCTTCTCTTTCTTCGTACATGCGCACTCGAGGTGAGTCATGAATTATGTCGCAAGGCAAAACTGCCTCTGCGCCGTACACCATAAAGAATGGTGTGTATCCGGTGGTGCGATTCGGCGTGGTCCGCAGCCCCCAGAGTACGGAGTCGAGCTCCTCTACCCAGTGCGTGTTAGATTCCTTGAGGGACTGCACTAATCTGGGTTTGATGCCGCTCATGATAAGACCATTTGCACGTTCGACCTGGCCGTTAGTTTCTGGGTGATAGACGGAAGCATAATCGAGCTTGATGCCCATGTTTTTGCACCAGAGTTTTACCTCGTCGGACGTGAAGTTCGTGCCGTTATCAGTCATGATGCTGTGGGGGACGCCATAACGGTGTACAACCCCGGATATAAAGTCTATCACCGGTCCGGATTCGGCTGTCTTAATAGGCTTGGCTTCTATCCATTTGGTGAACTTATCCACCATGACCAGTAAGTATTTTTGCTTGTGGGTTCCACCTTTAAGGGGTCCAACCATGTCAAGCCCCCAGACCGCGAAGGGCCAAGTAATGGGGATGGTTTGGATGGCGGTGGGTGGCATATGGCTTTGGTTTGCAAAGAGCTGGCAACCGGTGCATCGTTGGACTAAGTCCTGAGCGTCTGCCCGGGCCGTCGGCCAATAAAAGCCTGTACGGAAGGCCTTTCTTACAAGGGACCGGGCTGCAGCGTGATGACCGCCGAGTCCGGCATGAATTTCAGCCAGGAGATTCCGCACCTCCTCTTTGGAGATGCACCTTTGAAGGACTCTGGTAGTGCTTTTCTTATAAAGCTCTCCCTCGTGGACTCTGTAGGCTTTGGATCGCCGCACTATGCAGCGTGCCTCATTTTGGTCCTCGGGGAGTTCCTGCCTAGTAAGGTAGGCGAGGAATGGTTCTGTCCACGGGGCGATGACGGCCATTATTACGTGGGCTGAAGGTGTTATTTCATTGGCAGAGCCTCCGATTGTGTCAGAATGTTCGGTGTCGGGCAGTGCGGTTGGGTCTGGGCTGTTATTGTTCGGCTCCCCTTCCCATGCTATGGATGGCTTGAACAGCCTTTCCAAGAAGATGTTGGGGGGGGGGACTACATCGCGTTTTGCGCCGATGCATGCCAGGACATCTGCCGCCTGATTATTTTCCAGGGCTATATGGTGAAATTCAAGCCCCTCGAACCGAGCTGACATTTTTAGGACGGCGTTGCGGTAAGCTGCCATTTTTGGATCCTTGGCATCGAAGTCTCCATTTATTTGGGATATTGCGAGGTTCGAGTCCCCGCGCACCTCTAGGCGTTGGATGCTCATGGATACTGCCATCCGGAGACCATGTAAAAGGGCCTCATATTCGGCTGAATTGTTGGATTCCGTGTACATAATCTATAGTACGTATTGAACTGTGTCTCCTGTGGGGGACGTCAAAATGACGCCAGCCCCTAGTCCGGCCAACATCTTGGAGCCGTCGAAATGCATGATCCAATTTGAATATGTGCTGTACTCTTTAGGGAGTTCGGCCTCCGTCCATTCTGCGATGAAGTTGGCCAAGACTTGTGACTTGATGGCTCGTCGTGGCTTATAAGTTATGTCGAACGGGAGGAGCTTGATGGCCCATTTCGTAATCCGGCCCGTTGCGTCACGGTTGTTTATAATATCGTTAAGTGGTACTTCCGAGGCTGCTGTTATTGAACACTCTTGAAAGTAGTGTCGTAGCTTCCGAGATGCCATGAATACCGCGTATGCAATCTTTTGATAATGCGGGTACCGTGATTTGCAGGTAGTGAGGACAGTGGACACATAATAGACCGGATTTTGAAGGGGTAATTTGTGTCCATCCGCTTCTCGTTCGACGACGAGCACTGCGCTTACAACCTGATGTGTTGCTGCAATGTATAATAGCATTGGTTCTCCAATGTTTGGCCCGGCCAGGACTGGGTTTGTTGCCAGTATGGCTTTTATTTCGTCGAGTCCGGCCGTGGCTGCGTCCGTCCATTTGAAGTGTTCGGTGCGCCGAAGGAGGCGGTAAAGGGGTAGGGCCTTTTCTCCCAAGCGGGAGATAAAGCGGCTTAGAGCCGCCACGCATCCGGTTAACTTTTGTATTTGTTTGAGGTCCTTTGGGATATCCAGTTGCGACAGAGCTCGGATCTTGGCTGGATTTGCTTCAATTCCTCTACCGGATACAATGAAGCCCAAGAGCTTTCCGGCTGGAACGCCGAAAACGCATTTTTCCTGGTTGAGCTTGATGTCGTATGTTCGGAGGTTATCAAATGTGAGCCTCAAGTCGTCTACTAGAGATTCAACATGTCTTGTTTTGATGACCACATCATCTACATATGCCTCCACTGTTTTGCCGATCTGGCTTGCCAGACATGTCTGAATCATGCGCTGATATGTTGCGCCGGCATTTTTGAGCCCGAAGGGCATCGTGTTGAAGCAAAATGACCCGTATGGTGTGATAAATGCCATTGCGGCTTGGTCTGGTTCCGCCATCTTGATTTGATGGTAGCCAGAATATGCATCGAGGAAACATAACGAATCGTGTCCTGCGGTAGCGTCGATAATTTGGTCAATGCAGGGGAGGGGGAAGGGATCCTTTGGGCAAGCCTTGTTAAGGTCTTTAAAATCAACACAAAGGCGCCAGGATTTGTCCTTCTTTGGTACCATCACCAGGTTTGCTAGCCAGTCCGGATGTTTTATATCTCTGATGAATCCGGCCTCCAATAGCTTTGCTAGCTCCTCTCCCATGGCCTGTCTCTTAGGTTCGGAAAAACGCCGAAGCGCCTGTTTGACAGGTTTGAATCCTGTTTGGATATTTAAGCTGTGCTCGGCCAGCCTATGTGGGATTCCTGGCATGTCTGAAGGGTGCCAGGCGAAATGTCCCAGTTCTCCCATAGGAACTCTCGCAATGCGGCATCGACATCAGGGTTTAACTGTGCCCCGATGGAAGCTGTTTTATTGGGGTCCGTTGGATGGACTTGGAATTTGACTATTTCGTCCGCCGGTTTAAAGGAGGTGGACTTGGATCTTTTGTCGAGTACCACATCGTCCCTATTCACCGTAGAGCGCAGCGTAGTCAGCTCCTCAGCCGCTAGGGCTTCGGATAGTGCCTCGAGGGCCAGTGCGGCTGTCTTGTTCTCGGCGCGGAGTGCTATGTCTGGATCACTAGCGAGAGTGATGATCCCGTTAGGCCCGGGCATCTTGAGCTCAATGTACCCGTGATGGGGTATTACTTGGAAGATTGTAAACGCTTCCCGCCCTAGCAGAGCGTGATAACCACTGCTGAACGGAGCCACCTGGAACGTGACCTCTTCGAACCTGTAATTATCCGGTGTGCCAAACACCACATCTAGTGTGATTTTTCCTGTACAGCGCGCTTCCCGACTGGGGATTATTCCTCTAAAGGTTGTGCTACTTCGCTCAATGCGGTTCCAGTCTATTTCCATTTTTTGAAGAGTCTCCTCGTAAATGAGGTTCAATCCGCTGCCGCCGTCCATGAGTACCTTGGTAAGACGAAAGCCGTCCATTATTGGACTGAGGACCAATGCGGCTGGTGCTCGGGCTGTTCGGAATTTAGGTTCATCACTGGCGTTAAAGGTAATAGCCGTGTCACTCCATGGGTTTATTGTTGCTACTTGGTAGACTTCGGCAAGGCTGCGGAGTGTCCTTTTTCACATATTATTTGATGCGAAAGTCTCGAAGACTGTTAATACCGTATTGGTGTCTCTGGGGTGGCTTTCTGTGGCCTCCGGAATTAGGAGATTTTCGCCAATTTTGGCCACCTGCTGGAGTATCCAACATGCTCTGAGGCTGTGAGTTGGTGTGGCGTCCTATGTACTGTGAATTTTACAGGGTCCATTAAGCCACCCTTCCAGTATGGTTCCATGCCCTGTAGAGGGTTTTTGCTTTTTAGTGCTTGACCCGGGTGACTGGTGACGATGCACCCTTTTATTTCGGACTGGGTTTGTATTCAGGGCCGGATTGTCCCAAAATTTTATTTCGGTTTTCCAGGCGCTTTCCATCGCACAGTACTTTCGTACAATGGACGCCAATTCAGCGAAGCGTGTAATATCACGGCGACTTATGGCGTTGAGTATTCCCTTGTCCGTGCAATTATTGCAGAAGATTGAGATTGCGTCTTCCTCGTGGCAGTCCCTTAGCCTGTTCTTAACCAGGAGGAATCTGGCCCAGTAATGATGTACTGTTTCATCGGGTTCTTGCCTGATTTTGGATAGATCGCTTATGTTGGGGTGGGTGGGTGGAATTAAATTCGAAGCCTCACCCCATCTAAGGCTCAGAGGCCGAGGAATTTCTGAACTCAACAATTTGGATTCCTGGATGTTGTCTAATGAATCCAGCCCGTCGCCTGACTCTAAGTTCAGGTCTTGAGTGATATCCTCTCCTCCGCGGGTATCCGGCTTGGAGGGATCGGGAATCCGGACGTAGCGAGTCCTTAAGATAGATGAAGGGTCGCCGCACTGTCCCTCTACCACGGCAACGTGATGGGTGACTTGGGGAGAGTTAATCTCTCTCAGATCGGTTTTAGGCCCAATCTGGTCGTAATCCGTAGCGACTCCTAGGGCAGCGAAGCGATCCAAGAGCTCGTTTATGGAGGAAAGCTCTATTGGATCTAACTGCTCGGCGAATTCCGAGTTGACATGAAGATTGTTTTCGATGGCTCGAGAGGTCATCGTCGGCGCAGAAGCCGAACAGGCGGTCATAAGAAAGCCACCTAACCGGAGGGTTTGGCCGACAGCCAAAGCTCCCTTAGCAACGGTGCCGTCTTTAAAGATGGGGCGAGGCATCCTTCCTGATGGCGACGACACAGAGGAACTCTCAATGAAAGCACCAATGTCGGTGTCAAAACTGGCGGAACTCGGGTAGGGGGTCCCGAACTATGCGTCTAGGCCGGATGGTAATAGGAGAAAAGGGACACGAAGTTATACCCAGGTTCGGGCCCTCTCAATGGAGGTAAAACCCTACGTCCTGCTTGATTAATATTGATGATATGGGTAGTACAAGAGTAGATCTACCACGAGATCGAGGAGGCTAAACCCTAGAAGCTAGCCTATGGTATGATTGTTGATGTGTATGTTGTCTTACGGACTAAAACCCTCCGGTTTATATAGGCACCGGAGAGGGTTAGGGTTACATAGAGTCGGTTACAATGGTAGGAGATCTTCATATCCGTATCGCCAAGCTTGCCTTGCATGCCAAGGAAAGTCCCTTCCGGATGCGGGACGGAGTCTTCAATCTTGTATCTTCATAGTCCAGGAGTCCGGCTAAAGGTATAGTCTGGCTATCCGAACACCCCCTAATCCAGGACTCCCCAGGAAGCGTTGCAAGAACGCGGATGAAGGAGTAGTACTCACAGCGATTCAGCTCGCGGTTGATTCCGATCTAAGCGCCGAACAACGGCGCCTCCGCGTTCAACACACGTGCAGCCCGGGGACGTCTCCCACGCCTTGATCCGGCAAGGGGAGAAGAAGAGGTTGGGGAAGACTCCGTCCAGCAGCAGCACGACGGCGTGGTGGTGGTGGAGGAGCGCAGAACTCCAGCAGGGCTTCGCCAAGCACTACGAGAGACGAGGAGGGAGAGAGGTAGGGCTGCGCCAAGAGGGAGATGATCTCCTGTGTCCTGCAGCCCCCAATACCTCAAGTATATATAGGGGAAGGGGAGGGGCTATGCCCCCATCTAGGCTTCCCTCCCTAGGGGTGGCGATAGCCCCAAAACCCATCTAGGGTGGCGGCCAAGGGGGGAGAGAGGGGGGCGCACCTAGGGTGGGCCTTAAGGCCCATCTGGACCTAGGGTTTGCCCCCTCCCACTCTCCCTTGCGCCTTGGGCCTTGGTGGGGGGCGCACCAGCCCACCTGGGGCTGGTCCCCTCCCACACTTGGCCCACGCAGCCTTCTAGGGCTGGTGGCCCCACCTGGTGGACCCCCGGGACCCTCCCGATGGTCCCGGTACGTTATCGATAGCACCCGAAACTTTTCTGGTGACCAAAACATGACTTCCCATATATAAATCTTTACCTTCGGACAATTCGGGAACTCCTCGTGACGTCCGGGATCTCATCCGGGACTCCGAACAACATTCGGTAACCGCGTACATACTTTCCCTATAACCCTAGCGTCATCGAACCTTAAGTGTGTAGACCCTACGGGCTCGGGAGTCATGCAGACATGGCCGAGACAACTCTCCGGTCAATAACCAACAACGGGATCTGGATACCCATGTTGGTTCCCACATGCTCCACGATGATCTCATCGGATGAACCACGATGTCAAGGATTCAATCAATCCCGTATACAATTCCCTTTGTCTATCGGTACGATACTTGCCCGAGATTCGATCGTCGGTATCCCGATACCTTGTTCAATCTCGTTACCGACAAGTCTCTTTACTCGTTCCGTAACACATCATCCCGTGATCAACTCCTTGGTCACATTGTGCACATTATGATGATGTCCTACCGAGTGGGCCCAGAGATACCTCTCCGTTACACGGAGTGACAAATCCCAGTCTCGATTCATGCCAACCCAACAGACACTTTCGGAGATACCCGTAGTGCACCTTTATAGCCACCCAGTTATGTTGTGACGTTTGGCACACCCAAAGCACTCCTACGGTATCCGGGAGTTGCACAATATCATGGTCTAAGGAAATGATACTTGACATTAGAAAAGCTTTAGCATACAAACTACACGATCTTGTGCTAGGCTTAGGATTGGGTCTTGTCCATCACATCATTCTCCTAATGATGTGATCCCATTATCAACGACATCCAATGTCCATGGTCAGGAAACCATAACCATCTATTGATCAACGAGCTAGTCAACTAGAGGCTTACTAGGGACATGGTGTTGTCTATGTATCCACACATGTATCTCAGTTTCCTATCAATACAATTCTAGCATGGATAATAAACGATTATCATGAACAATCAAATATAATAATAACTAATTTATTATTGCCTCTAGGGCATATTTCCAACAGTCTCCCACTTGCACTAGAGTCAATAATCTAGTTCACATCGCCATGTGATTAAGACTCATAGGTCACATCGCCATGTGACCAACATCCAAAGAGTTTACTAGACTCAATAATCTATTTCACATCACTATGTGATTAACACTCAATGAGTTCTGGGTTTGATCATGTTATGCTTGTGAGAGAGGTTGTAGTCAACGGGTCTGCAATATTCAGATCCCTATGTATTTCGCAAAACTTTATGTCATATCGTAGATGCTGCTACCACGTTCCACTTGGAGCTATTCCAAATTGTTGCTCCATTATACGTACCCGGTATCTCTACTCAGAGCTATCCGGATAGGTGTTAAGCTTGCATCGACGTAACTCTTTACGTCGAACTCTTTATCACCTCCATAACCGAGAAACATTTCCTTATTGCTCTAAGGATAATTTTGACCGCTATCTGGTGATCCACTCCTAGATCACCTTTGTACCCTCTTGCCAGACATGTGGCAAGGCACACATCAGGTGCGGTACTCAGCATGGCATACCGTATAGAGCCTATGACAAAAGCATAGGGGACGACCTTCGTCCTTCCTCTTTCTTTTGCCGTGGTCAAGCTTTGAGTCTTACTCAACTTCACACCTTACAACTCAGGTAAGAACCCCTTCTTTGACTGATCTATTTTGAACTCCTTCAAAAACATGTCAAGGTGTGAGTTCTTTGAAAGTATCATCAGGCGTCTTGATCTATTTCTATAGATCTTGATGCCCAATACGTAAGCAGCTTTATCCAGGTCTTCCTTTGAAAATCACTCTTCAAACAACCGTTTATACTTTCCAGAAATTCTACATTATTTCGAATCAACAATATGTCATCCACATATACTTATCAGAAATGTTGTAGTGCTCCCACTCACTTTCTTGTAAATACAAGTTTCTAGCAAACATTGTATAAACCTAAAAGCTTTGATCACTCCATCAAAGCATATATTCCGACTCCGAGATGCTTGCTCTAGTCCATAGAAGGATTGCTGGAGCCAGCATACCTTTTAGCATCCTTAGGATCGACAAAACCTTTTATTGTATCGCATACAACTTTTTCTTACGAAAACTGGTAAGAAAACTTGTTTTGACATCCATCTGTCAGATTTCATAATCGAAAAATACAACTAATGCTAACATGATTCTGACGGACTTAAGCATCGCTACGGGTGAGAAATTCTCATCTTAGTCAACTCCTTGAACTTGTCAAAAGACTCATCAAGTTCTATCTTCCTCCCACTCAATTCTTTCGAGAGAAACTCCTTCTCGAGAAAGGACCCGTTATTAGTGACAAACAATTTGCCCTCGGATCTGAGATAGAAGGTATACCCAACTGTCACCTTTGGGTATCCTATGAAGATGTGTTTTTCCGCTTTTGGGTTCGAGCTTCTCTGGCTGAAGCCTTAAGAAGCACAGCCCCAAGCATTAAGAAACGACAATTTTGGTTTCTTGCCAAACCATATTCATACGACGTCGTCTCAACGGACTTAGATGGTGTCCTATCTAAAGTGAATGCAGCTGTCTCTAACGCATGTCCTCAAAATGAAAACGGTAGATCGGTAAGAGACATCATAGATCACACCATATCTCATAAGGTTCGATTACGACGTCCGGACACACCATTACCCTGTGGTGTTCCAGGTGGCTTCAACTGTGAAACAATTCCACAATGTCTTAAGTGATTGCCAAACTCATAACTCAGAAATTCTCATCGATCAGATCGTAGGAATTTGATCTTCTTGTTATGATGGTTCTTAACTTCACTCTGAAACCGCTTGAACTTTTCAAATGTTTCAGACTTGTGCTTCATCAAGTAAATATACCTATATCTACTCAAATCGTCAGTGAAGATAAGAAAATAGCAATATCCACCGCATGCTTCAATTCTCATTGGATCACACGCATGAGCATGTATGATTTCCAACAAGTCACTTGCCCGTTTCATTGTACCTGAAAACGGGGTCTTAGTCATCCTGCCCATGAGGCATGGCTCGCATGTGTCAAGCGATTCAAAATCAAGTGACTCCAAACATCCATCGACATGGAGTTTCTTCATGCATCTTACGCCAATATGACCTAAGCGGCAGTGCCACAAGAAAGTGGTACTATCTACATCTTTTGGCATGAACATGTGTATTACCACGACCGAGATTCACTGAACCATTCACATAGGGTGCATGACCATGAAAGGTATTATTCATGTAAACAGAATAACCATTATTCTCTAACTTAAATGAATAACCGTATTGCAATGAGCATGATCTAATCATATTCATGCTCAACGTAGACACCTGATAACATTTATCTAGGTTCAATACTAATCCCGAAGGCAGATGGAGCGTGCGATGGCGATCTCATCAACTTTGGAAACACTTCCAACACACATCGTCACCTCGCCCTTAGCCAGTCTCCGTTTAGTCCGTAGCTTTTGCTTCAAGTCACCAATAATAGCAACTGAACCGATATCCAATACCCAGGTGCTACCAGGAGTACTAGTGTGGTACACATTAATAACACGTATATACTTTGTTGAAGTTGCCAACCTTCTTATCTACCATGCATTTGGGGTAATTCCGCTACCAGTGACCGTTCCCCTTACAATAGAAGCACTTAGTCTCGGGTTTGGGTTCAACCTTGGGTTCCTTCACTGGAGCGGCACCTGGTTTGCCATCCATGAAGTTTCCCTTCTAGCCCTTGCCCTTCTTGAAACCAGTGGTCTTGTTAAACCATCAACACGTGATGCTCCTTCTTGATTTCTACCTTTTGCGGTCTTAAGCACCGCGAACAGCTCCGGGATCAACTCCATCCCTTGCATGTCATAGTTCATCACGAAGATCTAGTAGCTTAGTGATAGTGGCTAGAGAACTCTATCAATCACTATCTTATCTGGAAGTTTAACTCCCACTTGATTTAAGTGATTTTAGCACCCAGACATTCTGAGCACATGCTCACTAGCTGAGCTATTCTCCTCCATCTTGTTGGCAAAAGAACTTGTCAGAGGTCTCATACCTCTCAACACGGGCATGAGCCTGAGATCCCAATTTCAGCTCTTGGAACATCTCATATGTCTTATGGTGTTCAAAACGTCATTGGAATCCCGATTCTAAGCCGTAAAGTATGGTGCACTAAACTATCAAGTAGTATCCAAGATGTGTCTGTCAGGTGTTCACAACATCCACAGACGACGTTGTAGGGGTTTGCACATCGAGCGGTGCATCAAAGACGTAAGCCTTCTGTGTAGCAGTGAGGACACTCCTCGGACTACGGACCCAGTCCGCATCATTGCTTACAATATCTTTCAACTTGGTCTTTCTCTAGGAACGTATTGAAACAGGGAGCTACAACGTGAGCTATTTATCTACAACATATTTGCAAAGACAATTTAGACTATGTTCATGATAATTAAGTTCATCTAATCAAATTATTTAATGAACTCCCACTCAGATAGACATCCCTCTAGTCATCTAAGTGAAACATGATCCGAGTCAACTAGGTCGTGTCCGATCATCACGTGAGACGGACTAGTCAACATCGGTGAACATCTTCATGTTGATCGTATCTTCTATACGACTCATGCTCGACCTTTCGGTCTTCCGTGTTCCAAGGCCATGTCTGTACATGCTAGGCTCGTCAAGTCAACCTAAGTGTATTGCATGTGTAAATCTGGCTTACACCCGTTGTATTCGAATGTTAGAATCTATCACACCCGATCATCACGTGGTGCTTCGAAACAACGAACCTTCGCAACGGTGCACAGTTAGGGGGAACACTTTCTTGAAATTATTATGAGGGATCATCTTATTTAAGCTACCGTCATTCTAAGCAAATAAGATGTAAAACATGATAAACATCACATGCAATCAAAAAGTGACATGATATGGCCAATATCATTTGCTCCTTTTGATCTCCATCTTCGGGGCTCCATGATCATCGTTGTCACCGGCATGACACCATGATCTCCATCATCATGATCTCCATCATCATGATCTCCATCATCGTGTCTTCTTCAAGTTGTCTCGTCATCTATTACTTCTACTACTATGGCTAACGCTTTAGCAATAAAGTAAAGTAATTACATGATGTTTATGTTGACATGCAGGTCATAAATAAATTAAGACAACTCCTATGGCTCCTGCCGGTTGTCATACTCATCGACATGCAAGTCGTGATTCCTATTACAAGAACATGATCAATCTCATACATCACATATATCATTCATCACATCCTTTTGGCCATATCACATCACACGGCACATGCTGCAAAAACAAGTTAGACGTCCTCTAATTGTTGTTGCAAGTTTTTACGTGGCTGCTATAGGTTTCTAGCAAGAACGTTTCTTACCTACGCCAAAACCACAACGTGATATGCCAATTTCTATTTACCCTTCATAAGGACCCTTTTCATCGAATCCGATCCGACTAAAGTGGGAGAGACAGACACCCGCTAGCCACCTTATGCAACTAGTGCATGTCAGTCGGTGGAACCTATCTCACGTAAGAGTACGTGTAAGGTCGGTCCGGGCCGCTTCATCCCACGATGCCGCCGAATCAAGATAAGAATAGTAACGGCAAGTAAATTGACAAAATCGACGCCCACAACAACTTGTGTTCTACTCGTGCATAGAAACTACGCATAGACCTAGCTCATGATGCCACTGTTGGGGATCGTAGCAGAAATTTAAAATTTTCTACGCATCACCAAGATCAATCTATGGAGTAATCTAGCAACGAGGGGAAGGGGAGTGCATCTACATACCCTAGTAGATCGCTAAGCGGAAGCGTTGCAAGAACGCGGATGAAGGAGTCATACTCGCAGCGATTCAGATTGCGGTTGATTCCGATCTAAGCGCCGAACAACAGCGCCTCCGCGTTCAACACACGTGCAGCCCGGTGACGTCTCCCACGCCTTGATCCAGCAAGGGGAGAAGGAGAGGTTGGGGAAGACTCCGTCCAGCAGCAGCACGATGGCGTGGTGGTGGTGGAGGAGCGCGGAACTCCAGTAGGGCTTCGCCAAGCACTACGAGAGACGAGGAGGGAGAGAGGTAGGGCTGCGCCAAGAGGGAGATGATCTCCTGTGTCCTGCAGCCCCTAATACCTCAAGTATATATAGGGGAAGCGGAGGGGCTGTGCCCCCATCTAGGGTTCCCTCCCTAGGGGTGGAGGCAGCCACAAAACCCATCTAGGGTGGCGGCCAAGGGGGGAGAGAGGGGGGTGCACCTAGGGTGGGCCTTAAGGCCCATCTGGACCTAGGATTTGCCCCCTCCCACTCTCCCTTGCGCCTTGGGCCTTGGTGGGGGGGGCGCACCCGCCCACCTGGGGCTGGTCCCCTCACACACTTGGCCCACGCAGCCTTCTAGGGCTGGTGGCCCCACGTGGTGGACCCCCGGGACCCTCCGGGTGGTCCCGGTACATTACCGATAGCACCCGAGACTTTTCCGGTGACCAAAACGGAACTTCCCATATATAAATCTTTACCTCCGGACCATTCCGGAACTCCTCGTGACGTCCGGGATCTCATCCGGGACTCCGAACAACATTCGGTGACCGCATACATACTTTCCCTATAACCCTAGCGTCATCGAACCTTAAGTGTGTAGACCCTACGGGCTCGGGAGTCATGCAGACATGGCCGAGACAACTCTCCGGTCAATAACCAACAGCGGGATCTGGATACCCATGTTGGTTTCCACATGCTCCATGATGATCTCATCGGATGAACCACGATGTCAAGGATTCAATCAATCCCGTATACAATCCCCTTTGTCTATCGGTACGATACTTGCCTGAGATTCGATCGTCGGTATCCCGATACCTTGTTCAATCTCGTTACCGGCAAGTCTCTTTACTCGTTCTGTAACACATCATCCCGTGATCAACTCTTTGGTCACATTGTGCACATTATGATGATGTCCTACCGAGTGGGCCCAGAGATACCTCTCCGTTACACGGAGTGACAAATCCCAGTCTTGATTCGTGCCAACCCAACAGACACTTTCGGAGATACCCGTAGTGCACCTTTATAGCCACCCAGTTACGTTGTGAAGTTTGGCACACCCAAAGCACTCCTACGGTATCCGGGAGTTGCACAATCTCATGGTCTAAGGAAATGATACTTGACATTAGAAAAGCTTTAGCATACAAACTACACAATCTTGTGCTAGGCTTAGGATTGGGTCTTGTCCATCACACCATTCTCCTAATGATGTGATCTCGTTATCAATGACATCCAATGTCCATGGTCAGGAAACCGTAACCATCTATTGATCAACGAGCTAGTCAACCAGAGGCTTACTAGGGACATGGTGTTGTCTATGTATCCACACATGTATCTGAGTTTCCTATCAATACAATTCTAGCATGGATAATAAACGATTATCATGAACAATGAAATATAATAATAACTAATTTATTATTGCCTCCAGGGCATATTTCCAACAGAAACTCAATCTGGTAATGAACCTGAAACTAATAATAACATTGATGATAATGTTCATGATGATGCTCAACCTAGTAATGATAATGATATAGAAATTGAACCTGATGTTGATCTTGATAACCCACAATCAAAGAATCAACATTATGATAAGAAAGACTTTGTTGCTAGGAAACATGGTAAAGAAAGAGAACCATGGGTTCTGAAACCCATGCCTTTTCCTCCCAAACCATCCAAGAAAAAGGATGATGAGGATTTTGAGCGTTTTGCTGAAATGATTAGACCTATCTTTTTGCATATGCGATTAACTGATATGCTCAAAATGAATCCTTATGCTAAGTATATGAAAGATATTGTTACAAATAAAAGAAAGATACTGGAAGCTGAAATTTCCACCATGCTTGCTAATGATACTTTTAAGAGTGGAATACCCAAGAAACTTGGAGATCCGAGAGTACCCACTATACCATGCTCCATTAAAGGAAACTATGTTAAAACTTCTTTATGTGACCTTGGAGCCGGTGTTAGTGTTATGCCTCTCTCTTTATATCGTAGAATTGATTTGAATAAGTTGACACCTACTGAAATATCTTTGCAAATGGCTGATAAATCAACTGCTATACGTGTTGGTATTTGTGAGGACGTGCCTGTTGTAGTTGCAAACTTTACTATTTTAACAGACTTTGTTATTCTTGATATTCCCGAGGACGATAGTATGTCTATTATCCTTGGAAGACCCTTTTTGAACACTGCAGGGGCTGTTATTGATTGCACTAAAGGCAATGTCACATTTCATGTTAATGGTAATGAGCATACGATACACTTTCTGAGGAAACAACCTCAAGTTCATAGTATCAACTCTATTGGGAAAATCCCATTGATTATATTTGGAGGTTTTGAATTTCCTCTTCCTACTGTCAAGAAGAAATATGATATTCTTATTATTGAATATGTGCATATCCCCGTTGAGGTAACATAGTGTTATTCGAAATTTCTCCGGTTCCATGTTATTCGGAATGAGTTCGTTAACAAGACTTGATCAACCTTGTTAGTGGATTCCTTTTGATGATCATGAGATGGATGAAACTAGAAGGCACAACCTTCTGTACCCCACTTTTACTTTCTGTTATTTATATTAAATAAAATAAAAATAATATTTTTTGTCTGTTATCTGATTATCCATGCAATATAAAAATACCCCAAAAATAAAAGTTCTCCAAATGCCCTGGAATTTAAATATGATTTTTTTCTGGAATATTTGAAAATATTTGGCACCAAGAACACAGCAGGGGGTCATCCACCTGGCCACGAGGGTGGAGGGCGCACCCTACCCCCTGGGGGCGCCTCCCTGCCTCGTGGGCCCACGGTGGCTCTCCTCCACTTATCCTTTCACCCACACACTCCTTCCTCCCCCAAACACGAATATCCAGCTCAAACCCGAGCCCAAGCTCGTTTTGCTGCCATTTTCTATCTCCTTGCTCAAAGCACCTCTCACAAAACTGCTTGGGGAGATTGTTCCTTGGTATGTGACTCCTCCATTGGTCCAATTAGTTTTTGTTCTAGTGCTTTATTCATTGCAAATTTGTGCTGCCTAGGTGACCATGTTCTTGAGCTTGCATGTCAAATTTATATGGTTCCAAGTAGTTTTGATGCATGACATAGACTCTAGGCACTTGTAGGAGTAGTTTCTATTAATATTATTGAGTTTGGTTCACTTTTATTTTGAAGTTACTAAAAAAATTCAGAATTTTTTAGAGGAAGAAATATGCTTAGGAAAATGTTCCAGTGTGGTTCTTCAAGGAAGCAAGGACCCAGGCTTGCAATGCATGATGCTGATGATGAGCCACCAAGAGACGCTCCAGTGCGTCCTTGTGAACGGCCTTCTGAGAACTTTATGGATCGAGCGGGAATTAAGGAAAAATTTAACGCATATTTGCGTAACGCTGATCTTGTGAGCTTCGAGGAAGAGAAGTCCAGCCAGTATCACAATCTCACTAGTTCCTTTGTGAGGAGGTTTGAATTTTCATCTTCACGTAATTCTCCAACTATCCTGTTTGATCTTTATGAAAATTCTTACACTATGAACTTAGAGGATTTTACCACTGCTTGCAAACTTCCACAATGGGGTAGTATAAGGGATCCTCGCAAATCTGAATTTAGAGATTTTCTTGCTAGCATAACTGTGGGAGAATCTAGAGATATAACACAAGCTACCATAGGGAGCATTCACTTTCCTGCTATACAATATTTTGCTCTCTTCATAGGTAGATGCATTAATGGTAAAGATGAGGCATGTCACATGTGTGTCCCTGACCTCAGTATTCTTAGGAGTGCTGTGTTAGGAGATAAATCTTATAATTTGGGAGCCATTGTTGCACGTAGGTTGCATCTTAATAGATTTAATGGAGATTTCTTTGGAGGAATTTATGCAACCCGCATAGCTAATTTTCTTGGTATAGCCATACGCGAAGATGATATTGAATTACCCCCTACTTACCTAGACTTTAATGCTATGGTCCACCACCAGTTTGTCGAGAGGAATGAATCACCTCTCCAGTATCGACTAATCTTTGACAGACGCCATGCTATCCATATTACTCTCCCTGCTCCTTCCTTCTTTGATCATCAGGCAAAAGGAAGATATGTTATTACCAGAGAGGAGGCAGATGAGTACGAGAGGAGAGCGGAGGCCGCTCGTCGCCACGCTGCAGCTCAGAAGGCGATAGCCGCTGCATCTCAGTATGACCCCAACTACTATTATGGATATCTGCTAGGCTAGCCGTGGCCATAGACCAACTTAGGCCAAAAGCCTAAGCTTGGGGGAGTACGTATTTCCCACCGACATTACATTTATGTTCACACACTCATTGCTAGATGTCGGTGCTCATACTTTTTCATTGTATCATCCATGCTAGTCTATTTTCCTTTTTTATGCCTTCTTCTTGTGTGTTTAATGAGCCTTAAGAAAAAAAATTAGTTATAGCTTTTAATTAGTTTACTTTCCATGCTTGTAGTAGTAATTAAAAAGAAAACCCAAAAAGATTTCATGTTCTTCTTTTGCTTGTTGGGAGCTTTCCCGTGTAAATAGTTTTATTTCTTTTCTTTTCTCCGGGGTCGATAGGAGAAGACCATAATTGAATTGTTGAAGTGGCTCTTATATGCATTATTGTTGATCTGACAAAAGAGCCCATATTGCCTTGTCTTCTCATGTTTATTGAATGCTTGCAGATTCCAGCTTAGTCCAATGCACGTGCACTATTATTATTATTCACATCGTTCGGTCGTGCAAGTGAAGGGCAATTATGACGATATATGATGGACTGACTGAGATGAGAAAAGCTGGTATGAACTCGACCTCTTTTGCTTTTGTAAATATGATTAGTTCATCGTTCTTGATTCGGCCTATTATGAATAAACATGTTTGCAATGACAACTAGAGATCATAGTTTGTTGTGCCATGCTTGATTAGCTAGGAGCTTATAATGGTTTACCTTGCGTGCCAACATGCTATTAAAATGGTTGTGATGTGGTATGATAGGGTGGTATCCTCCTCTGAATGATTTAAGTGACTTGACTTGGCGCATGTTCACGCATGTAGTTGAAACAAAATCAACATAGCCTTCACGATATTTATGTTCATGGTGAATTATATCCTACTCATGCTTGCATTCAGTGTTGATTAATTTTAATGCATGTTCATGACTGTTGTCGCTCTCTAGCTGGTCGCTTCCCTGTCTTTTGCTAGCCTTCACCTGTACTAATCGGGAATACTGCTTGTGCATCCAATCCCTTAAACCCCAAAGTTATTCCACATGAGTCCACTATACCTACCTATATATGGTATCTACATGCCGTTCCAAGTAAATTTGTATGTGCCAAACTCTAAACCTTCAAATAAATATCATGTTTTGTATGCTCAAATAGCTCATGTATCAACTAGGGTTGTCTGTATCTTCCATGTTAGGCGGGTTATTCTCAAGAGGAGTGGACTCCGCTCCTCACTCACGAGATAAATGGCTGGTCACCGGGATGCCCAGTCCCATGCTTTATGCAAACTAAATCAAAATAACTGCAAACAAAACTCCCCCTGGGACTCTTGTTAGTTAGAGGCAATCATTGTTTCGAGCAAGCCATGGATTGATGCTTGTTGGTGGAAGGGGGAGTATAAACTTTACCATTCTATTTGGGAACTGCCTATAATGTTGTAGCATGGAAGATATCGCCATCTCTTGGTTGTTATGTTGACAATGAAAGTATACCGCTCAAAATATTATTCATCTCTATTTCAAAACCGAGCTCTGGCACCTCTACAAATCCCTGCTTCCCTCCGCGAAGGGCCTATCTATTTACTTTTATGCCGAGTCATCATCCTCTTATTAAAAAGCACGAGTTGGAGAGCACCGTTGTTATTTGCATCCATTACTGTTAGTTTACATTGAGTATGACTTGACTGGATCTCTTTTACCATGAATTACAATGTCTAGTCAGTCCTTGATCTTTAAAGGTGCTCTGCATTTATGTTTTGCGGTCTCAGAAAGGGCTAGCGAGATACCATCTTGTTATATCATATTATGATTGTTTTGAGAAAGTGTGTCATCCGAGATTTATTATTATTGCTCGCTAGTTGATTATGCCATTGATATGAGTAAACTTGAGACCTAAGCGTTATTGCGAATGTGGTTAGTTATAATCTTTGCTGAAAACTTGAATGCCGACGTTACATATTTACAACAACAAGAGCAAACAGAGTTTGTAAAAGTTTTTCTTTTACTCTTTCAGTTTGTCAACTGAATTGCTTGAGGACAAGCAAAGATTTAAGCTTGGGGGAATTGATACGTCTCCGTCGTATCTACTTTTCCAAACACTTTTGCCCTTGTTTTGGACTCTAACTTGCATGATTTGAATGGAACTAACCCGGACTGACGCTCTTTTCAGCAGAATTACCATAGTGTTATTTATGTGTAGAAACAAAAGTTCTCGGAATGACCTGAAACTTCACGGAGCAACTTTTTGGAAAATATAAAAAATACTTGCAAAAGATGAAGGCCAGGGGGCCCACCACCTGTCCACGAGGGTGGGGGCGCGCCTGCCCCCCTAGGGTGCGCCCCCTACCTCATGGGCCCCCTGGAGCTCCTCCGACTCCAACTCCAACTCTATGTATTGTGTTTCCGGGAGAAAAAATCAGAGAGTAGAATTCATCACATTTTACGTTACGGAGCCGCCGCCAAGCCCTAAAACCTCTCGGGAGGGCTGATCTGGAGTCCGTTCGGGGCTCCGGAGAGGGGAATCCGTCGCCATCGTCATCATCAACCATCCTCCATCACCAATTTCATGATGCTCACCGCCGTGCGTGAGTAATTCCATCATAGGCTTGCTGGACGGTGATGGGTTGGATGGGATCTATCATGTAATCAAGTTAGTTTTGTTAGGGTTTGATCCCTAGTATCCACTATGTTCTAAGATTGATGTTGCTATGACTTTGCTATGCTTAATGCTTTTCACTAGGGCCCGAGTGCCATGATTTCAGATCTGAACCTATTATGTTTTCATCAATATATGAGTGTTCTTGATCCTATCTTGCAAGTCTATAGTCACCTATTATGTGTTATGATCCGTTAACCCCGAAGTGACAATAATCGGGATACTTACCGGTGATGACCGTAGTTTGAGGAGTTCATGTATTCACCATGTGTTAATGCTTTGTTCCGGTTCTCTATTAAAAGGAGGCCTTAATATCCCTTAGTTTCCGTAAGGACCCCGCTGCCACGGGAGGGTAGGACAAAAGATGTCATGCAAGTTCTTTTCCATAAGCACGTATGACTATATTTGGAATACATGCCTACATTATATCAATGAACTGGAGCTAGTTCTGTGTCACCCTAGGTTATGACTGTTACATGATGAACCGCATCCGGCATAATTCTTCATCACTGATCCATTGCCTACGAGCTTTCCATATATTGTTCTCCGCTTATTTACTTTTCCGTTGCTATTGCTATCATCACTACATAATAACCAAAAACATTACTTTTACTACTATTACCTTTTGTTACCGTTACCAATATTATCATATTACTTTGCTACTAAATACTTTGCTGCAGATACTAAGTTTCCAGGTGTGGTTGAATTGACAACTCAGTTGCTAATACTTGAGAATATTCTTTGGCTCCCCTTGTGTCGAATCAATAAATTTGGGTCGAATACCCTACCCTCAAAAACTATTGCGATCCCCTATACTTGTGGGTTATCACCACCTTCCTTGGAGGCGCGTGGCCTTCTCCGGCGCCCCCTCGAGTGGCGGCGAGACGAGATGGGGGCGGGGTGTGGGAGCGCGGCGGCGCGAAGAGGAGTTCCCCGAGTCGCCAGAGGAGGGGCGACGCGGGGGGGGGGGTAATTTAAACAATCTGTCCATCTAGATCGCCCATTAATAATAGAGATTTGTGCTTCTAGGCATTAAAACTAAAATATCATGATCATTAGTCAGTAAAAAGCACCACTTCAAACAAATGAGCCGAAATTAATTGCATGGCTAAACACAAATACACACTCGATAATACCAACAACTAATCATCTATTGAAAAAAATATGATCACAGATGCCTGCAAGCGAGCTCCTGCTAGCACCAACCCATCTGTCATGGACAAGTATACGGTCCGAGGATGCCCGGTTCAAAAAAAAGTATACGATCAGAGAAAACGGACCAAGCCACAGCGACTTGTTGGGGAACGTAGTAATTTCAAAAAAAATCCTACGCACATGCAAGATCATGGTGATGCACAACACAGAGAGGGGAGAGTGTTGTCCACGTACCCTCGTAGACCAAAAGCGGAAGCGTTAGCACAACGCGGTTGATGTAGTTGTACATCTTCACGATCTGACCGATCAAGTACCGAACACACGGCACCTCCGAGTTCAGCACACGTTCAGCCCGATAGCGTCCCTCGAACTCCGATCCAGCCGAGTGTTGAGGGAGAGTTTCGTCAGCACGACGGCGTGGTGATGATATTGATGTTCTACCGATGCAGGGCTTCGCCTAAGCACCGCTACAGTATTATCAAGGTGGACTATGGTGGAGGGGGGCACCGCACACGGCTAAAAGATCAACTTGATCAATTGTTGTGTCTTGTTGGAGAATGTAGTAAATTCAAAAAAATTCCTACGCACACGCAAGATCATGGTGATGCATAACAACGAGAGGGGAGAGTGTTGTCCACGTACCCTCGTAGACCGAAAGCAGAAGCGTTAGCACAACGCGGTTGATGTAGTCGTACGTCTTCACGATCCGACCGATCAAGTACCGAACGCACGACACCTCCGAGTTCAGCACACGTCCAGCCCGATGACGTCCCTCTAACTCCAATCTAGCCGAGTGTTGAGGGAGAGTTTCGTCAGCACGACGGCGTGGTGACGATGTTGATGTTCTACCGACGCAGGGCTTCGCCTAAGCACCACTACAGTATTATCGAGGTGGACTATGGTGGAGGGGGGCACCGCACACGGCTAAGAGACGATCAACTTGATCAACTTGTGTGTCTAGAGGTGCCCCCTGCCCCTGTATATAAAGGAGCAAGGGGGAAGGCGGCCGGCCTAGGCGGAGGGCGTGCCAAGGGGGGAGTCCTACTCCCACCGGGAGTAGGACTCCTCCTTTCCTTGTTGGAGTAGGGAAAGAGGAGGAGAGGGAGAAGGAAAAGGGGGCTGCACCCCTTGTCCAATTCGGACCAGAGGGGGGGGGGGCGCAGGCCTCCTTCCTTTTGGCCTATCTCCTCTATTCCCGTATGGCCCAATAAGGCCCATATACTCCCCGGTGAATTCCCGTAACTCTCCGGTACTCCGAAAAATACCCGAATCACTCGGAACCTTTCCGAAGTCTGAATATAGTCGTCCAATATATCGATCTTTATGTCTCGAACATTTCGAGACTCCTCGTCTTGTCTCCGAGCTCATCTGGGACTCCAAACTCCTTCGGTACATCAAAACATATAAACTCATAATATAACTGTCATCGTAGCGTTAAGCGTGCGGACCCTACGGGTTCGAGAACTATGTAGACATGACCGAGACACGTCTCCGGTCAATAACCAATAGCGGAACCTAGATGCTCATATTGGCTCCTACATATTCTACGAAGATCTTTATCGGTCAGACCGCATAACAACATACGTTGTTCCCTTTGTCATCGGTATGTTACTTGCCCGAGATTCGATCGTCGGCATCTTAATACCTAGTTCAATCTCGTTACCGGCAGGTCTCTTTACTCGTTCCGTAATACATCATCTCGCAACTAACTCATTAGTTGCAATGCTTGCAAGGCTTAGGTGATGTGCATTACCGAGAGGGCCCAGAGATACCTCTCCAACAATCGGAGTGACAAATCCTAATCTCGAAATACGCCAACCCAACAAGTACCTCCGGAGACACCTGTAGAGCACCTTTATAATCACCCAGTTACGTTGTGATGTTTGGTAGCACACAAAGTGTTCCTCTGGTAAACGGGAGTTGCATAATCTCATAGTCATAGGAACATGTATAGGTCATGAAGAAAGCAATAGCAACAAACTAAATGACCAAGTGCTAAGCTAACGGAATGGGTCAAATCAATCACATCATTCTCCTAATGATGTTATCCCGTTAATCAAATGACAACTCATGTCTATGGTTAGGAAACATAACCATCTTTGATCAACGAGCTAGTTAAGTAGAGGCATACTAGTGACACTCTGTTTGTCTATGTATTCACACATGTATTCTGTTTCCGGTTAATACAATTCTAGCATGAATAATAAACATTTATCATGATATAAGGAAATAAATAATAACTTTATTATTGCCTCTAGGGCATATTTCCTTTAGTCTCCCACTTGCACTAGAGTCAATAATCTAGTTCACATCGCCATGTGATTTAATACCAATAGTTCACATCACCATGTGATTAACACCCATAGTTTCACATCGACATGTGACCAACACCCAAATGGTTTACTAGAGTCAATAATCTAGTTCACATTGCTATGTGATTAACACCCAAAGAGTACTAAGGTGTGATCATGTTTTGCTTGTGAGAGAAGTTTAGTCAACGGGTCTGCCACATTCAGATCCGTACATATTTTGCAAATTTCTATGTCAACAATGCTCCGCACAGAGCTACTCTAGCTAATTTCTCCCACTTTCAATATGTATCCAGATTGAGACTTAGAGTCATCTGGATCAGTGTCAAAACTTGCATCAACGTAACCCTTTACGACGAACCTTTTGTCACCTCCATAATCGAGAAACATATCCTTATTCCACTAAGGATAATTTTGACCAATGTCCAGTGATCTACTCCTAGATCACTATTGTACTCCCTTGCCAAACTCAGGGCAGGGTATACAATAGGTCTGGTACACAGCATGGCATACTTTATAGAACCTATGGCCGAGGCATAGGGAATGACTTTCATTCTCTCTCTATCTTCTGCCGTGGTCGGGTTTTGAGTCTTACTCAACTTCACACCTTGTAACACAGGCAAGAACTCCTTTTTGACTATTCCATTTTGAACTACTTCAAAATCTTGTCAAGGTATGTACTCATTGAAAAACTTATCAAGCGTCTTGATCTATATCTGTAGATCTTGATGCTCAATACGTAAGCAGCTTCACCGAGGTCTTTCTTTGAAAAACTCCTTTCAAACATTCCTTTATGCTTTGCAGAATAATTCTACATTATCTCCAATCAATAATATGTCATTCACATATACTTATCAGAAATGCTGCAATGCTCCCACTCACTTTCTTGTAAATACAGGCTTCACCACAAGTCTGTATAAAACTATATGCTTTGATCAATTTATCAAAGCGTATATTCCAACTACGAGATGCTTGCACCAGTCCATAGATGGATCGCTAGAGCTTGCATATTTTGTTAGTACCTTTAGGATTGACAAAACCTTCGGGTTGCATCATATACAACTCTTCTTTAATAAATCCATTAAGGAATGCAGTTTTGTTTATCCACTTGCCAGATTTCATAAAATACAAAAATTGCTAACATGATTCGGACAGACTTAAGCATAGATACGAGTGAGAAACTCTCATCGTAGTCAACACCTTGAACTTGTCGAAAACCTTTTTGCAACAATTCTAGCTTTGTAGATAGTGACACTACTATTAGCGTTCGTTTTCCTCTTGAAGATCCATTTAATATCAATGGCTCGCCGATCAATGGGCAAGTCAATCAAAGTCCATACTTTGTTCATACATGGATCTCATCTCAGATTTCATGGCCTCAAGCCATTTCGCGGAAGCTGTGCTCATCATCGCTTCCTCATAGTTCGTAGGCTCGTCATGGTCAAGTAACATGACCTCTAGAACAGGATTACCGTACCACTCTGGTGCGGATATCACTCTGGTTTACCTACGAGGTTCGGTAGTAACTTGATCTGAAGTTACATGATCACTATCATTAGCTTCCTCACTAATTGGTGTAGTAGTCACAGGAACAGATTTCTATGATGAACTACTTTCCAATAAGGGAGCAGGTACAGTTACCTCATCAAGTTCTACTTTCCTCCCACTCACTTCTTTTGAGAGAAACTCCTTCTCTAGAAAGGATCCATTCTCAGCAACGAATATCTTGCCTTCGGATTTGTGTTAGAAGGTGTACCCAACATTTTCTTTTGGGTATCCTATGAAGATGCACTTCTCCGATTTGGGTTTGAGCTTATCAGGTTGAAACTTTTTCACATAAGCATTGCAACCTCAAACTTTAAGAAACGACAACTTAGGTTTCTTGCCAAACCATAGTTCATACGGTGTTGTCTCAACGGATTTAGATGGTGCCCTATTTAACGTGAATGTAGCTGTCTCTAATGCATAACCCCAAAACAAGAGACGTCATAGATCGCACCATATCTAATAAAGCACGGTTATGACGTTCGGACACACCATTACACTGTGGTGTTCCAGGTGGCGTGAGTAGTGAAACTATTTCACATTGTTTTAACTGAAGGCCAAACTCGTAACTCAAATATTTTACTTCTGCGATCATATCGTAGAAACTTTTATTTTGTTACGATGATTCTCCACTTCACTCTGAAATTCTTTGAACTTTTCAAATGTTTCAGACTTGTGGTTCATCAAGTAGATATACGCATATCTTCTCAAATCATCTGTGAAGATCAGAAAATAATGATACCTGCCGCGAGCTTCAATATTCATCGGACCACATACATCAGTATGCATGATTTCCAACAAATCTGTTGCTTGCTACATTGTTCCGGAGAACAGAGTCTTAGTCATCTTGCCCATGAGGCATGGTTCGCAAGCATCAACTGATTCATAATCAAGTGATTCCAAAAGTCCATCAGCATGGAGTTTCTTCATGCGCTTTACACCAATATGACCTAAACGGCAGTGCCACAAATAAGTTGCACTATTAACTTTGCATCTTTTGGTTTCAATATTATGAATATGTGTATCACTATGATCGAGATCCAAAGAACCATTTTCATTGGGTGTGTAACCATATATGTAAACAGAACAACAATTTATTCTCTTACTTAAATGAATAACCGTATTGCAATAAACATGATCAAATCATATTCATGCTCAATGCAAACACCAAATAACACTTATTTAGGTTCAACACTAATCCCGAAAGTATAGGGAGTGTGCGATGATGATCATATCAATCTTGGAACCACTTCCAACACACATCGTCACTTCACCCTTAACTAGTCTCTGTTCATTCTGCAACTCCCGTTTCGAGTTAATACTCTTAGCAACTGAACCAGTATCAAATACCGGGGGTTTGCTACAAACACTAGTAAAATACACATCAATATTCCGTATATCAAATATACCTTTGTTCACTTTGCCATCCTTCTTGCCCGCCAAATACTTGGGGCAGTTCCGCTTCCAGTGACCAGTCCCTTTGCAGTAGAAGCACTTAGTCTCAGGCTTAGGACCAGACTTGGGCTTCTTCAATTGAGCAGCAACTTGCTTGCCGTTCTTCTTGAAGTTCCCCTTCTTCCCTTTGCCCTTTTCTTGAAACTAGTGGTCTTGTCTACCATCAACACTTGATATTTTTCTTGATTTCTACCTTCGTTGATTTAGCATTACAAAGAGCTTGGGAATAGTTTCCGTTATCCCTTGCATATCATAGTTCATCACGAAGTTCTACTAACTTGGTGATGGTGACTAGAGAATTCTGTCAATCACTATCTTATCTGGAAGATTAACTCCCAGTTGATTCAAGCGATTGTAGTACCCAGACAATCTGAGCACATGCTCACTGCTTGAGCTATTCTCCTCCATCTTTTAGCTATAGAACTTGTTGGAGACTTCATATCTCTCAACTCGGGTATTTGCTTGGAATATTAACTTCAACTCCTGGAACATCTCATATGGTCCATGACGTTCAAAACGTCTTTGAAATCCCGATTCTAAGCTGTTAAGCATGGTGCACTAAACTATTAAGTAGTCATCATATTGAGCTAGCCAAACGTTCATAACGTCTGCATCTGCTCCTGCAATAGGTCAGTCACCTAGCAGTGCATCAAGGACATAATTCTTCAGTGCAGCAATGAGGATAAACCTCAGATCACAGACCCAGTCTGCATCATTGCTACTATCATCTTTCAACTTAGTTTTCTCTAGGAACACATATAAAACATAGGGAAGCAATAACGCGAGCTATTGATCTACAACATAGATATGCTAATACTACCAGGACTAAGTTCATGATAAATTAAAGTTCAATTAATCATATTACTTAAGAACTCCCACTTAGAAAGACATCCCTCTAATCTTCTAAGTGATCACGTGATCCAAATCAACTAAACCATAACCGATCATCACGTGAAATGGAGTAGCTTTCAATGGTGAACATCAATATATTGATCATATCTACTATATGATTCACGCTCGACCTTTCGGTCTCAGTGTTCCGAGGCCATATCTGCATATGCTAGGCTCGTCAAGTTTAACCCGAGTATTCTGCGTGTGCAAAACTGGCTTGCACCCGTTGTAGATGGACGTAGAGCTTATCACACCCGATCATCACGTGGTGTCTGGGCACGACGAACTTTGACAATGGTGCATACTCAGGGAGAACACTTTTATCTTGAAATTTAGTGAGAGATCATCTTATGATGCTACCGTCAATCAAAGCAAGATAAGATGCATAAAAGATAAACATCACATGCAATCAATATAAGTGATATGATATGGCCATCATCATCTTGTGCTTGTGATCTCCATCTCCGAAGCACCGTCATGATCACCATCATCACCGGCACGACACCTTGATCTCCATCATAGCATCCTTGTCGTCTCGCCAATCTTATGCTTCTACGACTATCGCTACCGCTTAGTGATAAAGTAAAGCATTACAGGGCGATTGCATTGCATACAATAAAGCAACAACCATATGGCTCCTGCCAGTTGTCGATAACTCGGTTACAAAACATGATCATCTCATACAATAAAATTTAGCATCATGTCTTGACCATATCACATCACAACATGCCCTGCAAAAACAAGTTAGACGTCCTCTACTTTGTTGCAAGTTTTACGTGGCTGCTACGGGCTTAGCAAGAACCGTTCTTACCTACGCATCAAAACCACAACGATAGTTTGCCAAGTTGGTGTTGTTTTAACCTTCGCAAGGACCAGGCGTAACCACACTCGGTTCAACTAAAGTTGGAGAAACTGACACCTGCCAGCCACCTGTGTGCAAAGCACGTCGGTAGAACCAGTCTCGCGTAAGCGTACGTGTAATGTCGGTCCGGGCCGCTTCATCCAACAATACCCCCGAACCAAAGTATGACATGTTGGTAAGCAGTATGACTTATATCGCCCACAACTCACTTGTGTTCTACTCGTGCATAAGACATCTACGCATAAAACCAGGCTCGGATGCCATTGTTGGAGAACGTAGTAATTTCAAAAAAATTCCTACACACACGCAAGATCATGGTGATGCATAGCAACGAGAGGGGAGAGTGTTGTCCACGTACCCTCATAGACCAAAAGCGGAAGCGTTAGCACAACGCTGTTGATGTAGTCGTACGTCTTCACGATCCGACCGATCAAGTACCGAACGCACGGCACCTCCGAGTCCAGCACACGTCCAGCCCGATGACGTCCCTCTAACTCCGATCCAGCCGAGTGTTGAGGGAGAGTTTCATCAGCACGACGGCGTGGTGACGACGTTGATGTTCTACCGACACAGGGCTTCGCCTAAGCACCACTACAATATTATCGAGGTGGACTATGGTGGAGGGGGGATCCGCACACGGCTACAAGACAATCAACTTGATCAACTTGTGTGTGTAGAGGTGCCCCCTGCCCCTGTATATAAAGGAGCAAGGGGGGAGGCGTCCGGCCTAGGAGGAGGGCGCGCCAAGGGGGGAGTCCTACTCCAACCGGGAGTAGGACTCCTCATTTCCTTGTTGGAGTAGGAGTGAAGGAAAGAGGAGGAGAGGGAGAAGGAAAAGGGGGCTGCACCCCTTGTCCAATTCGGACCAGAGGGGGGGGCGCAGGCATCCTTCCTTTTAGCCTATCTCCTCTATTCCCGTATGGCCCAATAAGGCCCATATACTCCCCGGCGAATTCCCGTAACTCTCCGGTACTCCGAAAAATACCCGAATCACTCGGAACCTTTCCAAAGTCCGAATATAGTCGTCCAATATATCGATCTTTACGTCTCGACCATTTCAAGACTCCTCGTCATGTCCCCGATCTCATCCGGGACTCCGAACTCCTTCGGTACATCAAAACATATAAACTCATAATATAACTGTCATCGTAGCGTTAAGCGTGCGGACCCTACGGGTTCGAGAACTATGTAGACATGACCGAGACACGTCTCCGCTCAATAACCAATAGCGGAACCTGGATGCTCATATTGGCTCCTACATATTCTACGAAGATCTTTATCGGTCAGACCGCATAACAACATACGTTGTTCCCTTTGTCATCGGTATGTTACTTGCCCGAGATTCGATCGTCGGCATCTCAATACCTAGTTCAATCTCGTTACCGGCAAGTCTCTTTACTCGTTCTGTAATACATCATCTCGCAACTAACTCATTAGTTGCAATGCTTGCAAGGCTTAGGTGATGTGCATTACCGAGAGGGCCCAGAGATACCTCTCCGACAATCGGAGTGACAAATCCTAATCTCGAAATACGCCAACCCAACAAGTACCTTCGGAGACACCTGTAGAGCACCTTTATAATCACCCAGTTACGTTGTGACGTTTGGTAGCACACAAAGTGTTCCTCTGGTAAACGGGAGTTGCATAATCTCATAGTCATAGGAACATGTATAAGTCATGAAGAAAGCAATAGCAACGAACTAAACTATCAAGTGCTAAGCTAACGGAATGGGTCAAGTCAATCACATCATTCTCCTAATGATGTGATTCCGTTAATCAAATGACAACTCATGTCTATGGTTAGGAAACTTAACCATCTTTGATCAACGAGCTAGTCAAGTAGAGGCATACTAGTGACACTTTGTTTGTCTATGTATTCACACATGTATTATGTTTCCGGTTAATACAATTCTAGCATGAATAATAAACATTTATCATGATATAAGGAAATAAATAATAACTTTATTATTGCCTCTAGGGCATATTTCCTTCATGTCTATGGGGTGCCCCCTGCCCCCGTATATAAAGGAGCAAGGGGGTGTGCGGCCGGCCAGGGAGAGGGCGCGCCAGGAGGAGTCCTACTCCCACCGGGAGTAGGACCCCCCTTTCCTAGTTGGAATAGGATTCGGGATGGGGAAAGAGAAGGGAGAGAAGGAAAGGGGGGCGCCGCCCCCCTCTCCTTGTCCTATTCGGACTAGGGGGGAGGGGCGCGCGGCCCAGCCCTGGCCGCCTCTCCTCTTCTCCATACAGGCCCACTAAGGCCCATTTACCTCCCGGGGGGTTCCGGTAACCTCCCGGTACTCCGGTAAAATCCCGATTTCACCCGGAACACTTCCGATATCCAAACATAGGCTTCCAATATATCAATCTTCATGTCTCAACCATTTCGAGACACCTCGTCATGTCCGTGATCACATCCGGGACTCGGAACAACCTTTGGTACATCAAAACATATAAACTCATAATATAACTGTCATCGTAACGTTAAGCGTGCGGACCCTAGGGGTTCGAGAACTATGTAGACATGACCGAGACACGTCTCCGGTCAATAGCCAATAGCGGAACCTGGATGCTCATATTGGCTCCTACATATTCTACGAAGATCTTTATCGTTCAAACCGCATAACAACATATGTGATGTCTACTACACAACCTTCTTCTTGTAGACGTTGTTGGGCCTCCAAGTGCAGAGGTTTGTAGGACAGTAGCAAATTTCCCTCAAGTGGATGACCTAAGGTTTATCAATCCGTAGGAGGCGTAGGATGAAGATGGTCTCTCTCAAGCAACCCTGCAACCAAATAACAAAGAGTCTCTTGTGTCCCAACACAACCAATACAATGGTAAATTGTATAGGTGCATTAGTTCGGCGAAGAGATGGTGAAACAAGTGGTATATGGATAGTAGATAAATGTATTTGTAATCTGAAATAATAATAAAAACAACAAGGTAACTAATGGTAAAAGTGAGTGTAAACGGTATTGCAATGCTAGGAAACAAGGCCTAGGGTTCATACTTTCGCTAGTGTAAGTTCCCTCAACAATACTAACATAATTGGATCACATAACTATCCCTCAACATGCAGCAAAGAGTCACTCCAAAGTCACTAATAGCGGAGAACGAATGAAGAGATTATGGTAGGGTAAGAATCCACCTCAAAGTTATTGTTTCCAATCAATCCGTTGGGCTATTCCTATAAGTGTCACAAACAGCCCTAGAGTTCGTACTAGAATAACACCTTAAGACACAAATCAACCAAAACCCTAATGTCACCTAGATACTCCAATGTCACCTCAAGTATCCGTGGGTATGATTATAAAATATGCGTCACACAATCTCAGATTCATCTATTCAACCAACACAAAGGACCTCAAAGAGTGCCCAAAGTTCCTACCGGAGAATCACGACGAAAACGTGTGCCAACCCCTATGCATAGGTTCCCGATGTCACGAAACCCGCAAGTTGATCACCAAGACATACATCAAGTGCTCTCAAGTCTTTAAAGACTCAATCCGATAAGGTAACTCCAAAGGGGAAACTCAATCCATTACAAGAGAGAAGAGGGGGGAGAAACATAGGATCCAACTATAATAGCAAAGCTCGCGATACATCAAGATCGTGCCAAATCAAGAACACGAGAGAGAGAGAGAGATCAAACACATAGCTACCGGTACATACCCTCAGCCCCGAGGGAGAACTACTCCCTCCTCGTCATGGAGAGCACCGGGATGAAGAAGATGGCCACCGGAGAAGGATTGCCCCCTCCGGCAGGGTGCCGGAACGGGTCTAGATTGGTTTTTGGTGGCTACGGAGGCTTCTGGTGGCGGAACTCCCGATCTAATCTCCGTTTTGGAAGTTTTTGGGTATGACGATATATATGGGTGCAGGAAGTACGTCGGAGGAGCCACGGGGGCCCCACGAGGCAGGGGGCGCGCCCTAGGGGGGTGGGCGCACCCCCACCCTCAAGGGCAGCTCCCGTATCTTCTGACGTGAGGTCCAAGTCCATCAGGTGTGTTTCCTTCCAAAAATAACTTCTCCAGTTGATTTCGTTCTGTTTCGACTGCGTCTGATATTCCTTTTCTTCAAAACACTGAAATAGGCATAAAACAACAAATCTGGGCTGGGCCTCCGGTTAATAGGTTAGTCCCAAAAATAATATAAAAGTGGATAATAAAGCCCAATATTGCCCAAAAAAGTGGATAATATAGCATGGAGCAATCAAAAATTATAAATACGTTGGAGACGTATCAAGCATCCCCAAGCTTAATTCCTGCTCGTCCTCGAGTAGGTAAATGATAAAAAAGATAATTTTTGATGTGGAATGCTAGTTGGCATAATTTCAATGTAATTCTTCTTACTTGTGATATGAATATTCAGATCCGAAAGATTCAAGACAAAAATTTATATTGACATAAAAATAATAATACTTCAAGCATACTAACTAAGCAATTATGTCTTCTCAAAATAACATGGCCAAAGAAAGCTATCCCTACAAAATCATATAGTCTGGCTATGCTCTATCTTCACCACACAAAATATTTAAATCATGCACAACCCCGATGACAAGCCAAGCAATTGTTTCATACTTTTGATGTTCTCAAACTTTTTCAATCTTCACACAATACATGAGCGTGAGCCATGGATATAGCACTATAGGTGGAATAGAGTGGTGGTTATGGAGAAGACAAAAAGGGAGAAGATAGTCTCACATCAACTAGGCGTATCAACGGGCTATGCAGATGCCCATCAATAGATATCAATGTGAGTGAGTAGGGATTGCCATGCAAGAGATGCACTAGAGCTATAAGTGTATGAAAGCTCAACAAAAGAAACTAGTGGGTGTGCATCCAACTCGCTTGCTCACGAAGACCTAGGGCATTTTGAGGAAGCCCATCATTGGAATATACAAGCCAAGTTCTATAATGAAAGATTCCAACTAGTATATGAAAGTGACAACATAGGAGACTCTCTATCATGAAGATCATGGTGCTACTTTGAAGCACAAGTGTGGTAAAAGGATAGTAGCATTGTCCCTTCTATCTTTTTCTCTCATTTTTTTATATTTTTTATTTGGGCCTTCTCCTTTTTATGGCCTCTTTTTTTCTTTTTTTATTTGGGCTTCTTTGGCCTCTTTTATTTATTTTTGTCCGGAGTCTCATCCTGACTTGTGGGGGAATCATAGTCTCCATCATCCTTTCCTCATTGGGACAATGCTCTAATAATGATAATCATCACACTTTTATTTTTCTTACAACTCAACAATTACAACTTGATACTTAGAACAAAATATGACTATATGAATGCCTCCGGTGGTGTACCGGGATGTGCAATGACTCATGAGTGACATGTATGAAAGAATTATGAACGGTGGCTTTGCCACAAATACGATGTCAACTACATGATCATGTTAAGCAATATGACAATGATGGAGCGTGTCATTATAAACGGAACGGTGGAAAGTTGCATGGCAATATATCTCGGAATGGCTATGGAAATGCCATAATAGGTAGGTATGGTGGCTGTTTTGAGGAAGGTATATGGTGGGTGTATGATACCGGCGAAACTTGCGCGGTACTAGAGAGGCTAGCAATGGTGGAAGGGTGAGAGTGCGTATAATCCGTGGACTCAACATTAGTCAAAAAGAACTCACATACTTATTGCAAAAATCTATTAGTTATCGAAACAAAGTACTACGCACATGCTCCTAGGGGGATAGATTGGTAGGAAAAGACCATCGCTCGTCCCCGACCGCCACTCATAAGGAGGACAATCAATAAATAAATCATGCTCCGACTTCATCACATAACGGTTCACCATACGTGCATGCAACGGGAATCACAAACTTCAACACAAGTATTCCTCAAATTCACAACTACTCAACTAGCATGACTCTAATATCACCATTTCCATATATCAAAACAATCATCAAGCATCAAACTTCTCTTAGTATTCGACACACTCATAAGAGAATTTTATTATTCTTGGATACCTAGCATATTAGGATTTTAAGCAAATTACCATGCTATTTAAGACTCTCAAAATAATATAAGTGAAGCATGAGAGTTCATCTATTTTTTCAAAATAAAACTACCACCATGCTCTAAAAGATATAAGTGAAGCACTAGAGCCAAAGACAAACTACTCCGAAAGATATTAGTGAAGATCAATGAGTAGTCGAATAATTACGCAACTATGTGAAGACTCTCTAACATTTTAAGAATTTCAGATCTTGATACTTTATTCAAACAGCAAGCAAAGCCTAAGAAAATAAATTGATGCTCCAAGCAAAACACATATCATGTGGCGAATAAAAATATAGCTCCAAGTAAAGTTACCGATGAACAAAGACGAAAGAGGGGATGCCACCCGGCATCCCCAAGCTTAGACGCTTGGTTATCCTTGAATATTACCTTGGGGTGACTTGGGAATTCCCAAGCTTAGGCTCTTGCCGCTCCTTATTCCATAGTCCATCGAATCCTTACCCAAAACTTGAAACTTCACAACACAAAACTTAACAGAAAACTCGTAAGCTCTGTTAGTATAAGAAAATAAATCACCACTTCAAGGTACTGTAATGAAATCATTCTTTATTTATATTGGTGTTAAACCTACTGTATTCCAACTTCTCTATGGTTTATAAACTATTTTACTAGCCATAGATTCATCAAAATAAGCAAACAACACACGAAAAACAGAATCTGTCAAAAACAGAACAGTCTCTAGTAATCTGGATTAAATGTATACTTCTGGAACTCAGAAAATTCTCAAATAACTTTCTGGACCTGAGGAATTTATCTATTAATCATCTTCAAAAAGAATTAACTAAATAGCACTCTCCAAATAAAAATGGCATCAGTTCTCGTGAGTGCTAAAGTTTCTGCTTTTGACAGTATGATCAACAAGACTTTCCCCGAGTCTTCCCAAAGGTTCTACTTGGCACAAACACTAATTAAACACATAAAAACACATATAAACAGAGCCTAGATGAATTATTTATTACTAGACAGGAACAGAAAGCAAGGAACAAAAATAAAGTTGGGTTGCTGTTACGGCATATCTCTCTCAAGGTAGTTTTGGTGATTGATGACAACATGTTTGCGGACTAATCTTGTGCTTTGAATAATTCATAGATTCTCCCCTGGCACGAGACGCCTTCTTCCCCTCGGAGTGTATTTCAAGACGGTGTAGCTCTTTCATTTCTTTCTCGGTGGACTAGTTGCGTAGAGGGCACCGTACTATCGGGAGGGGGTCCGCTGGGGTTTTGCATGGGTGGAATCATCACGTACACATCAGCTTCTCACCCTCCGAGCATTTCCTTTCCATTGAAGAGATCTCTCCTCTCTTCCTTGTCCTATCTGGGTCAAAGCGGTAGAACCGCGCACCCAGCAGTAGTACCGCTGAGGAGCCAAGCGGCAGTACCGCTCTGCAGCGGTAGTACCGCCCGTGGCTCCACAGCAGTAGTACCGCTGGGGGCCTGGCACCTCCGCCTTGTCCTCAGCATCTTTGAGAGATTCCTTCTCTCTCTCTCCCGCCCCAGCGGTAGTACCGCACTGCCTGCGGTACTACGGCCATATTCCATTGTGGTGAAGCTTCGTGGTCTTGTTGGGAGCCTCCGATTAAGTTGTGGAGATTGCCCCAACCTTGTTTGTAAAGGTTCGGTCGCCGCCTTCAAGGGCACCAATAGTGGAATCACGGCATCTCGCATTGTTTGAGGGCGTGAGGAGAATACAGTGGCCCTAGTGGCTTCTTGGGGAGCATTGTGCCTCCACACCGCTCCAACGGAGACATACTTCCCCTCAAAAGGAAGGAACTTCGGTAACACATCCTCATCTTCACCGGATCCACTCTTGGTTATCTCTTACCTTTACTTGTGCAAGCTCTTTAGTGTTTCTTCCCTTGCTTGCTTGTATGCTTGTTGTTATTGCATCATATAGGTTGCTCACCTAGTTGCACATCTAGACAACCTACTTTGATGCAAATTTTAATTTGGTAAAGAAAAGCTAAAAATTGGTAGTTGCCTATTCACCCCCCCTCTAGTCAACCATATCGATCCTTTCAATTGGTATCAGAGCCTCGTCTCTTTATTAAGGACTTTACCGTCCAAAGAGTATGGTTGATACCGTAGACGGTGTGGAGGAACACTCCAGTGTGAATCCGATCTCGTTTACGGGAGATGGGGGAACTTCGGTCTCTCGTGAGGAGTTCAATGTGGCCTTGGAGACATTGAAAACCTCCATGACGACCGAAGTTGAAAGCATGTTTACTAAATTTCTTGAGGGGCTTAAACTATCCACCGCACTGTTGAAAGTGGGTGATCCCGCCAACAAGGTGACGGATGCTATCCCCGACAAGGGGGAAGCTAGTAGTGAAAAGGCTCATTCTTCTAGTGGCAAGAATGGCACCGGCATCTTTGCCCATGTGGAACCACCACTTGTTTATGGTGGACCGGTTCCTTCCACTCATTTGAATCATGCCGGTCCTCCCCCTAAGATTGTGAAAAATGAGGATTTTGATTCTTGGGTTTACCGCTTTAAACGTCATTTAAATCATGTGAACACTAACCTTTGGAGAATCATTGAAGAAGGTTTCTATCCACATGATCCAAGCAACTTCACTCCTCGAGAAGCCGCGGACAATCAATTCAATGAGAATGCTCTCTTCATCATTCAAGATGCAATTCCACCTGAAGACCTACCTCATCTTCGTCCCTTCGCCTTGGCCAAAGATGCATGGCATTGTGTCGTGTCTCTCTACCGGGGAAGCGCAAGCATTCAACGCTCCAACTATGAAGTGGTACAAGATGAGGCCGATGAGTTTGCAATGAAGGAAGATGAAGAACCTCGTGAGCTTTATCGGAGAGTAACCAAACTCGCGGTCTCACTACGAGATCACGGGAGCAAGGACACGGATGACAATTGGATCAAGCGCAAATTCCTCAAGGCAATGATGCCCTACCACAAGGCCATGTCCTCCGTCATTCGTCAAAGACCGGACTTCCACACTTTGACCTCAAGCGAAGTGTTGGATAAGTTTGTGGCCATGAACATTTTGGACAAGACCGCCGACAATGTGGTGCTCTGTTCTCAACGGGCAAAGAAGCCTAACCTTGCATTGAAGGCCAAGCTCACCGTGGAAGAAGAAGAAGAGGAAGAAGAGGAGAGCAACCCCGAAGATACGAAGTATGCATATCATGAACACATGGCACTTGCTTCAAGGCAATTTTGGAGCAAGAAAAACTCGAGGCCAAACTTTAGCAAAAACAACTCGAGTGGCACAAGGGGCAAGCAACGTGTAAGGACTTGCTACAATTGCGACAATGTGAGTCATTTCATTGCGGAATGCCCGTATGAGAAGAGGGAAGACAATGGTGGCAAACTCATCCGAAAGGACAAGGCCAAGTCGTTCCCCAACAAGAACAACTTCACCAAGAAGACTCCTCCCAAGGCTTTGGTTGTGCAAGAAGAGTACAATGAGGATGATGACGATGATGAAGATGATGAGTCGGTTGCCATGGCCTCCGTTGCCATTGCAACAACGTCACGGGTGTCTCTCTTTGACTCACCCAACGAGAGCATCACCGCCAAGTGACTCATGGCTAAAGCCACCAACAAGGTAACCTCCAACATCAAAACTACCATCATTAATCATCCTTCCCCAACGGATAGCATTAATGAACTTGAGGGAGCTAATGTGGAGGCTAACGAGTTTGAGGCCTTTATGGGCAAACTCAAGGGAAAATCCAAGAAGCACTTTGTTGCTCTCTTGGAACAACTTGGTGAGGCCAATGACATGATCGAGGCTCACGAAGACACCATCTCTAAGATGGAAGGGCATAGTCGTGACTATGCCGATGAGATTTCGGATCTTTCCAATGCTCTTGAGGAAGAGCGTGGTCTTCGTTTGGCTCTTGAGGAGTCACACAACGTTGATCATGCTAAGTTAAAGAAAGATTATGATCATGCCCTCATTGTTTCTCCTGTGCTAAATTCTGAGAAGGCCAAACTCGGGGTTGATCTTGCTAGACTCAAAGAGGAGTTTGATATACTTGACAAGGCCCACAAGGCCTTGAAGGGTATTCACGCTAGTCTCAAGGAGTCTCATGATCAACTCCAAGTGAAGCTAATTAAGGAGAAAGCAACTTTTCCTCATATGGTTTTAATTGATAATGCAAATGCTACTAACCCGTGTTGTGAGCATATACATCTTGTTGAGGAAAATGCTAAGTTGAAGGAGCAACTTGAGAGAGGTCTTGCGACTTGCATACAAGGCAAGAAGAACCTCAACGATCTCTTGATCAACCAAAAGGGAGGTGTGGCCAAGGAAGGGGTTGGGTACGTGCCCGACTCCAAGAACAAGAAGAAGAATGACAAGACCAAACGACCTCCTCCCCTCATGCAAACCTTTGTGAGGGAGGGAGAGAGTGCCCCCGAGGAGAAGAAGAAGAACAATGTCAAGAAGGGCAATGTCACCCCTCCCAACAAAGCCGGCGATTTTAATCCTTCTTATGTGTTATGCCGTGCTAGTGATGGGCATGTTTATGCCAAATTTGTTGGTTCTCTTCATGAGTACATTGAATGGTCTATTTGGGTTCCTAAGACCCTTGTTACTAACATCAAAGGACCCATTACAAAATGGGTACCTAAAACCAAGCATTGATCTCTTGTAGGTGTTTGCTTCCGGTGGTGGATCATGGTTGCTCGATAGCGGAGCTACAAATCATATGACCGGAAGCAAGGACTTGGTGGTGGACGTGCAAAAAGTTCCATCTATGCCCACCAATGTCGAGTGGGGTGATGCCTCATCCTCTAAGGTATTGGGACTTGGCAAGGTGGTTAACTCTTATGATCTCACGATCGAGAAGGTCATGCTTGTTGAGTCCCTTGCATACAATTTACTTTCCATTCGTCAACTTGCAATCATGGGCTTTGACACTTTCTTTGATATCGATACCGTGGCCCTCTTATGGATCAAGACTCTTAAAGTAGCTTTTGTTGGGCATGTGAGAACGGTCTATATGTGATTAACTTTTCAGAGTGACCCACTAAGACCACGACATGCCTAATGGCTAAAGTTGATGTGGGATGGCTTTGGCTTCGCCGTTTAGCCCATGTCAATATGAGATCTTTGCAAAGTCTCCTCAAGGGGGACCATGTCCGTGGACTAACGAATGTTAGTTTTGTTAAAGATCACGCTTGCAGTGCCTGTATCAAAGGAAAGCTACATGAGAAGGCTCACCCTCCCACGACTATCATTTATTCAAAGAGGCCCTTGGAGCTCCTTCACATGGATCTTTTTGGGCCTTGTAAGTGCATCTAGTGCCACCCCTAGTTGGTTTTGGAGTATTGACGACAAACCTAGTTGAGGGACTAATGTGTTTGTGAGAATTGCAGGATAACACAGGTAGAAGTCCCTCATTGATTCGGTTTTCCTACCAGAGATGACCCCTAAAAATGTATGAAGACATTGAAGTCAAAGGTGGTATATGAAGATATTCACATTGAAGACTATGACAAGAGAAGACACCACATGAAGCCTATGGAGCTCGAAGACTTAGATCTTTCGTAGTTCTTTTTCTTTTGTGTTGAGTCATAGGAACCACCGTACTGTTAAGTGGGGTCCAAGAGAACCAGTCAGACTGACTGAAGTGATGCCTAACCAAAAACCTATGTCTTCGAGGAAGACTATGAGAGCGAATCTTGTCCAGAGTCGGACAAGTCAGCTTTGCTTGTAGCCCAAGTAAAGTTGCCGTGTGAGTTTGAAATCTGACCGTTGGAACACGTGTCAGTTCCTTAGTGACCCAGGGTCATTTCGGACAAATCAGGTCGGGTTGCCAAGTGGCTATAAATAGCCCACCCCCCACAACCATAAACGGTTGCCTGCTCAGATTGAGAGTACGGCTTTTGTCGTTTGAGAGCAACCCACCTCGAAGCCTTTGAGAGAGAATTCCTTGCGAGGATAAAGCCCTAACCATCGAGAGCCAGAGAAGAATTGGGCATCACTTAAGTCTTCTTGTCTGTGTGATCTGAAGACTTATTACACTTGAGGACTGTGCATCCTCCAGCCGGTTAGGCGTCGCGTTCTGAGCATCCAAGAGACATTGTGGATTGCCGGTGAACGAAGTCTGTGAAGGTTTGGGAGTCTACCTTGAAGACTTACCAGAGTGATTGGGCGAGGTCTGTGTGACCTTAGCTCAAGGGGAATACGGTGAGGACTGGGTGTCCTGAGCTGCGTGTTCAGGACTGGGTGTCCGGGACTGTGTGTCCTAAGGTTTAAATACCTAGCCGCCCCAACCAGACGTACAGTTGTCACAGCAAATGGAACTGGTCCAACAAATCATTGTCTTCAACGAGTCACTGGTTTCATCTTCCCTTTACTTACTATTGCTCCTTGTGAACTCATTGTATGTTTGCACTATCTTTTGTCTTCACTGAGTGACTGCATGCTTTGTATGGCTTCATAATATCTTCCTACCCGATGACTTACTACATTGCTGCTATTAAGTCATTGTGCTTTCACTTCATTGAACACTTGACTATGGCTTGCCTAGTGTAGTCTACCTTCCGCTGCATGGTAATAGGTTTATTTCTATTGTTTGTCTTCATAACTTCCATGTTTTGAAGACTTTCATAAAAATCGCCTATTCACCCCCCTCTAGTCGATATAACGCACTTTCAATTGGTATCAGAGAAAGGTGCTCCCTTGTTCTGTGTGATTCGGTTTAACCACCTGGAGTTTTAGCTATGTCGACTGCAGGGATAATTAAAGTCTCTGCTGCGTGCCCCGTCTTCGATGGAACTGAATATTCCTACTGGAAGAATAAGATGCGCATGCATGTTGAAGCCATTGATGTCGACCTATGGTATGTCGTCGAAAACGGCGTTCCCAAGGCTGGAGAAGGTGTCACTACTGCTGACGTCAAGAAATTTGTTCAACTGGACTCTACTGCCAAGAATATCATCTGTGGTCACCTGACCAAAGGACAGTATGGCCGTGTGAGTGCTTTGAAGACATCTAAGCTGGTCTGGGACTGGCTCTCCAAGGTCAATGAAGGCATCTCAACCCAGAGAGATCAGAGAATCAGTGTCCTTCGCAACCTCTTCAACCGCTTCAAGAGAAATGACAATGAGAATGTCCAGCACACTTTTGACCGACTCACTGACATCACAAATGAGCTTCAAGCCCTCGGTGCTACTGAGATCACCAAACATGAAGTCGTCAAGACACTACTGAGATCACTTGATAGTTCGTTTGACATCCTAGCCCTGATGATTCAAGAACGTCCTGATTTCAAGACACTCAATCCATCTGACATACTTGAGAGGCTCAACACACATGAGTTTCAGCTTTCTGAGAAAAGAGATATCTACGGTCCAAACTATGGGCGAACTCGTGCCTTGAAGGCAAAAGCTGTCTCCTCATCTGAAGAAGAATCTGATATCAGTTCTGATGATCCTGAAGACATTGGAAGAGAACTTGCTATGCCTGTGAAGAAGTTCCAAAAATTCACCAAGAAGAAAGGCTTCAGAAAGTCTTCCCGATCAAGCTCAAGGAATGATGAAGCTTCTGCTCACGACTACAAGAAGAAAACATGTCACAAGTGCTAGAAACCTGGCCACTTCATCTCTGAGTGTCCACAGTGGGACAATGAGAACAAAAATAAGAAGAAGAGCAAGGAATATGACTCTGACGACAAGAAGAAGAAGAAATACTCAAAGTCTTCGTCCAAGTCTTCCTCAAAGTCTTCATCACACAAGAAGAGCTCATCTGGGAAGGAACGTGCGTTCGTTGGCAAGGAAATAGACTCAGAGGAGGAGTCCGCTTCTGAGGAGGCGGAGGTGGAGTCTGAGGAGGAGTCCGATTCAGGCGTCGCAAGTCTGGCTACGGCATACGTTGCCAAGTCCATCTTCAATACTGAAGACAATGACCTCGTCACCGACACCGATGCAATTGACAAGGACTACTCCGCTTCTACCTACTGCTTCATGGCACGCGGTGCCAAGGTAAACACACGCACTACTCACTATCAAACATCTAGTGACGATGACTCTGATTGTGATTCAAAAACCAGCTACAAACACTTGCTAAAATTGCAACTGAACAGCAGAAAGCTATGGAACATATTCAAAAACTGTTAGACAGAAGCGATGATCTGTTAGGTGCTGAAATGACTCGATCTGAATCCTTAATTGAAGACATAAAAAATCTTCACGTTAAGTATCAGGAACTTGAAAGTCTCATGAAACTCTCTCAACAACTCATGAAAAGCTTTCCTATGATTATCTTCAAAGGAAGCAAGATCTTGAGAAATTGAGAGCGGTTCATGAAGATCTTCAAAAGGAAAACGAGTCACTTCACTCCAAACAGATCAGTCCCGCTCAGGAAGGATTTGAACCACCATGTCTTAAATGCATTGAGTGTGATATTGCTACTTCTGTTGCTGAATGTTCTACTTCTACTACTGTTGCAATATCTTCAACTGTTGATGTGGTAACTAACCCCTCTACTAAGGATACCACTGCTATTGCTGATGAGAATGCTAGGTTGAAGACATTGCTTGAAACAGGGATGTACAAAAGTCTTAAAGGGCATCAAACACTATGTGATGTCCTCAAAAAGCAGATTCTGAACCGAAACCCGAGGAAAGAGGGTGTTGGGTTCGTAAGGAAAATGAATGCTGATGGCTCTTACTGGAAACCTGAGCAGTACCCCAAAACCATGTGGGTTGCTGCAAAGGAACCTTCAGTAGACCCATCCAATCTATCTGGCTTCACCTGTGCTAACCCCATTATCATTGATGAATCCTTTGATGCAAACTATATACTGTTTAAGAATCAGAATGGTGAAGTGTTTGCCAGGTACATTGGTACTAACTGCAGGAATGGACCGCCTATGAAGAAGATCTGGGTTCTAAAAAGGTGTCTAGAGAATCTTGCTGTGAATGTCATCATGACACCTCACGTGAAGAAGACAAACCTCAGACCAAAGGCTTCATACGGTCCAAAGGCTTCATACAGACAGAGGACTCACCTGAGTCGCACTAACGCAAATGTTTTGCAGGGAAACCATACTCAGGCATATGAATATGAGAGCGGTTTATCAAACCGCCATGTTCATAAGACCAAGAACTATTCTGCTTATTCTTATGAGTACTATTGTCCGCCTGCAAGACTGTTTGCTAGGGCTCCAAAGCCAAAATTCTCAGATGCTGCACTTAGACTTATTGCTTCTCAGCCATCCTTGAAGATGTGGGTGGCTAAGAAAGCTTAACTCTCTTTTGCAGGGAAAGGTCTCCAGCAGAAAACCAAAATCGTCTGACGCCATTGCTGGGGACCGTAAACATCTTGTAGGGCACAAGATCAAATGCCCGAATGGTCTTACTATGTACTTCGTTCCCGAATCGCTTGCTACTCTCCCTATTAGTCCTAATCTGGATCTAAGCTTTCATAACCCATTGGTTCGTCAAATGTTTTTGCTTCACAATGCTCTTGGTGAAGCCTATCCCCCTAACTGCACTGTAGGGTACGACACCAGCGTCTTCAGAATGGATTATTGATAGTGGGTGTACAAATCACATGACTGGCAAAAGAAGTCTTCTTATGGACTCAACCTTACGTCCATACGACAAGAGCCACATCACATTTGCTGACACTGGTAAAAGTAAGGTATTGGGTCTAGGTAGAGTTGCAATCTCAAGGGAACAACACATGGACAAAGTCATGTTTGTTGAATCCCTTGGCTTCAACTTAATGTCTGTCTCAATGCTTTGCGATTTGAACATGATCGTAATATTTGGAAAATATCGTTGCCTTGTACTAATGGAATCTGACAAGTCTCTAGTGTTTGAAGGGTATCGAAAAGATGATCTGTACATAGTAGATTTCTCAGCAGGACCACAGCTTGCCGTATGTCTTCTAGCAAAAGCTTCAGAATGCTGGCTCTGGCATCGGAGGCTTGGGCATGCTGGCATGAGGAACCTCCACACCCTTGCGAAGAAGAAGCATGTCATAGGCATCAAGGGCGTGAAGTTCAAGAAAGACCACTTATACAGTGCCTGTGAAGCAGGGAAGATGACGAGGGCCAAACATCCTTCGAAGACAATCATGACCACTACTCGACCCTTCGAACTGCTTCACATGGATCTTTTCGGTCCCACTGATTACTCAACTCTTACTACTACTGCATGCTTCTATTGCTTCGTTATTGTTGATGATTACTCTAGATACACTTGGGTGCACATAATCCTTTACAAGACTGAAGTGCAGGATGTCTTCAGACACTTCGCCAATCGAGCTATGAACAATTATGGCGCCAAGATAAAGCACATCAGAAGTGACAATGGCACTGAATTCAAGAACACTGGCCTTGATACATATCTTGATACCTTGGGCATCACACATGAATTCTCAGCCCCGTACACGCCACAGCAGAATGGCGTCGTCGAACGCAAGAACAGAACACTCATTGAGATGGCCACAACGATGCTAGATGAATACAAGACCCTAAGAAAATTCTGGCCTGAAGCCATTGATACTGCATGCCATACAATCAATCGTGTTTATCTTCACAAGCTTCTGAACAAGACATCTTATGAGCTCCTTGCTGGCAAGAAGCCAAATGTCAGTTACTTCAGAGTATTTGGCATAAGGTGCTGGATCAAGGACCCACATCACACCTCAAAGTTTGCACCAAAAGCACATGAGGGTTTTATGCTTGGATATGGAAAGGATTCGCACTCCTACAGAGTCTTCAATCTCTTTCATTACAAAGTGGTTGAAACAGTGGATGTGCGTTTCGATGAGACCAACGGTTCACAAAGAGAGCAACTGCCAAATGTGCTAGATGAAGTTCCATCGAGTGAATCAATCAAGCTAATGGGAACTGGAGAAATTATACCTTATGAAGCTCATCCTGAAGAAGAACTTATCATCTCAGCACCTGATCAACATGAAGACAATGCTCAGCCTAAAGACATTCCTTCTAACAACGGCAATGATCAGCAAGAGCAAAATCTTCGCCCTGTACATCCTCGCGTTGCCAATGAAGTGCAGATTGAAAGAATAATTGATAGCATCAATGCACCCGGTCCACTCACTCGTTCAAGGGCAACTCAGCTAGCAAATTTCTGTGGGCACTTCGCATTCGTCTCAATAACAGAACCCAAGAAAGTTGAAGAAGCCTTCATGGAACCTGAATGGATTCAAGCTATGCAAGAAGAGCTTCAACAGTTTGAGCTGAATAATGTATGGGAACTAGTTAAGAGTCCTGATCCACGGAAGCACAATATAATAGGCACCAAATGGATATACCGCAACAAGCAAGATGAGCATGGTCAAGTTGTCAGAAACAAAGCTCGTCTCATTGCTCAAGGATATACTCAAGTGGAAGGCATTGACTTCGATGAAACATTTGCTCCTGTGGCTAGACTTGAAGCCATACGCATACTGCTGGCCTATGAAAATCATCACAACATACTTCTATATCATATGGATGTGAAGAGTGCTTTTCTCAATGGCAAGGTTGAAGAAGAAGTGTATGTTGCACAACCTCCTGGCTTTGAAGATCCAAAACATCCTGACATGGTATACAAGCTCAACAAGGCACTGTATGGCCTCAAACAAGCCCCTCGGGCCTGGTATGACACACTCAAATACTTCCTGAAGAGCAAAGGCTTCATACCTGGTTCCCTAGACCCCACTCTCTTCATGAAGACATATGATGGTGAACTGTTTGTGTGCCAAATATATGTGGATGACATTATCTTCGGCTGCACCAATCAGAAGTACAGTGAAGAGTTTGGATATATGATGCAAGAGCAATATCAGATGTCCATGATGGGAGAGCTGAAGTTCTTCCTCGGTCTTCAAATACGACAACAACGCAACGACATCTTCATATCTCAAGAGAAGTATCTCAAAGATTGCCTGAAGAAGTTCGGTATGCAAGACTGCAAAGGCTTCACAACACCAATGCCAGCCAAACATCATCTGGGTCCCGACGACAATGGTAAAGAGTTTGATCAAAAGGTATACCGCTCCATGATTGGTTCTTTACTTTATCTATGTGCATCTAGGCCAGATATTATGCTTAGTGTTTGCATGTGTGCTCGATTTCAAGCGGGACCAAAGGAGTCGCATCACTTAGCTGTGAAGCGAATTCTTCGATATTTGGCTCACACCCCAACTCTAGGATTATGGTATCCAAAGGGCTCAGAGTTTGATCTGGTTGGATTCTCGGATGCTGATTATGCTGGTGACAAAGTTGATCGCAAGTCTACATCAGGCACATGTCACTTTCTGGGACGATCACTTGTATGTTGGTCTTCAAAGAAGCAGAACTGTGTATCTCTCTCCACTGCTGAATCTGAATACGTTGCTGCTGGATCTTGCCGCGCTCAGCTTCTATGGATGAAGAAAACACTCAAGGACTATGGCATTCATCTGAAGCAAGTGCCACTTTACTGCGACAACGAAAGCGCCATCAAGATCGCCAACAACCCAGTTCAGCACTCGAAGACAAAGCACATTGAAATTCTTCATCACTTTCTCAGAGATCATGTTGTGAAGGAAGAATTGATATCATACACGTCAACACTGAAGAGCAATTGGCAGATATCTTCACCAAGCCCTTGGATGAGAAGAGATTTTGCAAGTTACGGTGTGAGCTAAATATCCTGGAATCCTCAAATGTCCTATGATCAGGCACACATCCTAACCCTTATGCATATTGATGACTTAGATGTGCAACACACGAAGTAAATTATATCTTCAATCAATGAAGACATACATTCTAAGTGTGAATACATTAATGTGGAATTTGACTAAGTGAATGTGATCATACCCTAACCTCTCTATGCTTTCTATCTCAAATTCTATCTCTCCAAATCATATGCATTCTATTGAAACTGTCGAATGTCTTCTCTGCGTCCTTGTCAGCAGAAGATACAGAGACAACCATTAAGTCCATTTTCAATGCTCATTCCTCCACATGAAGTAGGAACGACCACCCGACAATCAAGGCGTGCGTGGGACGTGGAACAAACCCCAAAATTCCGCATAATGGCCACGTGTTCCTCAGATGCGAATCGCCAGGGGCACCTGTGTAATAGCGTAGTGCCGCCCATGTACCTATAAATACACACTTCACAGCGGTCATTATCTCTTCTTCCACTCTCGCACGAACCCTAGCGCCACCGCTAGCCCTCGACGACTTCGGCAACGAAGCGCTTCGCTACCGCAACCTCTCCGACGCCGTCTTCACGCCGACCGCGGACATCGTCCTCTCCGCCGTCGCCGTAGGTGTCCTCCGTTGCCAAGTTAGGGCAAGGAAGATCGAACTGCTCGGCCTCATCTTCCACTTCGTCTAGCAGTTCTTAGTGTGGTAAATAAAACTTCCTTTTTACAGCACCGTTGATCCTATGGATTTGTCACTTTCTACCACAAGCAGTTTCTATTCACACAAGTTAGATCTCTCTCATACTGCATCTCATAACATGCCTAGTATATTCACTTATGCTTCACAAAGTAGTTAGATTCCTCACTTGTACTGATCTGTGGATTCGTACAAATCTGGAACCAACTCCTTATCTATGAGTGAATGTCTTCGCAAAATGAGGTCAATGTCTTCTAAACTGATTTATCTTCAAAATCTTCTGAGAATGCATATGACCTCTTCCCCTTCCCTCGCACCTTAATGCTGTCACAGGTACATGTCCGTGGGAGAATCCTTTGGTTCTCATAGTCTGCATTCATTTGCAGAATTCTTACAGCATCACATTAATTCTCCCGAAGCCAGTTCCTGTTGGTCCAGCAAGCGAAAACCTTTGAAGCCTTTGAACGTGTTGAAGCCTTTCAAGTTAAAGTTTATGGCTTCAGAGAAAGCAGCAAGGAAGGGTGGCAGAAAGCGTCGTGGAGAAACATCCAGAGATCTGCCAGATGAACTCTCAGAACTGTACAAGATAGATCCTGAAGAGGATTACAATCAGCGCAAGACCCGAATCCAATGGATTCGAAGATATTGGGCAGAACAATGGTTCAAATACCGATTTGTAACCCAAGAATATGCTGAGAAAAATGCCATCAAGAGACCGTGGGTCCAGAGATGAAGCCATTGCTCAAGGCTTCTATCCCTGCATGGTCCGTGGGCCACAGCCAGCTGATGCACACCCATCGTCACTACTATGGTGTCGTGACGACAATCTATTCAAGCACAACTTCCAGTTTGCCCAGAACTCAGCGAAGCAAAACAAGAAGACTTTGGGGCTAGACTTCAACCCTGGTCCCTCAGCACCAAGGGCAGATGGCACACGAGATGCAGAACCCAATGTCATCGGTCCTTTCTCCAACCTTGAAGGCCTCATCACCCACATCTTAGTTCAAGGGACTGCAGTGAATGAGCCTGCAGCTGACGTTGAATCAGAAGAAGCTCCTGCAGCGCCGAAGACAAAGAAGATGAAGAAGCCTAATGCTTCAAAGCCTGCCCCCTCACCAAAAATCTCAAGGGCGCAGCCACTGGCAACTGCACCTCCTGAAGACAGTGTGCAGTCTGAAGACTTATCTCGCATCTCCAAGCCCCAGAAAGTCAAGATGCCTCTGCCTCACACCAGACAAGAGCTAACTGCTGTTGCCATTCTGCGCAATGACGACATTGATCTGTCCAGTGATGAAGATCTAGCAGATGACGCTCTTGAGCAACTCATCAAGAGCAAAGAAGAAGCAGAAATCTTCAATGATCTGCCTCTCTTTGATGTGACCATCATCCACAACTTCATTGACGAGTGGTTTGACACGCCAAACATCAGCTTTGAAGATCTGCAGCTACCAATTGGCCTCAGTGTCGCCTTCCAAGGCGCCATTGCTTCAGAACTCGCTATTGCCCAGCGCATTGTTGAACTGAAGCAAAAGATTTACTATGAAAAGGCTCAGTTCAAGAAGCATATGGCCAAGCTCAGCATGCAGGAAGTGAAGAACTTCAAGAGTATGATGCACCAGCTCAAGGAAGCCTTTGTAAAGAAACGTGCAGAAGCTCAGGGTTCGCGTGAGCGCATGAAGACTCTGGCTGACAGATGTGTGCAAGCCTATAATGAGGCTGAGAAGCGCAAGGCCCTTGGGCGTCCTGGCATCGACCCCAGGATGGCCGCAAAGAAGAAGAAGACGCCTGCGACGGCTGAACCTGACGCACCAAGGCAGGAAGCAGTTCCTATTGTCTTCCCAACTAAAATGACTGGGTCGAAGCCAAAAAGCCGGTCAACAGCTTCAGAGCTCAAGAAGACAAGGACTGCTGAGGCTGAAGCTAGGAAGAGGAAATATTTTGAAGCCTCTCCAACTGCCCCTTCCAAGAAGAAGAGGAAGACCAAGAAAGATCGGGCTGCTTCCACAGAGCCCTTGATAGTTGAACCCATTTCTATTGTCTATCCTAAAGCTGAACGCCAACTGACCATCCATGAGCCTGCTTCCACAGAGGCTCATGAAGCTGAAGACTTTCCAGCAGCTGATCCCATCACTGCTGAAGACATTGGTCAACATGACAATGTAGAAGATGGTGCAGTCCTTCCTCAGAACAGCGAACTCATCAGGATTGGTCGTCCACTGACGCCAATTGCACAGGATGCTTCATGGGCATATCGCCCATAAGAGGAAGAAGACTATGAGGCCCAACCCACTCCAACTCCACAGGCGTCGCCCGCGTTGCGCAGGCTTCGCAAAGGTCCAAGGCCTCAAGTCTCTGCTGAAGACAATCCGGCTGCATCAGCCGCGGAAGATGAAGTCCCACAAGTTGCCACTCCACTGTCCCACCAAGAAGCAGTTCTCAAGGAGAACGTGCTTGAAAATCTTGCGGCTGCCACAACCACCAATGAAGCTAATGTGGAGCCCTCCCCAACGGAAAAAGAAGACAGCGAAGCCACTGATCCCGTCACTTCTGTTCCTGAGTCTGCTGCCGGTCCACAGTTCGACTATCATGTTGAGCACAGGCCTCAGGTACAGAAGCCAATCCCAAGATTGCCAAGGTTCCCAGGTCCTGCATCAGCACCTGGCTCCTTCAATATCAATGGCTTCAGGGCAGACAACACATTCTTCGATAGCTCCAGGAACCCCTACTCCAGGGAAAGGATATCATCTGATCGGTTCTGGAGCTATCCTCAGCGAAGCTATTACTCATGCATTCTTTACAACCAAGGTCGCATTTTCCCACACAAGCGCCTTGACATTGAAGCCATAGCTGGTCTGCCCTGTCTGGAAGAAGCTTTGGATTGCTTCAAGGAAGTTGGACTGCTGCCGTTCGTTACTGACCAAGAGCATTGGAATGAAGAGCTGCTGCTCCAATTCTATGCCACACTTCACATCCGCGGGTACAGCAGAGATCCGAAGACTTGGGTCCTGGAGTGGATGACCGGAAATGTTCATCACGAAGCCAATGCATTTGACATCATTGAGCTCACTGGTTTGCCCACTCCTGGCGATCTCTACGAGCATGGCTATCAGCTGCATAGTGAAGCTATTGAGAGCATCTTTAAGAGGCCGGAACCTGATATGAGTCAGATGCTCAGCATGATGAAGCCATTGCCCCAAGATGCTGCTTATCCAATAGAGTTCTTCGTTGAAGACCTTGAGTATCTGCCATGAACCATCTATCACATCATCAGGCGAACTTTCTGGCCCATCAAAGGGCATTCTCCAAATGCCAAGCTTGAGGGTGCAATGAAGACTTTGTTCTTCTATATTCTTCATGGAAAATGCTTCAATGCACAGGACTTATTCATCCGCCAACTTGCTGCATCGGGCTCTCACCTGTTTGGCTTGAAGTTCTACGCCCCATGGGTAATGTGGCTAATTAAACTTCACAACGATATCTCATATCAGCCATCTGCTCGCAATCATAGGATTTTTCTGCCTGATGTGGATATCTCTACTTAAGCCATCTATCTTGAGCCTGCAAAGGAACCTCTAAGTCTTCAGAATGCAGAGCATCAGAGTTTCTCACAGAACATTGAAGGAGTTGAAGCAGTCACTCGGGTGTATCCTTTGGCTGGCACTACACATGCACCACACCCTGCGTCTACTGAAGCCACTGATAGTACAACTGCTCCAAGACCCAAGAAGCGCACTCGTGTTCTCAACGACCGAGAGCTTCTTGTGGCTCTTCATCAGAAACAGGATAGACATCATGACTGGCTGAAGCGTCAGATGAAAAGCCTCTTGGTGGAAGTTAATCGCATTCGCAATCTTGCCACCAAGAATGCTTTCGTTGCCCATGAAACCTGTCGCCGTACATGGAAAGGGCTAATGATGATGTGTTCTGAAGATGATCTCCAAGAGGATGGCTTCACTGAGCGATTCAAGTTTGACTCCACACCTCCTCGAAGAGCTGTGCTGCTAGGAACTCCACCCCTTCAAGCTCGATTCAGCACCGCCAAACACCACCAAAGACCCTGCTACTTCACCTACTCCGCATGGGAACGAGTAGATGCTCTATGTCTTCAAACCTTTTTGGTCCTTACTGACAAAAGGGGGAGAAGCATATGAGGTTGATAGTCTTCAAGCGGGTCCATATGGGTGGGTGCTTTATATTTTGCTTCGTGCTTACAACTCTCGTTTTGCTACATTTGGTTCTTTGAGTTGTAACACTTAAACTCGATGGTCGTCTGCTACTTATCTGCCACTTTGTTTTGCGATGATAAATTCCGTATGTGCGACGATAAATTCCGCACTTAGATCATTCTGCAGACGTCCATTTTCCATTATTCATGTCATTATCTTCATATACTTTCACATGCATAGTGGATTGTCATCATAAGTTGAAGTGGATCTCCACAAGTACAACCTGCCATGTGCATTTGCATTCCAAAAGCAAATTACCTATATGCACATCTTCAGGGGGAGCCCTTGCAACTTATGAAGACAATTCCTTATCCTTTACAATTTCACAGATTATATTCCCCGTCGAAAACTTCAACTAGTTTGTCATCAATCACCAAAAAGGGGGAGATTGTAAGTGCATCTAGTGCCACCCCTAGTTGGTTTTGGAGTATTGACGACAAACCTAGTTGAGGGACTAATGTGTTTGTGAGAATTGCAGGATAATACAGGTAGAAGTCCCTCATTGATTCGGTTTTCCTACCAGGATGACCCCTAAAAATGTATGAAGACATTGAAGTCAAAGGTGGTATATGAAGATATTCACATTGAATACTATGACAAGAGAAGACACCACATGAAGCCTATGGAGCTCGAAGACTTAGATCTTTCGTAGTTCTTTTTCTTTTGTGTTGAGTCATAGGAACCACCGTACTGTTAAGTGGGGTCCAAGAGAACCAGTCAGACTGACTGAAGTGATGCCTAACCAAAAACCTATGTCTTCGAGAGCGAATCTTGTCCAGAGTCGGACAAGTCAGCTTTGCTTGTAGCCCAAGTAAAGTTGATGTGTGAGTTTGTAATCTGACCGTTGGAACACGTGTCAGTTCCTTAGTGACCCAGGGTCATTTCGGACAAATCAGGTCAGGTTGCCAAGTGGCTATAAATAGCCCACCCCTCACAACCATAAATGGTTGGCTGCTCAGATTGAGAGTACGGCTTTTGTCGTTTGAGAGCAACCCACCTCGAAGCCTTTGAGAGAGAATTCCTTGCGAGGATAAAGCCCTAACCACCCAGAGCCCGAGAAGAATTGGGCATCACTTAAGTCTTCTTGTCTGTGTGATCTGAAGACTTATTACACTTGAGGACTGTGCATCCTCCAGCCGGTTAGGCGTCGCGTTCTGAGCATCCAAGAGACATTGTGGATTGCCGGTGAACGAAGTCTGTGAAGGTTTGGGAGTCTACCTTGAAGACTTACCAGAGTGATTGGGCGAGGTCTGTGTGACCTTAGCTCAAGGGGAATACGGTGAGGACTGGGTGTCCTGAGCTGCGTGATCAGGACTGGGTGTCCGGGACTGTGTGTCCTAAGGTTTAAATACCTAGCCGCCCCAACCAGACGTACAGTTGTCACAGCAACTGGAGCTGGTCCAACAAATCATTGTCTTCAATGAGTCACTGGTTTCATCTTCCCTTCCCTTTACTTACTATTGCTCCTTGTGAAGTCATTGTATGTTTGCACTATCTTTTGTCTTCACTGAGTGACTGCATGCTCTGTATGGCTTCATAATATCTTCCTACCTGATCCTTACTACATTGCTGCTATTAAGTCATTGTGCTTTCACTTCATTGAACACTTGACTATGGCTTGCCTAGTGTAGTCTACCTTCCGCTGCATGGTAATAGGTTTATTTCTATCATTTGTCTTCATAACTTCCACGTTTTGAAGACTTTCATAAAAATCGCCTATTCACCCCCCTCTAGTCGATATAACGCACTTTCAGGCCCCCATCCTTCGATAGTCTTGGAGGTAGGAAGTATTGCTTGGTGATTGTGGATGACTACTCAAGGTACACGTGGGTGTATTTCTTCAAGAGGAAGAGCGAGACCCAACAAACCATCATTGACTTTGCAAATGAAGCACAACGTCAACACAATGCAAAGATCTTGGCAATAAGAAGTGAGAACGGCACCGAGTTCAAGAACTACACCTTGGATGAATTTCTTAGTGATGAGGGAATCAAGCATCAATATTCCGCACCATACACCCCTCAACAAAACGGTGTTGCGGAGAGGAAGAACCGGGCGTTGATGGATGCGGCAAGGACCATGATGGCGGAGTTCAAGTCTCCGTACAACTTTTGGGCCGAAGCCATCAACACCGCGTGTCATGCATCCAATCGGCTCTACCTCCGCAAGGGCTTGAACAAGACTCCATATGAGATACTCATCGGTAACAAGCCCAACCTCAAGTACTTCCGGGTATTCGGGTGTAAGTGTTTCATTCTCAAGAAAGGTGTTCGGTTGTCTAAATTTGAGGCTAGAGCTTATGAGGGCATATTTGTTGGTTATGCTACAAACTCTCATGCTTACCATGTCCTCAATAAATCCACGAGACTTATTGAGGAGATGTGTAACGTGGAGTTTGATGAGAATAACGGCTCCCAAGTGGAGCAAAGTGGCACTTGTGACGTAGGTGATGAAATTCCTCCTCAAGCCATAAGAAGAATGGGTGTTTGTTTCATCCTACCCATTGAGGTACCCCTTGTGGCCGAAGGAGAAGGACAATGCTCCACTCAAGTGGAGCCATCACCAACCCAAGGCCCACACGCTTCCGAAGAACAAAGTGAAGGCCCTCAACCTCATGAACAAGACCAAGGGCAAGATCATACTCAAGACGGTGTTGACACACCAAGTGATGCCCAAGGTCAAGTTCTCTCCCCCGAGCAAGTTCAAGATCAAGAACAAGTTCATGACGGCGCTCAAGATGATCAAGTAACCGCTCCTCAACTCACCACCAAGGAGGAATTAGAGTGTCGTGCCGCCAAGGTTGCTTCCAAGCTCTCCACCAAGGATCATCTCATGACGAATGTGCTTGGAAGCTTAAGAAAGGGGGTAAGAACTCGTAGACAATTAGCAAATTATTGTGAGCATCACGTGTTTGTCTCTTGTGTGGAACCCCACAAGGTCTATGAGGCGCTAGAAGATCCGGATTGGCTCAATGCCATGCACGAAGAACTCAACAACTTCGAGCGCAACAAAGTGTGGAGATTGGTGCCAAGGCCAACGGGGAACCACAATGTCATTGAACCAAGTGGATATTCAAGAACAAGCAAGATGCCCATGGGATTATCATTCGCAACAAGGCTCGTTTGGTAGCACAAGGCTACTCCCAAATCGAGGGTATCGACTACGGTGAAACCTTTGCTCCCGTTGCTCGTCTTGAATCCATTCGCATGTTGATTGCATATGCTTCTCATCATAACTTTAAGTTACAACAAATGGATGTGAAGAGTGCTTTTCTTAATGGTCCCATTAATGAATTGGTTTACGTCAAGCAACCCCCCGGGTTTGAGGATCCCTACTTTCCCGATCATGTGTATCAACTCGATAAGGCACTCTATGGCCTTAAACAAGCCCCACGTGCGTGGTATGACCACCTTACCGAGTTGTTACAAGACCGTGGTTTTGAAGTTGGGCTAATCGACCCCACTCTTTTTACTAAGAAGGTCAAAGGGGAGTTGTTTGTGTGCCAATTATATGTTGATGATATTATCTTTGGTTTTCCTAACAAAGCTTTCAATGAGGATTTTGCCGCTCTCATGACGTCAAAGTTCGAGATGTCCTCCATGGGAGAGTTGAAGTTCTTTCTAGGGTTCGAAGTGAAGCAAAGAAGAGAAGGAACCTTCATCAATCAATCCAAATACACTCAAGACATGCTCAAGAGATTCAAGCTAAGTGACGTCAAGCCGGCCTCCACTCCAATGCCCACCAAGTGCCAACTTGACTTAGATCCCAATGGTAAAGTGGTGGATCAAAAGGTATATCGTTCCATGATTGGATCCTTGCTTTACCTTTGTGCATCTAGACCGGACATCATGTTGAGTGTGGGAATTTGTGCACGGTTTCAAGCCGCACCTCAGGAAAGTCACTATGTGGCGGTCAAACGAATCTTTCGATATTTGGCTCATACCCCAAACTTTGGCTTATGGTACCCAAGAGGATCAAACTTCAAGCTTGTAGGGTACTCGGATTCCGATTGGGAAGGAGACAAAGTGGATAGGAAGTCCACTTCCGGAGGGTGCCAATTCCTTGGTTGCTCTTTGGTAAGTTGGTCTTCCAAAAAGCAAAGTTGTGTGTCTCTCTCGTCCACTGAGGCAGAGTATGTTGCCGCCGGTAGTTGTTGTGCACAACTTCTATGGATGAGACAAACTTTAAAGGATTACGGTGTCACTTGTGACAAAGTGCCTCTTTGGTGTGACAATGAAAGTGCCATCAAGATTTCTCTCAACCCAGTGCAACACTTCAAGACGAAGCATATTGAGATTCGGTATCACTTCATCCGGGATCACATTAGGCAAGGAGAGATCGAGCTCAACTATGTCAACACTCATGACAACCTTGCAGATATTTTCACGAAGCCCTTGGATGAAGCAAGATTTCGCAAGTTAAGGCATGAGCTAAATATCATTAATTCGAGCAATGTGGCTTGAACCCGTGCACACCCTACCACGCTCAATTTGTTGTCTAGTTTAGGTGTAGGCATGGACATAGAGGGAGTGTTGTTCTCTCAATGAACTCTCCCTCCCCCCCATTATGCATAAATTGATCAAGTCTTTCACGTTAGCCATTGTTGATGGCACTTGTGCTTCAAAGACGAGTTTTGGTCATGGGCCCAAGGTTAAAATCTTCGCGGTGCCATACCTTTTGACTCAAACATAGGTGGCCTCGGCCACCGCCCTCTTTTGAAGAGGTGTGTCTTGGTCGTTTACCGTTTTTGTCGTTTCATCGAGCTAAAGCCGTGTTTGTTTAGTTGCCGTGGCCTGTTGGGCGGTACTACCGCTGGTGGTGCGCGGTACTACCGCTTTTAAGCGGTACTACCTCCCCCAGCACGGTACTACCGTTGGGGGACGAGAACAGGGGGTTAAGTCGGGGCAGGGGGAGGTTTCTTCTCCCCCATACCCATTCACTTCGCCCCTCTTTTCTCTTCCTCTCTCCAGCCTCCACTCGCCGCGGGAGGGCTCCGGCGGATCTCCGTCTCCGGGGCGTCCCTCTCCATTTCCTATGGTGGAGTCGGTCCCCACCTCGTCCTCTTGCCATGGATGCCGGTATTGCCCCCGTTCCTTCTTTCGTTTTGTCTCTTTTTCAGTTCTTGTTTCTTAGGGGCAATGGTGGTTGCATCTCTAGATTTTTGGCTAAATCTAGGCTTGAGTTGGTTGGAGAAGGCAACTAGACTATCTCGATTAGAGTTTGGTAGGATTATTTTTGAATTTGGTAGGCCGGTAGTGCCGGATCTGACCACGGTAGTAGGAACCCGCTGTTTCACTGCCTCGTGCTATAGGAAACTGTTGTTTCTCTGCCTCAAGCAGTACTACCACTCTCTTTGGAGCGTTACTACCGCTTGACCTAGAGCGGTACTACCACTCCCTTTGGGGCGGTACTACCGCTTGGGGCGGTACTACCGCGGGCAGGTCACGGTACTACCGCCGCATGCCAATTTCCATCATTTTCCTGCCTTACCTTGATCTTTTTGTTGAGTTTGTTGGCTTATGCTCGTTCTTTCTGGTTGTTTTGTGTGTTCTTGTGTTTGGCTCCAGGTGATGACCTTTCCGAGAAGCAAGGTCGCCGTATCAACCCCGGGCGTGCCACTTCAAAACGCTACCGCACCTCAGAGCCAGCCGGTGGTTCCTCGAGCACCCAACCGCCTCCAGCAAGTGCATCTGCAAGTGTTCCTCCATCTCCTCAGCAATCGAAGCGAGCCGCCAACAAGCCAAAAGGGAAGACTGTGACTGAGATGACCAACAAGGAGTGTTGGGAGAAGCGTCGCCGCAACCCCTATGCGGTGGACCAAGAACCCACTTTGGTCAACCACCCGTTCTAGAACCGTTTTCAGTTTGCCATCTACTTTGATGTGATCAAGGCCAAGAAGAATCTTTTTGTTGATGTTCGCTCCATTGACACTGATGTTATGGAGAAGGACCCAGAGTACTTTGGCGAAGCCCTTCAGATGTGCACTCAGTTGAACATTCTCAGGATCATGCAATTCAACAAGGATTTCAATGCGGATTTGGTGGCTCAATACTATGCCACCGTCCATCTTGGGACGGATGTCGATAGGACTCTAACATGGATGACCAATGGCAAGTTGCTTTCCGTCAAGTGGCAGGCATTCATGGGGTTACTTGATGTGGTGGATAACGGGCTTGACACTCCTGTCGGTTTCCGTCCTCACCGCAATGCTACATCCACCCACAAGCAAGCCCTTTGGCCCAACTGCACTATGAAGGTTCACCCAGTAACTGAGAAGAAGACCTATGAGTTGTCTCTGTATCTGGACATTCTTCATCGCATATTCCGTGAGACTCTCTTCCCTCGGATCGGGAATCTGGATATGGTCCACTCTTACCTCGTGGACATGCTCCTTTTCTGTCAGCATGAGAAGGAAGCAAGCACTGGAGAGAGCCTGGATATCTCTCATGTCATGTGGTCTGAACTTCTATCTGCCGTGTCTGAGCGCAAGTGTCCTATCTATGGTCCATTCATCATGAGGCTCATTGAGAGGGCCTGGGCACAGACTTATCCCAGAGTGTTGCTAGAGACTGGAGACTTGGTTTCTCATGAGATCAAGCGTCTGAGGAAGAAGGACAACTGGACAACGCCTCACACAGGGGGTCCATCTGCTACTGCTGCCACAGGGGGTCCGTCTGCTGCTGCTGCCATGGGGACCGAGGGTGAGGCTGCTACTGATGCTCATGAGGAGAACTTTGGCCCCTCTAGTGCAGAACTGTCGTGGGCACAGAAGCTTAAGCGCAAGATGAAGAAGCTTTTCTGCATGGAGTCTCATGGTCAGTACATGACTCATGTGGCGGAGAAGCATGCTAGGACGCGCCACAAGGAGCTCATGCGTCAGATGGGAGCAACAGTTGCCAGTGGGTCTGAGGGTCAGATCACTGAAGAGGAGGACTGGATTCATCAGAATTGCCACTGGACCGACTCCGATGCCGAGCAGTTTTCGACCCACGATGAAGATGCAGAGATGTGATGTTCGAGATCTTCCTCCTCCCATCACCTGGAGTCGTAGTGTCACTCTATGCCCTTTTTGGTGTCTCGCTGCCAAAGGGGGAGAGAGTGTAGGGATTTGCTTCTTGTGTCGTGCTTTGAGTCGTCTTGTGGTTTCTTGTGTGTTCTCTCGGTGTCCTTCTTTGGTTTGGTTTGGTGTGAGACCTAAGTTCTAGACATATGGTGTGAGACATATGCTCCCTATCGCTACCTTATTACTTATGTCATTTCAGAGTACTGTAGTTTATTGTGAGATGCATGCTTGTCCTGTTTATTCACTTCTCTCATATATCTTGTGCTTAGTATTGTTGGACTATAAAATATAGGGGGAGTGTTGATCCGAATGTGTGTGTCGTGCCATCTCTTGGTGCACATATTCTAGGGGAGCCCGTCTATATTTCGTAGTTCTTAGCTTTCTTCGTTTTATTTCTTTTCCTTGCGCAAATCCCTAGTTGTCATCAATCCACCAAAAAGGGGTAGATTGTTACGGCATATCTCTCTCAAGGTAGTTTTGGTGATTGATGACAACATGTTTGCGGACTAATCTTGTGCTTTGAATAATTCACAGATTCTCCCCTGGCACGAGACGCCTTCTTCCCCTCGGAGTGTATTTCAAGACGGTGTAGCTCTTTCGTTTCTTTCTCGGTGGACTAGTTGCGTAGAGGGCACCGTACTATCAAGAGGGGGTCCGCTGGGGTTTTGCATGGGTGGAATCATCACGTACACATCAGCTTCTCACCCTCCAAGCATTTCCTTTCCATTGAAGAGATCTCTCCTCTCTTCCTTGTCCTGTCTGGGTCAAAGCGGTAGTACCACGCACCCAGCGGTAGTACCGCTGAGGAGCCAAGCGGCAGTACCGCTCCGTAGCGGTAGTACCGCCCGTGGCTTCACAGCAGTAGTACCGCTAGGGGCCTGGCACCTCCGCCTTGTCCTCAGCATATTTGAGAGATTACTTCTCTCTCTCGCGCGCGCCCCAGCGGTAGTACCGCACTGCCTGCGGTACTATGGCCAAAGGGTCACAAGCGGCAGTACCGCTCCACAGCGGTACTACCGTCCTTGACCCCGCTGCCGTAGTACCGCTGGGCAGTCTGGCTCCTACCACCTCGATTCGAGAGGTCTTTTTCTCGTGTCAGGTTTTGCGGCACTAGTCACGGTTGTAGTGGCGGTAGTACCGTTCCAGGAGCGGTAGTACCGCCCTACCACCGCGGTAGTACCGCATTTGGGTCCGTTCCCTACTAGTCTCCTCAGCGCGGCAGTACCGCTGGCTGGCACGGTAGTACCGTTGTCCTGGCGGTAGTACCGCCCCTCTCAGCGGTAGTACCGCCCTGTGCGGGGCTGGTTGGTGGGGGGCAACGGGATTGTTGCCCCCACTATAAAAGGGAGTCCCCTTCCTCCTTCTCACCGACCTCTTCCTCCCCCAAGCTCCATTTATTGCTCAAGCTCCATTAAATACTCCAAGCTCCATTTTCGCCCGATCTATCTCTCTAGCCAATCAAACTTGTTGATTTGCTCGGGAGTGGTTGAGAAGGCTCCGATCTACACTTCCACCAAGGGATTTTCGATTCCCCCACTCATCCCTAGCGGATCTTGTTACTCTTGGGTGTTTGAGCACCCTAGACGGTTGAGGTCACCTCAAAGCCATATTCCATTGTGGTGAAGCTTCGTGGTCTTGTTGGGAGCCTCCGATTAAGTTGTGGAGTTTGCCCCAACCTTGTTTGTAAAGGTTCGGTCGCCGCCTTCAAGGGCACCAATAGTGGAATCACGACATCTCGCATTGTGTGAGGGGGTGAGGAGAATACGGTGGCCCTAGTGGCTTCTTGGGGAGCATTGTGCCTCCACACCGCTCCAACGGAGACGTACTTCCCCTCAAAAGGAAGGAACTTCGGTAACACATCCTCGTCTTCACCGGATCCACTCTTGGTTATCTCTTACCTTTACTTGTGCAAGCTCTTTAGTGTTTCTTCCCTTGCTTGCTTGTATGCTTGTTGTTATTGCATCATATAGGTTGCGAACCTAGTTGCACATCTAGACAACCTACTTTGATGCAAAGTTTAATTTGGTAAAGAAAAGCTAAAAATTGGTAGTTGCCTATTCACCCCCCCCCCTCTAGTCAACCATATCGATCCTTTCAGTTGCCTCCCAACAAGCGCCATCGTTTAACGCCCCTAGCTAGGCATGATGATTTCAACGATGCTCATATAAAAGATAAGAATTGAAACATAAAGAGAGCATCATGAAGAATATGACTAGCACATTTAAGTCTAACCCACTTCCTATGCATAGTGATTTTGTGAGCAAACAACTTATGGGAACAAGAATCAACTTGCATAGGAAGGTAAAACAAGCATAACTTCAAAACTTTAAGCACATAGAGAGGAAACTTGATATTATTGCAATTCCTACAAGCATATGTTCCTCCCTCATAATAATTTTCAGTAACATCATGAATGAATTCAACAATATAACCATCACATAAAGCATTCTTTTCATGATCTACAAGCATAGAAAATTTACTACTCTCCACATAGGCAAATTCTTCTCATTCGGAATAGTGGGAGTATCATAGGAAACTCGAATACTATAAATTGTTTCCACATTAAAAGAGTAATGTTTAGAGAAGGGGTAATCATAATCATGACAAGTTTTATAAATATAATCATTACTTTTTATAGCATATGTATCATCACAATAATTATCATAAGTAGGAGGCATGCTATCATCATTATAAATTTGCATATCAAAACTTGGGAGACTTAAAATATCATCACTATTAAACATAGCATCCCCAAGCTTGGGACAAACATTAATTGCAGCAAATATATTCTCAAATATTTCATCCTCATCAAACATAGCTTCCCCAAGCTTGGGCCTTTTCATATCATAAGCATAATCACTCTCATCATTAATAGTATGGATAGCACCAATAGTATAGCAATTATCATATTCTTTCAAGCAAGTGCCAAAAAGATTTTCAAGATCATAAGAAGCATCATTATCTTCCCAATCATAATCATCACAACAAGCAATAGGCATAACAAGATCATCATCAAGTGTATCATCTTCATTTTCATGAGGTACAACAATAATAGGAGCAACTTTATTTGGGAGAGATACCTTTTTACCTCTCTTCCTTTTTCTTTTCTTCTTCTTCACCATATCATGTGTGGGTTCAATCCTCTTTTTGGAGCTCCTTATTAATGAGATTTGTTGAATAGAAGGCTCCTCCTCGTTACCTGATTCATCATAAGAAATAATAGGAGGATATTGGGAAGTCTCTTCCCTTTCATTAGTATTCTCTTCATCTTCTATTTGTTTTCTTTTCTTTATGTAGTTGGCAATATAAGGATTTTCAATACAATTCACCGCACAATACATATAAATTTCCTCTAGATCAAAGCCAAGAAGTTTGTAATGGGCAAATTCTGGAAGATGATTAGTTATACGTTTCATTTCTTCATAGCCCATAAGCAAACTAAGCTCATTATAATGTGCAAGGGAAATCAAGTCATCACAATTTTTGTACACGATTAGATCATGGAACAATTTGCATCGGATAGCTAAATGACCACTTTCATTGCAAAGTCCACAAGTACGGCTAAGAAAATTTAAATTTTCAGCACAATCATCTAGCCTTTCTTGCAACAATTTAGTTTCTAAGTACTTATGCCTCATGCAATATCTATCTTCCCTATTTGGTGTGTACTTACAAACCCAATGCACTCCACAAAAATTGACATGTTTATAGGAGACATTTTCATCATAACTAGTGCAATCATCATTAGTATCATGGATATTCAAAGTATTCGTACTAACAACATTGCAATCATGCTCATCATTCAAAGATTTAGTGCCAAACATTTTATAGATTTCTTCTTAGAGCACTTGAGCACAATTATCCTTTCCATCATACACACGAAAGATATTAAAAAGATGAAGCGTATGAGACAAACTCAATTCCATATTTTTGTAATTTTCTTTTATAAACTAAACTAGTGATAAAACAAGAAACTAAAAGACTCGATTGCAAGATCTAAAGATATACCTTCAAGCACTCACCTCCCCGGCAACGGCGCCAGAAAAGAGCTTGATGTCTACTACACAACCTTCTTCTTGTAGACGTTGTTGGGCCTCCAAGTGCAGAGGTTTTTAGGACAGTAGCAAATTTCCCTCAAGTGGATGACCTAAGGTTTATCAATCCGTAGGAGGCGTAGGATGAAGATGGTCTCTCTCAAGCAACCCTGCAACCAAATAACAAAGAGTCTCTTGTGTCCCCAACACACCCAATACAATGGTAAATTGTATAGGTGCACTAGTTCGGCGAAGAGATGGTGAAACAAGTGGTATATGGATAGTAGATAAAGGTATTTGTAATCTGAAATAATAATAAAAACAACAAGGTAACTAATGGTAAAAGTGAGCGTAAACGGTATTGCAATGCTAGGAAACAAGGCCTAGGGTTCATACTTTCGCTAGTGTAAGTTCCCTCAACAATACTAACATAATTGGATCACATAACTATCCCTCAACATGCAAAAAAGAGTCACTCCAAAGTCACTAATAGCGGAGAACGAATGAAGAGATTATGGTAGGGTACGAATCCACCTCAAAGTTATTGTTTCCAATCAATCCGTTGGGCTATTCCTATAAGTGTCACAAACAGCCCTAGAGTTCGTACTAGAATAACACCTTAAGACACAAATCAACCAAAACCCTAATGTCACCTAGATACTCCAATGTCACCTCAAGTATCCGTGGGTATGATTATACAATATGCGTCACACAATCTCAGATTCATCTATTCAACCAACACAAAGGACCTCAAAGAGTGCCCAAAGTTCCTACCAGAGAATCACGACGAAAACGTGTGCCAACCCCTATGCATAGGTTCCCGATGTCACGAAACCCGCAAGTTGATCACCAAGACATACATCAAGTGTTCTCAAGTCTTTAAAGACTCAATCCGATAAGATAACTCCAAAGGGGAAACTCAATTCATTACAAGAGAGAAGAGGGGGGAGAAACATAGGATCCAACTATAATAGCAAAGCTCGCGATACATCAAGATCGTGCCAAATCAAGAACACGAGAGAGAGAGATCAAACACATAGCTACTGGTACATACCCTCAGCCCCGAGGGAGAACTACTCCCTCCTCGTCATGGAGAGCACCAGGATGATGAAGATGGCCACCGGAGAAGGATTGCCCCCTCCGGCAGGGTGCCGAAACGGGTCTAGATTGCTTTTTGGTGGCTACGGAGGCTTCTGGCGGCGGAACTCCCAATCTAATCTCCGTTCTGGAAGTTTTTGGGTACGACGATATATATGGGTGCAGGAAGTACGTCGGAGGAGCCACGGGGGCCCCACGAGGCAGGGGGCGCGCCCTAGGGGGGTGGGCGCGCCCCCACCCTCATGGGCAGCTCCCGTATCTTCTGATGTGAGGTCCAAGTCCATCAGGTGTGTTTCCTTCCAAAAATAACTTCTCCAGTTGATTTCGTTCTGTTTCGACTCCGTCTGATATTCCTTTTCTTCGAAACACTGAAATAGGCATAAAACACCAAATCTGGGCTGGGCCTCCGATTAATAGGTTAGTCCCAAAAATAATATAAAAGTGGATAATGAAGACCAATATTGCCCAAAACAGTAGATAATATAGCATGGAGCAATCAAAAATTATAGATACGTTGGAGACGTATCAATACGTTGTTCCCTTTGTCATCGGTATGTTACTTGCCCGAGATTCGATCGTCGGTATCTCAATACCTAGTTCAATCTCGTTACCGGCAAGTCTCTTTACTCGTTCTGTAATACATCATCCCGCAACTAACTCATTAGTTGCAATGCTTGCAAGGCTTAAGTGATGTGCATTACCGAGAGGGCCCAGAGATACCTCTCCGACAATCGGAGTGACAAATCGTAATCTCGAAATATGCCAACCCAACAAGTACCTTTGGAGACACCTGTAGAGCACCTTTATAATCACCCAGTTACGTTGTGACGTTTGGTAGCGCACAAAGTGTTCCTCCGGTAAACGGGAGTTGCATAATCTCATAGTCATACGAACATGTATAAGTCATGAAGAAAGCAATAGCAACATACTAAATGATCGGGTGCTAAGCTAACGGAATGGGTCATGTCAATCACATCATTCTCCTAATGATGTGACCCTGTTAATCAAATGACAACTCATGTCTATGGTTAGGAAACATAACCATCTTTGATCAACGAGCTAGTCAAGTAGAGGCATACTAGTGACAATCTGTTTGTCTATGTATTCACACATGTATTATGTTTCCGGTTAATACAATTCTAGCATGAATAATAAACATTTTTCATGATATAAGGAAATAAATAATAACTTTATTATTGCCTCTAGGGCATATTTCCTTCAGTCTCCAACTTGCACTAGAGTCAATAATCTAGATTACACAGTAATGATTCTAACACCCATCGAGCCTTGGTGCTGATCATGTTTTGCTCATGGAAGAGGCTTAGTCAACGGGTCCGCAACATTCAGATCCGTATGTATCTTGCAAATTTCTATGTCTCCCACCTGGACTAAATCCCGGATGGAATTGAAGCGTCTCTTGATGTGCTTGGTTCTCTTGTGAAATCTGGATTCCTTCACCAAGGCAATTGCACCAGTATTGTCACAAAATATTTTCATTGGACCCGGTGCACTAGGTATGACACCTAGATCGGATATGAACTCCTTCATCCAAACTCCTTCATTTGCTGCTTCCGAAGCAGCTATGTACTCCACTTCACATGTAGATCCCGGCACAACGCTTTGTTTAGTACTGCACCAACTGACAGCTCCACCGTTCAATGTAAACATGTATCCGGTTTGCGATTTAGAATCGTCCGGATCAGTGTCAAAGCTTGCATCAACGTAACCGTTTACGATGAGCTCTTTGTCACCTCCATATACGAGAAACATATCCTTAGTCCTTTTCAGGTATTTCAGGATGTTCTTGACCGCTGTCCAGTGATCTACTCCTGGATTACTTTGGTACCTCCCTGCTAGACTTATAGCAAGGCACACATCAGGTCTGGTACACAGCATTGCATACATGATAGAGCCTATGGCTGAAGCATAGGGAACATCTTTCATTTTCTCTCTATCTTCTGCAGTGGTCGGGTATTGAGTCCTACTCAACTTCACACCTTGTAACACAGGCAAGAACCCTTTCTTTGATTGATCCATTTTGAACTTTTTCAAAACTTTGTCAAGGTATGTGCTTTGTGAAAGTCCAATTAAGCGTCTTGATCTATCTCTATAGATCTTGATGCCCAATATATAAGCAGCTTCACCGAGGTCTTTCATTGAAAAACTCTTATTCAAGTATCCCTTTATGCTATCCAGAAATTCTATATCATTTCCAATCAACAATATGTCATCCACATATAATATTAGAAATGCTAGAAAGCTCCCACTCACTTTCTTGTAAATACAGGCTTCTCCAAAAGTCTGTATAAAACCAAATGCTTTGATCACACTATCAAAGCATTTATTCCAACTCCGAGAGGCTTGCACCAGTACGTAAATGGATGGCTGGAGCTTCCACACTTTTTAGCTCCCTTTGGATCGACAAAACCTTCTGGTTGCATCATATACAACTCTTCTTCCAGAAATCCATTTAGGAGTGCAGTTTTGACATCCATTTGCCAAATTTCTTAATCATAAAATGCGGCAATTGCTAACATGATCCGGACAGACTTAAGCATAGCTACGGTTGAGAAAGTCTCATCGTAGTCAATCCCTTGAACTTGTCGAAAACCTTTCGCAACAAGTCGAGCTTTGTAGACAGTAACATTACCGTCAGCGTCAGTCTTTTTCTTGAAGATCCATTTATTCTCAATTGCTTGCCGATCATCGGGCAAGTCAACCAAAGTCCACACTTTGTTCTCATACATGGATCCCATCTCAGATTTCATGGCTTCAATCCATTTTGTGGAATCCGTGCTCACCATCGCTTCTTCATAGTTCGTAGGTTCATCATGATCTAGTAGCATGACTTCCAGAGCAGGATTACTGTACCACTCTGGTGTGGATCTTACTCTGTTTGATCTACGAGATTCAGTAGTAACTTGATCTAAAGTTTCATGATCATCATCATTAACTTCCTCACTAATTGGTGTAGGCGTCACAGGTACTGGTTTCTGTGATGAACTACTTTCCAATAGAGGAGCAGGTATAGTTACCTCATCAAGTTCCACTTTCCTCACACTCACTTCTTTCAAGAGAAACTCCTTATCTAGAAAGGATCCATTCATAGCAACGAATGTCTTGCCTTAGGATCTGTGATAGAAGGTGTACCCAACAGTTTCCTTTGGGTATCCTATGAAGACACATTTCTCCGATTTGGGTTCGAGCTTATCAGGTTGAAGCTTTTTCACATAAGCATCGCAGCACCGAACTTTTAGAAACGACAACTTTGGTTTCTTGCCAAACCACAGTTCATAAGTCATCGTCTCAACGGATTTCGATGGTGCCCTATTTAACATGAATGCAGCCGTCTATAAAGCATATCCCCAAAATGATAGCGGTAAATCTGTAAGAGACATCATAGATCATACCATATCTAGTAAAGTACGATTACGACGTTCGGACACACCATTACGCTGTGGTGTTCCGGGTGGCGTGAGTTGCGAAACTATTCCACATTGTTTCAAATGTAGACCAAACTCGTAACTCAAATATTCTCCTCCACGATCAGATCGTAGAAACTTTATTTTCTTGTTACGATGATTTTCAACTTCACTCTGAAATTCTTTGAACTTTTCAAATGTTTCAGACTTATGCTTCATCAAGTAGATATACCCATATGTGCTTAAATCATCTGTGAAGGTGAGAAAATAACGATATCTGCCACGAGCCTCTACATTCATCGGACCACATACATCAGTATGTATGATTTTCAACAAATCTGTTGCTCTCTCCATAGTTCTGGAGAACGGCGTTTTAGTCATCTTGCCCATGAGGCACGGTTCGCAAGTACCAAGTGATTCATAATCAAGTGGTTCCAAAAGTCCATCAGTATGGAGTTTCTTCATGCGCTTTACACCGATATGACCTAAACGGCAGTGCCACAAATAAGTTGCACTATCATTATCAACTCTGCATCTTTTGGCTTCAACATTATGAATATGTGTATCACTACTATCGAGATTCATCAAAAATAGACCACTCTTCAAGGGTGCATGACCATAAAAGATATTACTCATATAAATAGAACAACCATTATTCTTTGATTTAAATGAATAGCCGTCTTGCATCAAACAAGATCCAGATATAATGTTCATGCTCAACACTGGCACCAAATAACAATCATTTAGGTCTAATACTAATCCCGAAGGTAGATGTAGAGGTAGCGTGCCGACCGCGATCACATTGAATTTGGAACCATTTCCCACGCGCACCGTCACCTCGTCCTTTGCCAGTGTTCACTTAATCCGTAGTCCCTGTTTCGAGTTGCAAATATTAGCAATAGAACCAGTATCAAATACCTAGGTGCTACTGCGAGCTCTAGTAAGGTACACATCAATAACATGTATATCACATATACATTTGTTCACCTTGCCATCCTTCTTATCCGCCAAATACTTGGGGCAGTTCCGCTTCCAGTGACCAGTATGCTTGCAGTAGAAGCACTCAGTCTCAGGCTTAGGTCCAGACTTGGGTTTCTTCTCCTGAGCAGCAACTTGCTTGTTGTTCTTTTTGAAGTTCCCCTTCTTCTTCCCTTTGCCCTTCTTGAAACTGGTGGTCTTACTGACCATCAACACTTGATGCTCCTTCTTGATTTCTACCTCCGCAGCTTTTAGCATTGCGAAGAGCTCGGGAATTGTCTTATCCATCCCTTGCATATTATAGTTCATCACGAAGCTCTTGTAGCTTGGTGGAAGTGATTGGAGAATTCTGTCAATGACGCTATCATCCGGAAGATTAACTCCCAGTTGGATCAAGTGATTGCAGTACCCAGACATCTTGAGTATATTCTCACTGACAAAACTATTTTCCTCCATCTTGCAGCTATAGAACTTATTGGAGACTTCATATCTCTCAATCCGGGCATTCTTTTGAAATATTAACTTCGACTCCTGGAACATCTCATATGCTCCATGACATTCAAAACATCGTTGAAGTCCCGGTTCTAAGCCGTAAAGCATGGCACACTGAACTATCGAGTAGTCATCAACACGTGACTGCCAGGCATTCACAATGTCTACAGTTGCTGGCACAGGTGGTACACCTAGCGGTGCTTCCAGGACGTAATTCTTTTGAGCAGCAATGAGGATAATTCTCAAGTTACGGACCCAGTCCGTTTAATTGCTACCATCATCTTTCAACTTTGCTTTCTCATGGAACAAATTAAAATTCAACGGAACAACAGCACGGGCCATCTATCTACAATCAACATAGACAAGCAAGATACTATCAGGTACTAAGTTCATGATAAATTTAAGTTCAATTAATCATATTACTTAAGAACTCCCACTTAGAAAGACATCCCTCTAATCTTCCAAGTGATCACGTGATCCAAATCAACTAAATCATAACCAATCATCACGTGAAATGGAGTAGTTTTCAATGGTGAACATCACTATGTTGATCATATCTACTATATGATTCACGCTCGACCTTTCGGTCTCAGTGTTCTGAGGCCATATCTGCATATGCTAGGCTCATCAAGTTTAACCCGAGTATTCTGCGTGTGCAAAACTGGCTTGCACCCGTTGTAGATGGACGTAGAGCTTATCACACCCGATCATCACGTGGTGTTTGGGCACGACGAACTTTGGCAACGGTGCATACTCAGGGAGAACACTATTATCTTGAAATTTAGTGAGAGATCATCTTATAATACTACCGTCAGTCAAAGCAAGATAAGATGCATAAAAGATAAACATCACATGCAATCAATATAAGTGATATGATATGGCCATCATCATCTTGTGCTTGTGATCTCCATCTCCGAAGCACCATCATGATCACCATCGTCACCGGCGCGACACCTTGATCTCCATCGTAGCATCGTTGTCGTCTCGCCAAACTTATGCTTCCACGACTATCGCTACCGCTTAGTGATAAACTAAAGCATTACAGGGCGATTGCATTGCATACAATAAAGCGACAACCATATGGCTCTTGCCAGTTGCTGATAACTCGGTTACAAAACATGATCATCTCATACAATAAAATTTAGCATCATGTCTTGACCATATCACATCACAACATGCCCTGCAAAAACAAGTTAGACGTCCTCTACGTTGTTGTTGCAAGTTTTACGTGGCTGCTACGGGCTTAGCAAGAACCGTTTCTTACCTACGCATCAAAACCACAATGATAGTTTGTCAAGTTGGTGTTGTTTTGACCTTCGCAAGGACCGGGCGTAGCCACACTTGGTTCAACTAAAGTAGGAGAAACTGACACCCGCGAGCCACCTTTGTGCAAAGCACGTCGGTAGAACCAGTCTCGCGTAAGCGTACGCGTAATGTCGGTCTGGGCCTTCTCTTTTTTATGGCCTCTTTGTCGGTGTCAAAACCGGCGGATCTCGGGTAGGGGGTCCGGAACTGTGCATCTAGCCCGGATGGTAATAGGAGGCAAGGAACACGATGTTTTACCCAGGTTCGGGCCCTCTCGATGGAGGTAAAACCCTACGTCCTGCTTGATTAATATTGATGATATGGGTAGTACAAGAGTAGATCTACCACGAGATCAAGGAGGCTAAACCCTAGAATCTAGCCTATGGTATGATTGTTGTATGATGAAGTTGTCCTACGGACTAAAACCCTCCGGTTTATATAGACACCGGAGAGGGTTAGGGTTACACAAAGTCGGTTACAATGGTAGGAGATCTTGAATATCCGCATCGCCAAGCTTGCCTTCCACGCCAAGGAAAGTCCCATCCGGACAAGGGACGAAGTCTTCAATCTTGTATCTTCATAGTCCCGGAGTCCAGCTGAAGGTATAGTCCGGCTACCAGAACACCCCCTAATCCAGGACTCCCTCAGTAGCCCCTGAACCAGGCTTCAATGACGACGAGTCCGGCGTGTAGATTGTGTTCGGCATTGCAAGGAGGGTTCCTCCTCCAAATTCTTCATAAAAGTTTGTAAACACCAAGAGTAGTGTCCAGCTCTGCAAAACAAGTTTCCACGTATTGCCACAGAGAGAATAATATTAACACAAATCTAATCTGCTGACGTATTCCGAAGCATGACATCACACTACGGCCAAGCCTTTATTCGAATCGTTTTCACTTTTCCACCTCAGCGTGTTTTGCGAGGCGGTTTCCTTGGCACGTCTTGTCAAAGCAGAGATCGTGTCCCCTTTATTTACGGGATTCTCATCAATACGGACGTGGGTAACCCAATCATGCCCGTTAGCATGTCTTCTCGATTAAAGGCGAGTCCCAAACGGTTACGGGGAGGGCTACTGGTATTCAACCTCTTATAAAGAGACCAAGGCCTTACTCCTTTTCTCCAATCTCAAAACAAGGTCGCCCGTCGCCTCGAGTTCCAACACCCTAGGCTCCAGATTCCAGGCGCTTCGGACCTTCAACAATGTCCGGTCCCGACCCTCGAGGCTGATGGATGCCCTCCTCCGTCTCGGAGGAGGACGTGCTAAAGTTGAGGGAGGCTAAGTTCTTGACCGCTGAAATTTTGCATAGGTTGCCTGCTCAAAGGCAGGCTATTCCCAGTCCCCAACCCGGTGAGAGCGTAGTGTTCATGTCTCACTTCCTTCGGGGGTTAGGCTTCCCGATGGATCCCTTCGTGAGGGGGCTGATGTTCTATTATGGGCTGGAATTTCATGATTTAGCTCCGGAGTCCATCCTCCACATTTCCTCATTCATCGTTGTGTGCGAAGCGTTCCTCCGTGTTACTCCTCACTTCGGATTATGGCTCAAGACTTTTGGAGTGGAGCCGAAGATGATCGAGGGACGGCACGCAAAGTGCGGAGGCGCTGTCATAAGTAAGGATGTTGATGCTCCATGGCCTGAGGGCTCCTTTCAAGAGGAGCTCGGCTTGTGGCAACGAGAGTGGTTCTATATCACCGCTCCCAGGAGCGCCAAGTGGGTGGCGCCTCCTGCCTTTCGCTCGGGTCCCCCACCACGGCTAGCGTCATGGGTCAACAAAGGATTAGATTGGGGGTTATCCAAAGATGTGCCCTTGTTGCAGGGCCGCATTAGGGATCTCTTAGAAAGATACCTCAACCTGGTCAAGGTGACACAGGTCATGCTGATTCGCCGAACACTGCCCGGCAAACGTCGCTCCCTTCGTCTGTGGGAGTTTAATCCGGAGGGTCCACGAGCTCTCCAGCATTTTATGGGTGCAACGCCCGTGGAGATGTATAAAATGTTCTTCGGATCACAAGCAATGTGTCCGGATTTGACCGAGGACGCAGGTTTAAGCTGCAATCGCCCGGATACTCAAGTAAGTAACCTTGTGCCCGGACTCGCTATCCGTAAAATTGTCATAAATTCGCCCCTAAAAGAGCTGTCCTTTTAAACAGGAGTGGATAGCGAAGGCAAAGCTGATCAGGTGTCCGGCTCCCCTTCTTGAGACCAGGCCGGATCCCGTGCTAGTCAGGATGTTAAAGATCGTGCCTTTGGAGGGAAGTGAGGGGGAGGACAAGGAAACTATGGCCTCCTTGAAGGAGGCTGCTCCGAAGGGAAGAACCGACAATTCCTCTCCTAAGGGGAAGAAGAGGGGCACCTCTGACGACCCGGAGACCATGGCCTCAAAGCGGGGGAAAAAGTCCTCGTCAGAGGGTCCGATGCCGGGGAGATCCTCAGCCGAACTATGCCCTCAAAGGGATCAGCCCTCCAGCGAGCCGTAAGTAGAGAAAGATTTTCCTTTAGAGGGATGAGAGAAATAATTGCTTTTTATCTGAGAAGATTAACCGAAATTTTACTTTGTAGCTCGGACCTCAGCCCTTCTCAGCAGAGCTCGTCTTCGGGGCATCTTCTTCCGGAGATGATGGAGAGTGGAACGCCTCCCCCTGCCGTACCGCCTGGCGAGGCGGGCGACCCTGAGGTGTCGTCGCGGAGGGTTTCTCCGAATCCGGCGGGGGTGGAAGGTAGCCATATGTCCCCCCAAGGTTCTCCGCGTCCGGCCTTCGATGGAGGTCATAGGACGAGTCTGGCGCCATCCGATGCGCGGTCGGAGGAGCTGATGATTCTGCTGGGGCGAGCTTCTATCTCAGAGGAGCACCGTGCATTGATGGGTACGGTGATTGGAAGGATTTCGTCCGCGGAAAGCGGATTACATGAGGCCGTCAGAAGTTTGCTGACGGGTTTTGAGGTACGTTTGATAATGTACTTCTTTGTCAGTTGCACATAAACAAGATGCGCCCTATGTAGATAGTAGCCCCTGAGACTCTGTGCGTTGTCAAAATTGACGGCGCGCAGAGGATCATAATCCCAGGTCTAGAATGTCGCCTTTGTATATAGGTGGCGAAGTGTCCGGAATCGAGCCGAACTGATGATTTTGCCGAACTAAAGCGGCAACTTGACGTGGCAGATGCCGACATCGTGCTCGTCAATGAGCGGCTTGATGAGGCTCAAGGTATGCAATTCCTCGGGCGGCATTTGGTAAGAGGAGCTTTATGCCAGTATCTTACAATGTGTGTGCTTGACGCAGATGGTGCGGCCGCCGTGGAGAGTCTTCGGGCGGAACTTGCCCGAGCTAAGGAACAAGCCAGGAAAAGTGATGCGGCTGCCGAGAAGGCCCTTGAAGAGCTGAGAGCCGAACAGGCTGCTTACTGCTGAAGCAAGAAGGAGATGGCCGTGATGGCCGTGAAGTTAAAAAGTGCTGCTGACCGTTGCAAGTTTCTTGAGAAAGAAGACCGGGCGAGACAGACGGACTTAGAGAAGGCCGTTGCTGATGCCAAGGACGCTCGCTCTGCGATGAGGGCTGCGAAGGAGGAGCTGCGTCAGGCCGGACAAATTGCGGCTGGAAAGCCCTTTATGCTGCGGAGGAAGTTTTGCGATCCGAAGTTTGCTCCGTTGGACCGAATGTGGAGTGCGGAGGACACCTATCTGGATTTGGCAGCGAGTGCTGCTGATGCGACCGAATACTTTCGAGATCAAGAAGATCGCGAAGTGGAAAGGCTTTTCTGGTCGCAGTTCCAGAATCCAGAGCGTCCACTGGCAGTGGATGATCGTCTGGCTCAATGGGCCAAACTGAATAGATTGTCCGGACTCGCCATGAAGTACGTCATGGGCCATCTGTGGCCGGGGAGATCGGAGCCGAAGAGTTATTTCAGCTTGGTGCAGCAATTCCTTGACGCGGTGCCACGTATCAATGCGATGAAGAGGTCAGCATGCATAGAGGGCGCACAGATGGCTCTTGCCCGTGTCAAGACATACTGGGCAGAGTTGGAGACCACCGTTGTTGCATCCCGAGATTCGGACAAAAGCCGAGTACCCTCCGAGCACTATTTTCAGGAAGTCCTTGAAGGCGCTCGTGTAATAGAGACGCAGTGCTCGAAGGATGCTATGTTCTGATAGCATATGTAATTATAAAGCAATATTTTGATGAATTGTAGTAGCCTTTTATACTTGTGCCTTCAAGTATCTGGAACACCTCCTGTGCGGCCGTTTTAAGATATATATATATATATATATATATATATATATATATATACAAAATCTGAAAGATTGCAGTCGTTGGCTTCAGCCCCTGCGCACATAGTGCGGGGGTGCTCGCAGAAGGCGCATTTTCACACTTAATCCAACGTCTTGGTCCTACAAAGGAGGTGATAGCGCAGCGGGCTAGGCAAACGGACTATAATGCTTTAACACTTTCACTTAGCCATAGGAGCTTGACAATGGGACTATTTAGGTAGCCCCTGGTGGCGACTGTGCTCGCCCGAATTCGGGGCGCGTATGTGCCTGGCCGGGAAACGGCCCTTCGTTAATGCGGAGGAATCCTACAGATTCCGGAGAGTCATCGAGTGGTTGACCAGTCTCACGCCATATCATGACAGTCGGTTTTCGGCTTTCTCTACTGGGGTGCTCGCCTGGCCGAACCAGGGCACAATCGCAGTAGTTCTCCTGGTGCCGCCTTAGCCGATAGAGTGGAACGTAAGGCGGTCGAACACAGGAGCCGGGCAACCCAACATTTGACCAAAATCATGACTCGGAGCTAATGCATATAAGGCCAAACTCGCGATGTCGAACACTCCCTAAGGTATTCGGTCTTTATGAGAGCAGGCGAGGTAACGCTCTGAGGTATAAGCCCCTAGTGTCCAGGTACGCACAAGAATTCTGACGTGGCCACATGCCAAGACGCCAGCCTCCTCCTTGGTCATAGAACCATGGGATGTGTATCAACAAGAGACAGTAAAAAAGGTTGAAGAAGGGTCTTAATCTGAAAAGAATCCTTGGAACAGGTCCCTACTGCACGTCTGCGCCTGTGTCTCCGTTGTGCCGTATCCTGGACGGGCGCAGCACGACGTTCATCTGTAAAAAGAGAGCAACTAAGTTGAAAAAGGGGCGTGCCGAACAAAAGTTATATGAAATGAACAAGGTGTAAAGTAAAATATGAAAAATTGAGCTTTATTGTCTCCTATTTTATACGTGTGAAGCCCCTAGTGCAGGGGTATATGGCCACTAAGCCTTTATCAACGATACTTTTGTGCCGGACTCGTCTATCCGTGTCCGTGGTCTTAATGACCTGTTCCGATGTTGTGGCTGGTGAAGCCATTGTATTGTGGGGCTGTTAAAGCGGCCACACAATCCTCCGCTTGGGGGAGGTGTTCTCACTGCTTCCCTTTAAGGAGATGATGTCGCGTGGACCGGGCATCTTAAGAATAAGAGATGCATAATGCGGTATTGCGTTAAAGCGGGCGAAAGCTTCGCGTCCCAGTAGTGCTTGATAGCGACTTGAGAATGGGACGATGTGGAAAGTCAGCTTTTCACGACGGAAGTTATCGTCAGAGCCGAAAATAACCTCGAGCCGGAGAAAACCCATGCAATGGGTGTCCGCACCTGGCATTACTCCTTGAAAGGAGGTTTTGCTATGGCGAATTCTTTTTGGGTCGATCCCCATGTGGCGGATTGAGTCCTGATATATCAGGTTGAGTCCGCTGCCACCGTCCATAAGGACATTTGAAAACTAGAGTCCTCCAATTATTGGATCGAGTACCAGGGCAGTCCAGCCTGGGTTCCTGACACTTCTAGAATAATCCAGATGATCGAAGATGATTGGTTTTGACAACCAGTGGCGGGATTCCAGTGGGATAGGCCGTGGGGCGCGTACCTTTATGGGCGCCGCATGTTTTGTTATGTGGAGTAAGTTTACTGTTTTTACTTCTTGTGGGAAATTCTTTTGTTTCCTGGTACTCTGCTTTTGGGGTTCGTCCTCGTCTTCGCTTGGTGTGTCGAGCCCCTTGTGTTCGGCGTTGAGTCTGCCGGATTGTTTGAAAACCCAACAATCTCTGTGGGTATGGTTAGCAGGCTTTCCGGGAGTGCTGTGTATTTGACATATCCTATCCAAGATTTTGTTTAGGTTGGATAGGTCGTCCCTGTTATCTTGGAGGGGCGGCTTTTTTTGATTCTGTCGTGAGCTTTTGAATCCGGCGTTGACTGCCGTGCTCTTCGGACTTTTTTCCTTAGTCCAGCGACGGTCCTCATTGCGTCGCGGTTTTCCGTTTCCATCCCTAGTTTCGGATGTACTTGGGTCACTGGTGCTGCATCTTGCCAACCAGCTGTCCTCTCCTGCACAAAAGCGGGTCATGAGGCTTGTTAGTGCGGCCATTGTTCTTGGCTTTTCTTGGCCGAGGTGTCTGGCGAGCCATTCGTCTCGGACATTATGCCTAAAAGCCGCTAAGGCTTCAGCGTCCGGACAGTCGACTATCTGATTCTTTTTAGTAAGAAATCTATTCCAGAATTGCCGAGCTGACTCTCCGGGCTGTTGAGTTATGTGACTAAGATCGTCTACATCCGGAGGGCGGAGATAGGTCCCTTGAAAATTTGCTCGGAAAGCGTCCTCGAGCTCTTCCCAACTTCCGATTGTGTTTTCAGGAAGGCTTTTGAGCCAATGCCGGGCTGGCCCTTTAAGCTTGAGGGGTAAGTATTTTATGGCGTGGAGGTCATCTCCTCTAGCCATATGTATGTGGAGGATATAATCCTCGATCCAGACTCCAGGGTCTGTTGTTCCATCATATGCATCTATGTTTACGGGTTTGAATCCCACTGGAAATTCATAATCCAGGACCTCATCGGTGAAACATAGGGGGTGTGCGGCACCCCTGTATTTGGGTGTGCCAGATTCTGATAATGGCTTTACTGCATTGCTTACAAGAGCTTTCTTTCTTGGCCCGTAAATGGACCTGGCTAGGCCATGATGCGAATCCTTAAGTGGGTCGCATGCCGGCTTAAGTGCGGTGCTGCTTGCGGCTTTATGCTGGCCATGGGGTCGTCTATCCGACCGTGTGGCTTTCTCGCTTTTGGAATGCGAGGGCTCTAAGGCCTCCTCGTCGAATTCAGGCAGTAGCTTTCTCTTTGGATAGCTTTTAGTGCGGCGACTGTCGCCGTATTTGTCTGCGGTATTGATTACTTTACTCCATCTGATCCTGAGTGCATCTTCCACAGTTTTTAGCTTCCGCTTCTGCTTTTTCAGGCTGCGTGTGGTTGCAACGAGCCGTTTGTGGAGGTTCTTCTGCTTCGTGGGCTTGTCCGGCGTAGGGTCGTCCGGAATGCCATTTTCGCCGGGGGAGGGATGTTCGGTTTCTCTATCCGGGTTGTCCTGTTGGGACGGTTGCTCTAAGGCATGCTCGTCGTCTACCGGCTCATCCTGCTCTATGGCTGGGTCTTTGTCGAGGCGGGGCTTGGGTCGGCGTTTACGCCGACGCTTTGATTGTTTTTCGAGAGATCGATCCCTCTTTCCATCCCCGTTTTCCTCGTTGTTGCTTCCTTTAGGGGTATCCACCATGTACACATCGTGAGATGAGGTGGCTGTCCAATGCCCTATAGGCATTGGTTCTTGGTTGTCTCCTGCATCGTCGTCCATACCGTCGATGTCTTCGGAGTCGAAGTCGAGCATGTCGGTTAAGTCGTCGACAGTGGCTACGAAGTGGGTGGTGGGTGGGTTTTGAATTTCTTCATCATCCGAATCCCATCCTTGCTGACCGTAGTCCGGCCAGGGCTCTCCTGATAAAGAGAGAGACTTTAGCGAATTCAGGATGTCGCCGAAGGGCGAGTGCTGAAAGATGTCTGCGACGGTGAACTCCATTATCGGCACCCAATCGGATTCAATCGGCAGGGGCACGGGGGGCTCGGAGTTCGAAAAGGAATCCGGCTCCTCGGAGTCACGGGCCATGCGGAGTGCGGGGCTGGAGTTCGGCTCGATCGCCTCTGAGATCGCAGCCCCTGAGGCAGCGTCCAACCGCTGATCCTCGATCGGTGCAGTAGGCTCCGAATCAATGGTCGGAACCGATGCGTGTGCGGCCTCCAAGGCGCTGTTCGGCGGCAGAGCTATATCATGCCCATCGAGACAGTGCGGCATGCTTGGCTGTGGCTCGAATCCGTCGAAGACCAAGTCCCCGCGGATGTCAGCCGTGTAGTTTAGGCTTCCAAACCTGACTTGATGGCCAGGGGCGTAGCTTTCGATCTGCTCAAGGTGGCCAAGCGACTTGGCCCGCAGTGCGAAGCCGCCGAAGACGAAGATCTGTCCGGGGAGAAAAGTCTCACCCTGGACTGCATCATTGTTGATGATCGAAGGAGCCATCGGGCCTAAAGGCGACGACATAGAGGAACTCCTAATGAAAGCACCAATGTCGATGTCAAAACCGGCGGATCTCGGGTAGGGGGTCCCGAACTGTGCGTCTAGGCTGGATGGTAACATGAGGCAAGGAACACGATGTTTTACCCAGGTTCGGGCCCTCTCGATGGAGGTAAAACCCTACGTCTTGCTTGATTAATATTGATGATATGGGTAGTACAAGAGTAGATCTACAACGAGATCAAGGAGGCTAAACACTAGAAGCTAGCCTATGGTATCATTGTTGTATGATGAAGTTGTCCTACGGACTAAAACCCTCCGGTTTATATAGACACCGGAGAGGGTTAGGGTTACACAAAGTCGGTTACAATGGTAGGAGATCTTGAATATCCGCATCGCCAAGCTTGCCTTCCACGCCAAGGAAAGTCCCATCCGGACACGGGACGAAGTCTTCAATCTTGTATCTTCATAGTCCTGGAGTCCGGCTGAAGGTATAGTCCGGCTACCAGAACACCCCCTAATCCAGGACTCCCTCACACTTTTTTCTTTTTTTATTTGGGCTTCTTTGGCCTCTTTTGTTTATTTTCGTCCGGAGTCTCATCCCGACTTGTGGGGGAATCATAGTCTCCATCATCCTTTCCTCACTAGGACAATGCTCTAATAATGATAATCATCACACTTTTATTTTTCTTACAACTCAACAATTACAACTCGATACTTAGAACAAAATATGACTCTATATGAATGCCTCCGGCGGTGTACCGGGATGTGCAATGACTCATGAGTGACATGTATGAAAGAATTATGAACGGTGGCTTTGCCACAAATACGATGTCAACTACATGATCATGCTAAGCAATATGACAATGATGGAGCGTGTCATAATAAACGGAACAGTGGAAAGTTACATGGCAATATATCTCGGAATGGCTATGGAAATGACATAATAGGTAGGTATGGTGGCTGTTTTGAGGAAGGTATGTGGTGGGTGTATGATACCGGCGAAAGTTGCGCGGTACTAGAGAGGCTAGCACTGGTGGAAGGGTGAGAGTGCGTATAATCCATGGACTCAACATTAGTCAAAAAGAACTCACATACTTATTGCAAAAATCTATTAGTTATCGAAACAAAGTACTACGCGCATGCTCCTAGGGGGATAGATTGGTAGGAAAAGACCATCGCTCGTCCCCGACCGACACTCATAAGGAGGACAATCAATAAATAAATCATGCTCCGACTTCATCACATAACGGTTCACCATACGTGCATGCTATGGGAATCACAAACTTCAACACAAGTATTTCTCAAATTCACAACTACTCAACTAGCATGACTCTAATATCACCATCTCCATATATCAAAACAATCATCAAGCATCAAACTTCTCTTAGTATTTGACACACTCATAAGAGAATTTTATTATTCTTGGATACCTGGCATATTAGGATTTTAAGCAAATTACCATGCTATTTAAGACTCTAAAAATAATATAAGTGAAGCATGAGAGTTCATCTATTTCTTCAAAATAAAACTACCACCATGCTCTAAAAGATATAAGTGAAGCACTAGAGCCAAAGACAAACTACTCCGAAATATAAGTGAAGATCAATGAGTAGTCGAATAATTATGCAACTATGTGAAGACTCTCTAACATTTTAAGAATTTCAGATCTTGATACTTTATTCAAACATAAAGCAAAGCCTAACAAAATAAATTGATGCTCCAAGCAAAACACATATCATGTGGCGAATAAAAACATAGCTCCAAGTAAAGTTACCGATGAACAAAGACGAAAGAGGGGATGCCACCCGGCATCCCCAAGCTTAGACGCTTGGTTATCCTTGAATATTACCTTGGGGTGACTTGGGAATTCCCAAGCTTAGGCTCTTGCCGCTCCTTATTCCATAGTCCATCGAATCCTTACCCAAAACTTGAAAACTTCACAACACAAAACTTAACAGAAAACTCGTAAGCTCCGTTAGTATAAGAAAATAAATCACAACTTCAAGGTACTGTAATGAACTCATTCTTTATTTATATTGGTGTTAAACCTACTGGATTCCAACTTCTCTATGGTTTATAAACTATTGTAATAGCCATAGATTCATCAAAATAAGCAAACAACACACGAAAAACAGAATCTGTCAAAAACAGAACAGTCTGTAGTAATCTGGATCAAACGTATACTTATGGAACTCAGAAAATTATCAAATAACTTTCTGGACCTGAGGAATTTATCTATTAATCATCTTCAAAAAGAATTAACTAAATAGCACTCTCCAAATAAAAATGGCATCAGTTCTCGTGAGTGCTAAAGTTTCTGTTTTTGACAGTATGATCAACAAGACTTTCCCCGAGTCTTCCCAAAGGTTCTACTTGGCACAAACACTAATTAGACACATATAAAAAGAGACTAGATGAATTATTTATTACTAAACAGGAACAAAAAGCAAGGAACAAAAATAAAGTTGGGTTGCCTCCCAAGAAGCGCCATCGTTTAACGCCCCTAGCTAGGCATGATGATTTCAACGATGCTCATATAAAAGATAAGAATTGAAACATAAAGAGAGCATCATGAAGAATATGACTAGCACATTTAAGTCTAACCCACTTCCTGTGCATAGGGATTTTGTGAGCAAACAACTTATGGGAACAGGAATCAACTTGCATAGGAAGGTAAAACAAGCATAACTTCAAAACTTTAAGCACATAGAGAGGAAACTTGATATTATTGCAATTCCTACAAGCATATGTTCCTCCCTCATAATAATTTTCAGTAACATCATGAATGAATTCAAAAATATAACCATCACATAAAGCATTCTTTTCATGATCTACAAGCATAGAAAATTTACTACTCTCCACATAGGCAAAATTCTTCTCATTCGGAATAGTGGGAGTATCATAGGAAACTCGAATACTATAAATTGTTTCCACATTAAAAGAGTAATGTTAAGAGAAGGGGTAATCATAATCAAGACAAGTTTTATAAATATAATCATTAATTTTTATAGAATATGTATCATCACAATAATTATCATAAGTAGGAGGCATGCTATCATCATTATAAATTTGCATATCAAAACTTGGGAGACTGAAAATATCATCATTATTAAACATAGCATCCCCAAGCTTGGGACAAACATTAATTGCAGAAAATATATTCTCAAATATTTCATCCTCATCAAAGATAGCTTCCCCAAGCTTGTGCCTTTTCATATCATAAGCATAATCACTCTCATCATTAATAGTATGGATAGCACCAATAGTATAGCAATTATCATAGTCTTTCAAGCAAGTGCCAAAAATATTTTCAAGATCATAAGAAGCATCATTATCTTCCCAATCATAATCATCACAACAAGCAATAGGAATAACAAGATCATCATCAAGTGTATCATCTTCATTTTCATGAGGTACAACAATAATAGGAGCAACTTTATTTGGAAGAGATACCTTTTTACCTCTCTTCCTTTTTCTTTTCTTCTTCTTCACCATATCATGGGTGGGTTCAATCCTATTTTTGGAGCTCCTTATTAATGAGATTTGTTGAATAGAAGGCTCCTCCTCGTTACCTGATTCATCATAAGAAATAATAGGAGGATATTGGGAAGTCTCTTCCCTTTCATTAGTATTCTCTTCATCTTCTATTTGTTTTCTTTTCTTTATGTAGTTGGCAATATAAGGATTTTCAATACAATTCACCGCACAATACATATAAATTTCCTCTAGATCAAAGCCAAGAAGTTTGTAATGGGAAAATTCTGGAAGATGATTACTTATACGTTTCATTTCTGCATAACCCATAAGCAAACTAAGTTCATTATAATGTGCATGGGAAATCAAGTCATCACAATTTTTGGACATGATTAGATCATGGAACAATTTGCATCGGATAGCTAAATGACCACTTTCATTGCAAAGTTCACAAGTACGGCCAAGAAAATTTAAATTTTCAGCACAATCATCTAGCCTTTCTTGCAACAATTTAGTTTCTAAGTACTTATGCCTCACGCAATATCTATCTTCCCTATTTGGTGTGTACTTACAAACCCAATGCAGTCCACAAAAATTGACATGTTTATAGGAGACATTTTCATCATAACTAGTGCAATCATCATTAGTATCATGGATATTCAAGTATTCGTACTAACAGCATTGCAATCATGCTCATCATTCAAAGATTTAGTGCCAAACATTTTATAGATTTCTTCTTCTAGCACTTGAGCACAATTATCCTTTCCATCATACTCATGAAAGATATTAAAAAGATGAAGCGTATGAGAGAAACTCAATTCCATATTTTTGTAATTTTCTTTTATAAACTAAACTAGTGATAAAACAAGAAACTAAAAGACTCGATTGCAAGATCTAAAGATATACCTTCAAGCACTCACCTCCCCGGCAACGGCGCCAGAAAAGAGCTTGATGTCTACTACACAACCTTCTTCTTGTAGACGTTGTTGGGCCTCCAAGTGCAGAGGTTTGTAGGACAGTATCAAATTTCCCTCAACTGGCTGACCTAAGGTTTATCAATCCGTAGGAGGCGTAGGATGAAGATGGTCTCTCTCAAGCAACCCTGAAACCAAATAACAAAGAGTCTCTTGTGTCCGCAACACACCCAATACAATGGTAAATTGTATAGGTGCACTAGTTCGGCGAAGAGATGGTGAAACAAGTGGTATATGGATAGTAGATAAAGGTATTTGTAATCTGAAATAATAATAAAAACAACAAGGTAACTAATGGTAAAAGTGAGCGTAAACGGTATTGCAATGCTAGGAAACAAGGCCTAGGGTTCATACTTTCGCTAGTGTAAGTTCCCTCAACAATACTAACATAATTGGATCACATAACTATCCCTCAACATGCAAAAAAGAGTCACTCCAAAGTCACTAATAGCGGAGAACGAATGAAGAGATTATGGTAGGGTACGAATCCACCTCAAAGTTATTGTTTCCAATCAATCCGTTGGGCTATTCCTATAAGTGTCACAAACAGCCCTAGAGTTCGTACTAGAATAACACCTTAAGACACAAATCAACCAAAACCCTAATGTCACCTAGATACTCCAATGTCACCTCAAGTATCCGTGGGTATGATTATACAATATGCGTCACACAATCTCAGATTCATCTATTCAACCAACACAAAGGACCTCAAAGAGTGCCCAAAGTTCCTACCGGAGAATCACGACGAAAAGGTGTGCCAACCCCTATGCATAGGTTCCCGATGTCACGAAACCTGCAAGTTGATCACCAAGACATACATCAAGTGTTCTCAAGTCTTTAGAGACTCAATCCGATAAGATAACTCCAAAGGGGAAACTCAATCCATTACAAGAGAGAAGAGGGGGGAGAAACATAGGATCCAACTATAATAGCAAAGCTCGCGATACATCAAGATCGTGCCAAATCAAGAACACGAGAGAGAGAGATCAAACACATAGCTACCGGTACATACCCTCAGCCCCGAGGGAGAACTACTCCCTCCTCGTCATGGAGAGCACCGGGATGATGAAGATGGCCACCGGAGAAGGATTGCCCCCTCCGGCAGGGTGCCGGAACGGGTCTAGATTGGTTTTTGGTGGCTACGGAGGCTTCTGGTGGCGGAACTCCCGATCTAATCTCCGTTCTGGAAGTTTTTGGGTACGACGATATATATGGGTGCAGGAAGTACGTCGGAGGAGCCACGGGGGCCCCACGAGGCAGGGGGCGTGCCCTAGGGGGGTGGGCGCGCCCCCACCCTCAAGGGCAGGTCCCGTATCTTCTGACGTGAGGTCCAAGTCCATCAGGTGTGTTTCCTTCCAAAAATAACTTCTCCAGTTGATTTCGTTCCGTTTCGACTCCGTCTGATATTCCTTTTCTTCAAAACACTGAAATAGGCATAAAACAACAAATTTGGGTTGGGCCTCCGGTTAATAGGTTAGTCCCAAAAATAATATAAAAGTGGACAATAAAGCCCAATATTGCCCAAAACAGTAGATAATATAGCATGGAGCAATCAAAAATTATAGATACGTTGGAGACGTGTCAATACGTTGTTCCCTTTGTCATCGGTATCTTACTTGCCCGAGATTCGATCGTCGGTATCTCAATACCTAGTTCAATCTCGTTACCGACAAGTCTTTTTACTTGTTCTGTAATACATCATCCCGCAACTAACTCATTAGTTGCAATGCTTGCAAGGCTTAAGTGATGTGCATTACCGAGAGGGCCCAGAGATACCTCTCCGACAATCGGAGTGACAAATCGTAATCTCGAAATACGCCAACCCAACAAGTACCTTTGGAGACACATGTAGAGCACCTTTATAATCACCCGGTTACGTTGTGATGTTTGGTAGCACACAAAGTGTTCCTCCAGTAAACGGGAGTTGCATAATCTCATAGTCATACGAACATGTATAAGTCATGAAGAAAGCAATAGCAACATACTAAATGATCGGGTGCTAAGCTAACGGAATGGGTCATGTCAATCACATCATTCTCCTAATGATGTGACCCTGTTAATCAAATGACAACTCATGTCTATGGTTAGGAAACATAACCATCTTTGATCAACGAGCTAGTCAAGTAGAGGCATACTAGTGACAATCTGTTTGTCTATGTATTCACACATGTATTATGTTTCCGGTTAATACAATTCTAGCATGAATAATAAACAATTTATCATGATATAAGGAAATAAATAACTTTATTATTGCCTCTAGGGCATATTTCCTTCAGTCTCCCACTTGCACTAGAGTCAATAATCTAGATTACCTGTAATGATTCTAACACCCATGGAGTCTTGGTGTATGATCATGTTTTGCTCGTGAGAGAGGCTTAGTCAAGGGTCTGCAACATTCAGATCCGTATGTATCTTGCAAATCTCTATGTCTCCCTCCTTGACTTGATCACGGATGGAATTGAAGCGTCTCTTGATGTGCTTGGTTCTCTTGTGAAATCTGGATTCCTTTGCCAAGGCAATTGCACCAGTATTGTCACAAAAGATTTTCATTGGACCCGATGCACTAGGTATGACACCTAGATCGGATATGAACTCCTTCATCCAGACTCCTTCATTTGCTTTCCGAAGCAGCTATGTACTCCGCTTCACATGTAGATCCTGCCACAACGCTTTGTTTAGAACTGCACCAACTGACAGCTCCACCGTTCAATGTAAACACGTATCCGGTTTGCGATTTAGAATCGTCCGGATCAGTGTCAAAGCTTGCATCAACGTAACCTTTACGATGAGCTCTTTGTCACCTCCATATATGAGAAACATATCCTTAGTCCTTTTCAGGTATTTCAGGATGTTCTTGACCGCTGTCCAGTGATCCACTCCTGGATTACTTTGGTACCTCCCTGCTAGACTTATAGCAAGGCACACATCAGGTCTGGTACACAGCATTGCATACATGATAGAGCCTATGGCTGAAGCATAGGGAACATCTTTCATTTTCTCTCTATCTTCTGCAGTGGTCGGGCATTGAGTCTTACTCAACTTCACACCTTGTAACACAGGCAAGAACCCTTTCTTTGCTGATCCATTTTGAACTTCTTCAAAACTTTGTCAAGGTATGTGCTTTGTGAAAGTCCAATTAAGCGTCTTGATCTATCTCTATAGATCTTATGCCCAATATGTAAGCAGCTTCACCGAGGTCTTTCATTGAAAAACTCTTATTCAAGATCCCTTTATGCTATCCAGAAATTCTATATCATTTCCAATCAATATGTCATCCACATATAATATCAGAAATGCTACAGAGCTCCCACTCACTTTCTTGTAAATACAGGCTTCTCCAAAAGTCTGTATAAAACCAATATGCTTTGATCACACTATCAAAGCGTTTATTCCAACTCCGAGAGGCTTGCACCAGTCCATAAATGGATCGCTGGAGCTTGCACACTTTGTTAGCTCCTTTGGATCGACAAAACCTTCGGTTGCATCATATACAACTCTTCTTCCAAGAAATCCATTTAGGAATGCAGTTTTGACATCCATTTGCCAAATTTCATAATCATAAAATGCGGCAATTGCTAACATGATTCGGACAGACTTAAGCATCGCTACGGGTGAGAAGGTCTCATCGTAGTCATCCCTTGAACTTGTCGAAAACCTTTTGCAACAAGTCGAGCTTTGTAGACAGTAACATTACCGTCAGCGTCAGTCTTCTTCTTGAAGATCCATTTATTCTCAATGCTTGCCGATCATCGGGCAAGTCAACCAAAGTCCATACTTTGTTCTCATACATGGATCCCATCTCAGATTTCATGGCCTCAAGCCATTTTGCGGAATCTGGGCTCACCATCGCTTCTTCATAGTTCGTAGGTTCATCATGATCTAGTAGCATGACTTCCAGAACAGGATTGTACCACTCTGGTGCGGATCTTACTCTCTGGTTGATCTATGAGGTTCGTAGTAACTTGATCTGAAGTTCATGATCATCATCATTAGCTTCCTCACTAATTGGTGTAGGTGTCACAGGAAACCGGTTTCTGTGATGAACTACTTTCCAATAAGGGAGCAGGTAGTTACCTCATCAAGTTCTACTTTCCTCCCACTCACTTCTTTCGAGAGAAACTCCTTCTCTAGAAAGGATCCATTCTTAGCAACGAATGTCTTGCCTTCGGATCTGTGATAGTAGGTGTACCCAACAGTTTCTTTTGGGTATCCTATGAAGACACATTCTCCGATTTGGGTTCGAGCTTATCAGGTTGAAGCTTTTTCACATAAGCATCGCAGCCCCAAACTTTAAGAAACGACAACTTTGGTTTCTTGCCAAACCACAGTTCATATGGTGTCGTCTCAACGGATTTAGATGGTGCCCTATTTAACGTGAATGCAGCCGTCTCTAAAGCATAACCCCAAAATGATAGCGGTAAATCAGTAAGAGACATCATAGATCGTCACCATATCTAAAGTACGATTACGATGTTCGGACACACCATTACGCTGTGGTGTTCCGGGTGGCGTGAGTTGCGAAACTATTCGCATTGTTTCAAATGTAGACCAAACTCGTAACTCAAATATTCTCCTCCACGATCAGATCGTAGAAACTTTATTTTCTTGTTACGATGATTTTCAACTTCACTCTGAAATTCTTTGAACTTTTCAAATGTTTCAGACTTATGTTTCATTAAGTAGATATACCCATATCTGCTTAATCATCTGTGAAGGTGAGAAAATAACGATATCCGTGAGTGCATCTTAGTGAGCCACCCCTAGTTGGTTTTGGAGTATTGACGACAAACCTAGTTGAGTGACTAATGTGTTTGTGAGAATTGCAGGATAACACAGGTAGAAGTCCCTCATTGATTCGGTTTTCCTACTAGAGATGACCCCTAAAAATGTATGAAGACATTGAAGTCAGAGGTGGTATGTGAAGACATTCACATTGAAGACTATGATAAGAGAAGACATCGCATGAAGACTATGGAGCGTGAAGACTTAGCAGTTTCGTCGTTCTGTGTTTTTCCTTGTTGAGTCATAGGAACCATCGTACTGTTAAGTGGGATCCAAGAGAACCAGTCAGAATGACTGAAGTGATGCTTAACCAAAATCCTATGTCTTCGAGTGAAGACTATGAGAGCAAATCTTGTCCAGAGTTGGATAAGTCAGCTTTGCTTGTAGCCCAAGTAAAGTTGTCATGTGTGTTTGAAATCTGATCGTTGGAACACGTGTCAGTTCCTTAGTGACCCAGGGTCATTTCGGACAAATCAGGTCGGGTTTCCTAGTGGCTATAAATAGCCCACCCCCTACAACCATAAACGGTTGGCTGCTCAGAGTTAGAGTACGGCTTTTGTCGTTTGAGAGCAACCCACCTCGAAGCCTTTGAGAGAGAATTCCTTGCGAGGATAAAGCCCTAAAAACCCAGAGCCAAAGAGTGTTAGGCATCACATAAGTCTTCCTGTCTGTGTGATCTGAAGACTTATTACACTTGAGGACTGTGAATCCTCCATCCGGTTAGGCGTCACGTTCTGAGCATCCAAGAGTCATTGTGGATCGTCGATGAACGAAGTCTGTGAAGGTTTGGAAGTCTACCTTGAAGACTTACTAGAGTGATTGGGCGAGGACTGGGTGTCCTTAGCTCAAGGGGAATAAGGTGAAGACGAGGTCTTATGAGTTGAATCTCGGCCTCCCTAACCAGACGTACAGTTGTCACAGCAACTGGAACTGGTCCAACAAATCATTGTCTTCAACGAGTCAGTGGTTTCATCCTTCCCTTCCCTTTACTTACTGTTGGTCCTTGCGAAGTCATTGTATGATTGCATTATCTTTTGTCTTCACTGAGTGACTGCTTGTTCTGATTGGCTTCACAATATCTTCCTACCTGATCCTTACTGCCTAGCTGCTATTAGTCATTGTGCTTTCACTTCATTAAATACTTGACTATGGTTTGCCTAGTGTAGTCTACATTCCGCTGCATGGTAATAGGTTTATTTCTATCGTTTGTCTTCGAAACTTCCACATTTTGGTGACTTTCATAAAAATCGCCTATTCACCCCCCCCCCTCTAGTCGATCACTAGCACTTTCAATTGGTATCAGAGCAAGGTACTCCCTTGTTCTGTGTGATTTGGTTTAACCACCTGGAGTTTTTAGCTATGTCGACTACAGGGATAATTAAAGTCTCCGTTGCATGCCCCGTCTTTGATGGAACTGAATATTCCTACTGGAAGAATAAGATGCGCATGCATCTTGAAGCCATTGATGTCGACCTATGGTATGTCGTCAAGAATGGCGTTCCCAAGGCTGGTGAAGGTGTCACCGTTGCTGATGTCAAGAAGTTCGTTTAACTGGACTCCACTGCCAAGAACATCATCTGTGGTCATATGGCCAAAGGACAGTATGGCCGCGTGAGTGCTTTGGAAACATCTAAGCTAGTCTGGCACTGGCTCTGCAAGGTCAATGAAGGCGTCTCAACCCAGAGAGATCAGAGAATCAGTGTCCTTCGCAACCTCTTCAACCGCTTCAAGAGAAATGACAATGAGAATGTCCAGCTCACGTTTGATCGACTCACTGACATCACAAATGAGCTTCAAGCTCTCGGCGCCACTGAGATCACCAAGCATGAAGTCGTCAAGACACTCCTGAGATCACTTGACAGCTCGTTTGACACCCTAGCCCTAATGATCCAAGAACGTCCTGACTTCAAGACACTCGATCCGTCTGACATACTTGAGAGGCTCAACACACACGAGTTTCGGCTTTTTGAGAAAAGAGACATCTACGGTCCCAACTATGGGCGAACTCGTGCCTTGAAGGCAAAAGTTGTCTCCTCATCTGAAGAAGAATCTGACATCAGTTCTGATGATCCTGAAGACATTGGAAAGGAGCTTGCTATGCTTGTGAAGAAGTTCCAAAATTCACCAAGAAGAAAGGCTTCAGAAAGTCTTCACGATCAAGCTCAAGGAATGATGAAGCTTCTGCTCATGACTACAAGAAGAGAACATGCCACAAGTGCAAGAAACCTCGCCACTACATCTCTGAGTGTCCGCAGTGGGACAATGAGAACAATAAGAAGAAGAAGAAGAAGAAGAAGAAGAGCAAAGAGTATGACTCTGACGACAAGAAGAAGAAGAAATACTCAAAGTCTTCTTCCAAGTCTTCCTCAAAGTCTTCATCACACAAGAAGAGCTCATCTGGCAAGGCACGTGCGTTTATTGGCAAGGAAATGGATTTAGAGGAGGAGTCCGCTTCTAAGGAGGCGGAGGTGGAGTCTGAGGAGGAGTCCGATTCTAGCGTTGGGAGTCTGGCTACAGCATACGTTGCCAAGTCCATCTTCAACACTGAAGACAATGACTCCATCACCGACACCGATGCAAATGACAAGGACTACTCCGCTCCTACCTACTGCTTCATGGCACGCGGTGCCAAGGTAAACACACGCACTACTCACTATCAAACATCTAGTGAAGATGACTCTGATTGTGGTTCCAAACCCAGCTACAAAACTCTTGCTAAAATTGCAACTGAACAACAGAAAGCTATGGAACATATTCAAAAACTGTTAGACAAAAGCTATGATCTGTTAGACGCTGAAATGACTCGATCTCAGTCCTTAATTGAAGACATAAAAAATCTTCACGTTGCTGAATGTCTTAAATGCCTTGAGCGTGATAACACTACTTCTGTTGCTGAATGTTCTACTGCTGCTACTGTTGCAATATCTGCAACTATTGATGTGGTAACTAACCCCTCTGCTGCGGATACCACTGCTATTGCTGATGAGAATGCTAGGTTGAAGACATTGCTTGAAACAGGGATGTACAAAAGTCTCAAAGGGCATCAGACACTATGTGATGTCCTCACAAGGCAGATCCTGAACCGAAACCCTAGGAAAGAGGGTGTTGGGTTCGAAAGGAAAATGAATGCTGATGGCTCTTACTGGAAACCTGAGCAGTACCCCAAAACCACATGGGTTGCTGCAAAGGAACCTTCAGCGGATCCATCCACCCTATCTGGCTTCACTTGTGCTAATCCCATTGTTACTGATGAATCCTTTGATGCATACTATAAACTGTTTAAGAATCAGAATGGTGAAGTGTTTGCCAGGTATATTGGTAGTAACTGCAGGAATGGGCCGCCTATGAAGAAAGTCTGGGTGCCGAAAAGGTGTTTGGAGAATCTTCCTGTGAATGTCGTCATGACACCACAAGTGAAGAAGACAAACCCCAGACCACGGGCTTCATATGGTCCAAAGGCTTCATACAGACAGAGGACTCACCTGAGTCACACTAACGCAAATGTTTTGCAGGGAAACCTTACTCAGGCCTATGAATATGAGCGTGTTTCATCAAACCGCCATGTTCATAAGACCAAAAACTATTCTGCTTATCCTTATGAGTACTATTGTCCACCTGCAAGACTTTTTGCTAGGGCTCCAAAGCCAAAGTTCTCAGATGCTGCACTTAGACTCATTGCTTCGAAGCCACCCTTGAAGATGTGGGTGGCTAAGAAAGCTTAACTCTCTTTTGCAGGGAAAGGTCTCCAGTCGAAAACCAAAATCGTCTGAAGCCATTGCTGGGGACCTTAAATATCTTGTAGGGCGCAAGATCAAATGCCCAAATGGTCTTACTATGTATTTTGTTCCTGAGTCGCTTGCCACTTGCCCTATCAGTCCTAACCTTGATCTAAGCTTTCATAATCCACTTGCTCGTCAAATGTTTATGCTTCACAATTCTCTATGTGAAGCCTATCCCCCTAACTGCACTGTAGGGTACGACACCAGCTGCTTCAGAATGGATTATTGATAGTGGGTGTACTAATCATATGACTGGCAAGCGAAGCCTTCTCATGGACTCAACCTTACGTCCATCTGACAAAAGTCACATCACATTTGCTGACACTGGTAAAAGCAAGGTATTAGGTCTAGGTAGAGTTGCAATCTCAAAGGATCAACACATGGATAAAGTCATGCTTGTTGAATCCCTTGGTTTCAACTTAATGTCTATCTCAATGCTTTGCGATTTAAACATGATTGTGATGTTTGGAAAATATCATTGCCTTGTTCTAATGGAATCTGACAAGTCTCTAGTGTTTGAAGGGTATCGGAAAGATGATATGTACGTGGTAGATTTCTCAGCAGGACCACAACTTGCTGTATGTCTTCTAGCAAAAGCATCTAAATGCTGGCTCTGGCATCGGAGGCTAGGGCATGCTGGCATAAACCTCCACACCCTTGCAAGGAAGAAGCATGTCTTAGGCATCGAGGGCGTCAAGTTCAAGAAGGATCACTTATGCGGTGCCTGTGAAGCAGGAAAGATGACGAGGGCCAAGCATCCCTCGAAGACAATCATGACAACGACTCAACCCTTCGAACTGCTCCACATGGATCTTTTCGGTCCCACTCATTACTCAACTCTTACTACTACTGCTTGTCTCTATGGCTTTGTCATTGTTGATGATTATTCAAGATATACCTGGGTGCATATAATCCTCTACAAGACTGAAGTGCAGGATGTCTTCAGACGCTTCGCCAATCGAGCCATGAACAACTATGGCGTCAAGATCAAGCACATCAGAAGTGACAATGGCACTGAATTCAAGAACACTGGCCTAGATACATATCTTGATACTTTGGGCATCAGACATGAATTCTCAGCTCCGTACACACCACAGCAGAATGGCGTCGTCGAACGCAAGAACAGAACACTTATTGAGATGGCTCGGATGATGCTTGATGAATACAAGACTCCAAGAAAATTCTGGCCTGAAGCCATTGATACTGCATGCCATATCATCAACCATGTTTATCTTCACAAGCTTCTGAACAAGACATCCTATGAGCTCCTTACTGGCAAGAAGCCAAATGTCAGTTACTTCAGAGTATTTGGTGCCAGGTGCTGGATCAAGGATCCACATCACACTTCAAAATTTGCACCAAAAGCACATGAAGGTTTTATGCTTGGATATGGAAAGGATTCGCACTCCTACAGAGTCTTCAACCTCTTTCACTATAAAGTGGTTGAAACAGTGGATGTGCGGTTCGATGAGACTAATGGCTCACAAAGAGAGCACCTGCCAAACGTGCTAGATGAAGTTCCATCCAGTGAATCAATCAAACTTATGGGAACTGGACAAATCATACCATCTGAATCTCAGCCTGAAGAGGAACTTATCATCTCCGCACCTGATCAAACTGAAGACAATGCTCAGCCGGAAGACAATCCTTCTAACGATGACAATGATCAGCAAGAGCAAAATCTTCGTCCTGTACATCCTCGTGCTGCAAATGAAGTACAGATTAAGAAAATAATTGATAGCATCAATGCACCAGGTCCACTCACTCGTTCAAGGGCAACATAGCTAGCAAATTTCTTTGGGCACTTCGCATTCGTCTCAATATCTGAACCCAAGAAAGTTGAAGAAGTCTTCATGGAACCTGAATGGATTCAAGCTATGCAAGAAGAGCTTCAATAGTTTGAGCTGAATAATGTATGGGAACTGGTTAAGCGTCCTGATCCTCGCAAGCACAATATAATAGGCACCAAATGGATATATCGCAACAAGCAAGATGAGCATGGTCAAGTTGTCAGAAACAAAGCTCGTCTCGTTGCTCAAGGGTACACTCAAGTTGAAGGGATTGACTTTGATGAAACATTTGCTCCCGTGGCTAGACTTGAAGCCATACGCATACTGCTGGCCTATGCAAATCATCATAACATTCTTCTGTATCAAATGGATGTGAAGAGCGCTTTTCTCAATGGCAAGATTGAAGAAGAAGTGTATGTTGCACAACCGCCTGGCTTTGAAGATCCAAAACATCCTGACATGGTGTACAAGCTCAACAAGGCACTGTATGGCCTCAAACAAGCCCCTCGGGCTTGGTATGACACACTCAAAGACTTCCTGAAGAGCAAAGGCTTCAAACCTGGTTCCCTCGACCTCACTCTCTTCACGAAGACATATGATGGTGAACTGTTTGTGTGCCAAATATATGTGGATGACATTATCTTCGGCTGCACCAATCAGAAATACAGTGAAGAGTTTGGATATATGATGCAAGAGCAATATCAGATGTCCATGATGGGTGAGCTGAAGTTCTTCCTTGGTCTTGAAATACGTTAGCAACGCAACGGCATCTTCATATCTCAAGAGAAGTACCTCAAAGATTGCCTTAAGAAATTTGGGATGCAAGACTGCAAAGGCTTCACGACGCCAATGCCAGCCAAACATCATCTAGGTCCCGACGACAATGGTAAAGAGTTTGATCAAAAGGTATACCACTCCATGATTGGTTCTTTACTTTATCTATGTGCATCTAGGCCAGATATTGTGCTTAGTGTTTGCATGTGTGCTCGATTCCAAGCGGCACCAAAGGAATTGCATCACTTAGCTGTGAAGCGAATTCTTCGATATTTGGCTCACACCCCAACATTAGGATTATGGTATCCAAAGGGCTCAGAGTTTGATCTGGTTGGATTCTCGGATGCTGATTATGCTGGTGACAAGGTGGATCGCAAGTCTACATCAGGCACATGTCATTTTCTGGGATGATCACTTGTATGTTGGTCTTCAAAGAAGCAGAACTGTGTATCTCTCTCCACTGCTGAATCTGAATACATTGCTGCTGGATCTTGCTGCGCTCAGCTTCTATGGATGAAGCAAACACTCAAAGACTATGGCATTCATCTGAAGCAAGTGCCACTCTACTGCGACAATGAAAGCGCCATCAAGATTGCCAACAACCCAGTTCAGCACTCAAAGACAAAGCACATTGAAATTCGTCATCACTTTCTCAGAGATCATGTTGTGAAGGAAGATATTGATATCATACACGTCAACACTGAAGAGCAATTGGCAGATATCTTCACCAAGCCCTTGGATGAGAAGAGATTTTGCAAGTTACGGTGTGAGCTAAATATCCTGGAATCCTCAAATGTCCTGTGATCAGGCACACATCCTAACCCTTATGCATATTGATGACTTAGATGTGCAACACACGAAGTAAAGTATATCTTCAATCAATGAAGACATACATTCTAAGTGTGAATACATTAATGTGGAATTTGACTTCGGAGCGCCACGATAATTGTGCGCCGTGTCTAGGTCCAATACTTCCTATACGGTGGGTAACGCCACCGCCAAATTTTTCTGTTTGAAGTGTTTCACTCATGGCATTACGTTTGGTATGTCTTCACATTTGGTTTGGCTTCAATCTCAACTTGTCTTCATGATTATCTTCACTATGTTGATTTGATTGTCTTTCTCTCATATATATATACTAGTGTTCTGTCCTCTAAAGCATTCACTTATAGCTATGTCTTCTTGTTGAATCTTTTGAACTAAGTGAATGTGATCGGACCCTAACCTCTCTATGCTTTCTATCTCAAACTCTATCTCTCCAAATCATATGCATTCTATTGAAACTGTTGAATATCTTCTCTGCGTCCTTGTCAGCAGAAGATACAGAGACAAACATTAAGTCTGTTTTCAATGCTAAATCCTTTCACCTGAAACCCGGAGAAGTGGGAATGACCACCCGACAATCCAGGCGTGCGTGGGAACGTGGAACAACCTCCGATATGTTGCATGATAGCCATGTGCCCTTCAGATGTGAATCGCCAGGGGCACCTGTGTAATAACACTGTGCCGTCCCTGTCCCTATAACTACACGCCTCACCATAGTCATTATCCTTTCTTCCACTCTCGCACAAACCCTAGCGCCACCGCTAGCCCTCGACGACGCCGGCGACGAAGCGCTTAGCTGCCGCGACCTCACCGACGCCGTCTTCATGCCGGTCGCGGACATCGTCTTCTCCGCCGTCGCCGTAGGTGTCCTCCATCGCCAAGTTAGGGCACGGACGATCGAACTGCTCGGCCTCCTCTCCCACTTCGTCTAGCAGTTCTTTGTGTGGTAAATAAAACTTCCTTTTTATGGCCCCTTTGATCCTATAGATTCATCACTTTCTACCACAAGCAGTTTCTGTTCACACAAGTTGGATCTATTTCATACTGCATCTCATAATATGCCTAGTATGTTCACTTATGCTTCACAAAGTAGTTAGATTCCTCACTTGTACTTATTCGTGGATTCGTACAAATCTGGAACCAACTCTCTATCTATGAGTGAATGTCTTCGCACTATGAGGTCAATGTCTTCTAAACTGATTTATCATCAAAATCTTCTGAGAATGCATATGACCTCTTCCCCTTCCCTCGCACCTTAATGCTGTCACAGGTACATGTCCGTGGGAGAATCCCTTGGTTCTCATAGTCTGCATTCATTTGCAGAATTTTTACAGCATCATATAAATTCTCCCGAAGCCAGTTCCTGTTTGACCAGCAAGCGGAAGCCTTTGAAACCTTTGAACGTGTTGAAGCCATTCAGTTTGAAGTTCATGGCTACAGAGAAATCAGCAAGGAAGGGTGGCAGACAGTGTCGAGGGGGAACATCAAGAGATCTGCCTGATGACCTCTCAGAGCTGTACAAGACAGATCCTGAAGAGGATTACAATCAGTGCAAGACACGAATCCAATGGATTCGAAGATATTGGGCAGAACAGTGGTTCAAGTACAGGTTCATGACCCAGGAGTATGCTGAGAAGAATGCCATCAAACGACCATGGGGAGACATTCTATACAGAAATTTTCAACCCAAGTCCAGAGATGAAGCCATTGAACAAGGCTTCTATCCCTGCATGGTCCGTGGACCACAGCCTGTGGATGCAGACCCATCGTCATTGCTATGGTGTCGTGACGACAATCTGTTCAAGCGCAACTTCCAGTTTGCCAAGAATTCGACTAAGCAAAACAAGAAGTCATTGGGACTAGACTTCAACCCTGGTCCTTCTGCTCCCCGTGCCGATGGCACCCGCGAAGCTGAACCCAATCTTGTTGGGCCCTTCTACAAGCTGGAAGATCTCATCACTCATATCATGGTTCAAGGGACAACCGTGGATGAGCCTGCAGATGACGCTGAATCTGATGAAGCGCCTGCACCGCCGAAGCCACAGAAACTAAAGAAGCCTAAAGCTTCAAAGCCTGCTCCTGCACCAAAGGTCTTACAGGCGAAGCCTCTGGCCACTGCACCTCCTGAACACAGTGTGCAGGTTGAAGATTTGTCACGCATCTCCAAGTCCTCGAGAGTAAAGATGCCCTTGCAACCCACCAGCCAAGAACTGATTGCTGCTGCTATTCTGCGCAATGATGCCATTGATCTGTCCAGCGATGAAGATCTTGCAGATGACGCTCTTGAGCAACTGATTAAGAGCAAGGAAGAAGCAGAAATCTTCAATGATTTGCCTCTCTTTGACGTGGCAATCATCCACAACTTCATTGATGAGTGGTTTGAAACCCCCAATCTCAGCTTTGAAGATCTGCAACTTCCAATTGGCCTCAGTGTCGCCTTCACTGGCGCCATTGCTTCTGAGCTAGCTCTAGCTCAGCGCATCGTTGAACTGAAGCAAAATATCGACTATGAGAAAGCTCAGTTCAAGAAGCACATGGCCAAGCTCAGTGTGCAAGATGTGAAAAACTTCAAGATTATGCTGCACGAGCTCAAGGAAGCCTTTCTCAAGAAGCGTGAAGAAGCTAAAGGTTCTCGTGAGCGCATGAAGAGCCTGGCTAACAAGTGTGTGCAAGCCTACAATGAGGCTGAGAAGCGCAAGGCTCTTGGTCGTCCTGGCATCGACCCAAGAATGGCTGCAAAGAAGAAGAAGCCATCAACAGACCAATCTGCACCTTCAAGGCAGGAAGAACCTCGCATAGTCTTCCCAAGCAGCATGACCGGCTCGAAGCCAAAGGTCAGGTCAACCGCTTCAGAACTGAAGAAGACGAGGACTGCCGAGGCTGAAGCCAGAAAAAGGAAAAATCCTGAAGCTTCTGATGTCGCTCCCTCTAAGAAGAAGCGCAAAACCAAGAAGGATCGGGCTGCTCCCACAGAGCCCTTAGTTGTTGAACCTATCTCAATGGTTCGCCCTGCATCTGAACACCACGAGCGCCAACTGATTGTTCATGAGCCTGCTTCCACAGAGGCTCATGAAGCTGAAGACATTCCAGCAGTTGACCCCACCACTGCTGAAGACATTGGTCACCATGACAATGTTGAAGATGATGAAGTCCTTCCTCAGATCGAGCACCAACTCGTATCATCGCATGTGCTCACGCACAGCGAACTCATCAGCATTGGTCGTCCTCTGACGCCAACTACTCAGGATGCATCGTGGGCTGATCACCCACAGAGACAATACACTCCAAGATCTCCCCAACCGCAAGCAACCCCATCAGTGCAAGAAGAAGATGACTTTGAGGCCCAGCCAACTCCATCTCCACAGGTGTCGCCAGCGCTACGCAGGCTTCGCAAAGGACCAAGGCCTCAAGTCCCTCTTTCGAGCGTTTCAGAAGGAGAAGTGCCCCACCAATCTATTGCACGTCAAGTGTTTCCAGATGCCACTCCTACTGTGAATGTCTCCGAGTCTGAGGCTAAAGCTGCTGAAGACATTCCAGCTGCATCAGCCGATGACAAACAAGAAGAAGAACGTGTCCCTACTCCCCCCCATTACTGAAGAAGCTGTTCTCGAGGAGAACGTGTCTGTGCCCGACCCTCCAGCTCATCAAGTGGAGGTTGAGAATCTTGAGGCTGCCACCACCAACACAAATGAAGCCAATGACGTAGTCATGGCTGAAGCAAATGTGGAGCCTGCACCAACCAATGTGCTAGAGGCCAATGAAGCCAATGATGCACCTGCAACAGATGTGCAGCCTGACGCCTCTGTTGATGCCACTGCTCCTGTTCCGCCACCAAGGCCACACACTATCGAGCAAGCATTCAACTATGGCCAACTTATCACTGTCAAATGGCCTTTTCTGACTCCTCCGCCTGCTGCTGGTTCTCGGTTTGACTATCACGTTGAGCACAAGCCTCAGGTTCAGAAGCCAATGCTAAGGTTGCCCAGGTTTCCAGGTACTGCATCTGCACCCGGATCTTTTAATATCAATGGCTTCAAGGCACACAACACCTTCTTCAATAGCGCCAAGAACCCCTACTCAAAGGCAAGAATATCTTCTGATCGGTTCTAGAGCTATCAGCAGCGCAGTTATTACTCATGCATTATGTACAATCAAGGTCGCATTTTCCCACATATGCGTCTTGACACTGAAGCCATAACTGGTCTGCCTTGTTTGGAAGAAGCTCTGGATTGCTTCAGAGAGTCTGGATTGTTGTTGTTCATCACCGATAAGGAGCACTGGAACAAAGAATTGCTGCTCCAATTCTATGCCACTCTTCATATTCGTGGCTACAACAGAGATCCGAAGACTTGGGTCCTTGAGTGGATGACAGGCATGTTCATCACGAAGCCAAAGCCTTTGATATCATTGAGCTCACTGGCCTGTCCACTCCAGGAGATCTTTATGAACTTGGTTGTCAGCTTCACAGTGCCGCTATGGAGAGAATTTTTCACAAGCCTGAACCAAACATGAGTCAGATGCTTAGCATGATGAAGCCTTTGCCTCCAGATGCTGCATATCCTAAGGAGTTCTTTGTTGAAGACCTTGAGTATCTGCCACGCACTATCTATCATATCATAAGGCGAACTCTCTGGCCCATCAAAGGACATTCTCCACATGCAAAGCTGGAAGGTGCAATGAAGACCATGGTCTTCCATATTCTTCACGACAAAAGCTTCAATGCACAAGACTTCTTCATCCGCCAACTTGCTGCATCCGGATCTGATCTCTTTGGCTTGAAGTTTTATGCTCCATGGATTATGCGGCTGATCAAACTACACTCAGCTGTCACCTATCAGCCCTCTGCTCGCAATCATCGGATCTTTCTGCCTGACGTTGATATGTCAGTTGAAGCCATCTATCCAGAGCCTGCCAAGGAGCCCCTTAGTCTTCAGAATGCTGATAAGCAAAGTTTCTCACAACACATTGACGGAGATCCAGCAGTCGCTCGTGTTTATCCTCTGGCTGGTACTACCCGTGCACCTCATCGTGCCCTCACTGAAGCCACTGAAAGCACCATTGCACAATGGCCCAAGAAGCGATCCCGTGTTCTCAATGACCGAGAGCTTCTGGTTGCCCTTCATCAGAAACAGGATAAGCATCATGATTGGCTGAAGCGCCAAATGCAAAGCCTCTTGGTGGACGTAAATAGGATTCGCAACCTTGCCACCAAGAATGCCTTTGTTGCCCATGAAACCTATCGGCGTACATGGAAAGGGCCGACGCTTATGTGCTCTAAAGATGATCTTCAAGAGGATGGATTCTCTGAACGCTTCAAGTTTGACTCAACACCTCCAAGAAGGACTGTGTTGCGACGAACTCCGTCTCTTGAAGACTCTGAGTTCTCCTCCTCTGCTGCAACAGTGAATGCACGTGTCATCGATGATGAAGACGATGCTACTTCACCACCTTCAGCGCGAATCACCACTGCACCGAGTTCGTCTGCACCGCCAACCAACACCGACGACCCTGCTGCTTCACCAACTCTTCATGGGAACGAGTAGGTGCTCTATGTCTTCAAACCTTTTTGGTCCTTACTGACAAAAGGGGGAGAAGCATATGAGTTTGATAGTCTTCAAGCGGGTCCATATGGGCGGTGGTTTTATATTTTTTCTAGTGTTTACAACTCTTGCGTTTTGATACATCTGGTTCTTTGAGTTGTAACACTCAAACTTGATGGTCGTCTGCTACTTATTTTCTTTACTGTGATGCGATGATAAATTCCGCATGTGCGACCATAAATTCTGCACTTAGATCATTTTGCAGACGTCCATTTTTCATTATGCATGTCATTATCTTCACATACTTCTCATGCATGATAAATTGTCATCATAAGTTGAAGAGGATCTCCACAAGTACAACCTGCCATGTGCATTTGCATACCAAAAGCAAATTACTTATATGCACATCTTCTGGGGGAGCCTTTGCCGCTTATGAAGACAATAACCTATCCTTTACAATTTCACATATTTTATTCCCCGTTGAAAACTTCAACTAGTTTGTCATCAATCACCAAAAAGTGGGAGATTGTAAGTGCATCTAGTGCCACCCCTAGTTGGTTTTGGAGTATTGACGACAAACCTAGTTGAGGGACTAATGTGTTTGTGAGAATTGCAGGATAACACAGGTAGAAGTCCCTCATTGATTTGGTTTTCCTACCAGAGATGACCCCTAAAAATGTATGAAGACATTGAAGTCAGAGGTGGTATGTGAAGACATTCACATTGAAGACTATGATAAGAGAAGACATCGCGTGAAGACTATGGAGCGCGAAGACTTAGCAGTTTCGTCGTTCTGTGTTTTTCCTTGTTGAGTCATAGGAACCACCGTACTGTTAAGTGGGGTCCAAGAGAACCAGTCAGACTGACTGAAGTGATGCTTAACCAAAATCCTATGCCTTCGAGTGAAGACTATGAGAGAAAATCTTGTCCAGAGTTGGATAAGTCAGCTTTGCTTGCAGCCCAAGTAAAGTTGCCGTGTGTGTTTGAAATCTGACCGTTGGAACACGTGTCAGTTCCTTAGTGACCCAGGGTCATTTCGGACAAATCAGGTCGGGTTTCCTAGTGGCTATAAATAGCCCACCCCCTACAACCATAAACGGCTGCCTGCTCAGAGTTAGAGTACGGCTTTTGTCGTTTGAGAGCAACCCACCTCGAAGCCTTTGAGAGAGAATTGCTTGCGAAGATAAAGCCCTAAACACCCAGAGCCAAAGAGTGTTAGGCATCACTTAAGTCTTCCTGTCCGTGTGATCTGAAGACTTATTACACTTGAGGACTGTGAATCCTCCAGCTGGTTAGGCGTCGCGTTCTGAGCATCCAAGTCATTGCGGATTGCCGGTGAACGAAGTCTGTGAAGGTTTGGAAGTCTACCTTGAAGACTTACTAGAGTGATTGGGCGAGGACTGGGTGTCCTTAGCTCAAGGGGAATAAGGTGAAGACGAGGTCTTCTGAGTTAAATCTCAGCCTCCCTAACCAGACGTACAGTTGTCACAGCAACTGGAACTGGTCCCAGAAATCATTGTCTTCAACGAGTCACTGGTTTCATCCTTCCCTTCCCTTTACTTACTGTTGGTCCTTGCGAAGTCATTGTATGATTGCATTATCTTTTGTCTTCACTGAGTGACTGCTTGTTCTGATTGGCTTCACAATATCTCCCTACCTGATCCTTACTGGCTAGCTGCTATTAGTCATTGTGCCTTCACTTCATTGAATACTTGACTATGGTTTGCCTAGTGTAGTCTACCTTCTGCTGCATGGTAATAGGTTTATTTCTATCCTTTGTCTTCGAAAATTCCATGTTTTGAAGACTTTCATAAAAATCGCCTATTCACCCCCCCCCCTAGTCGATCACTAGCACTTTCAAGCATATGTATCATCACAATAATTATCATAAGTAGGAGGCATGCTATCATCATTATAAATTTGCATATCAAAACTTGGGAGACTAAAAATATCATCATTATTAAACATAGCATCCCCAAGCTTGGGACAAACATTAATTGCAGCAAATATATTCTCAAATATTTCATCCTCATCAAACATAGCTTCCCCAAGCTTGGGCCTTTTCATATCATAAGCATAATCACTCTCATCATTAATAGTATGGATAGCACCAATAGTATAGCAATTATCATAGTCTTTCAAGCAAGTGCCAAAAAGATTTTCAAGATCATAAGAAGCATCATTATCTTCCCAATCATAATCATCACAACAAGCAATAGGCATAACAAGATCATCATCAAGTGTATCATCTTCATTTTCACGAGATACAACAATAATAGGAGCAACTTTATTTGGGAGAGATACCTTTTTACCTCTCTTCCTTTTTCTTTTCTTCTTCTTCACCATATCATGTGTGGGTTCAATCCTCTTTTTGGAGATACTTATTAATGAGATTTCTTGAATAGAAGGCTCCTCCTCGTTACCTGATTCATCATAAGAAATAATAGGAGGATATTGGGAAGTCTCTTCCCTTTCATTAGTATTCTCTTCATCTTCTATTTGTTTTCTTTTCTTTATGTAGTTGGCAATATAAGGATTTTCAATACAATTCACCGCACAATACATATAAATTTTCTCTAGATCAAAGCCAAGAAGTTTGTAATGGGCAAATTCTGGAAGATGATTAGTTATACGTTTCATTTCTTCATAGCCCATAAGCAAACTAAGTTCATTATAATGTGCAAGGGAAATCAAGTCATCGCAATTTTTGGACACGATTAGATCATGCAACAATTTGCATCGGATAGCTAAATGACCACTTTCATTGCAAAGTCCACAAGTACGGCCAAGAAAATTTAAATTTTCAGCACAATCATCTAGCCTTTCTTGCAACAATTTAGTTTCTAAGTACTTATGCCTCATGCAATATCTATCTTCCCTATTTGGTGTGTACTTACAAACCCAATGCACTCCACAAAAATTGACATGTTTATAGGAGACATTTTCATCATAACTAGTGCAATCATCATTAGTATCATGGATATTCAAGTATTCGTACTAACAACATTGCAATCATGCTCATCATTCAAAGATTTAGTGCCAAACATTTTATAGATTTCTTCTTCTAGCACTTGAGCACAATTATCCTTTCCATCATACTCATGAAAGATATTAAAAAGATGAAGCGTATGAGACAAACTCAATTCCATATTTTTGTAATTTTCTTTTATAAACTAAACTAGTGATAAAACAAGAAACTAAAAGACTCGATTGCAAGATCTAAAGATATACCTTCAAGCACTCACCTCCCCGGCAATGGCGCCAGAAAAGAGCTTGATGTCTACTACACAACCTTCTTCTTGTAGACGTTGTTGGGCCTCCAAGTGCAGAGGTTTGTAGGACAGTAGCAAACTTCCCTCAAGTGGCTGACCTAAGGTTTATCAATCCGTAGGAGGCGTAGGAAGAAGATGGTCTCTCTCAAGCAACCCTGCAACCAAATAACAAAGAGTCTCCTGTGTCCCCAGCATACCCAATACAATGGTAAATTGTATAGGTGCACTAGTTCGGCGAAGAGATGGTGAAACAAGTGGTATATGGATAGTAGATAAAGGTATTTGTAATCTTAAATAATAATAAAAACAGCAAGGTAACTAATGGTAAAAGTGAGCGTAAACGGTATTGCAATGCTAGGAAACAAGGCCTAGGGTTCATACTTTCGCTAGTGTAAGTTCCCTCAACAATACTAACACAATTGGATCACATAACTATCCCTCAACATGCAACAAAGAGTCACTCCAAAGTCACTAATAGCGGAGAACGAACGAAGAGATTATGGTAGGGTACGAAACAACATCAAAGTTATTGTTTCCAATCAATCCGTTGGGCTATTCCTATAAGTGTCACAAACAGCCCTAGAGTTCGTACTAGAATAACACCTTAAGACACAAATCAACCAAAACCCTAATGTCACCTAGATACTCCAATTTCACCTCAAGTATCCGTGGGTATGATTATACGATATGCGTCACACAATCTCAGATTCATCTATTCAACCAACACAAAGGACCTCAAAGAGTGCCCAAAGTTCCTACCAGAGAATCACGACGAAAACGTGTGCCAACCCCTATGCATAGGTTCCCGATGTCACGAAACCCGCAAGTTGATCACCAAGACATACATCAAGTGTTCTCAAGTCTTTAAAGACTCAATCCGATAAGATAACTCCAAAGAGGAAACTCAATTCATTACAAGAGAGAAGAGGGGGGAGAAACATAGGATCCAACTATAATAGCAAAGCTCGCGATACATCAAGATCGTGCCAAATCAAGAACACGAGAGAGAGAGAGAGAGATCAAACACATAGCTACTGGTACATACCCTCAGCCTCGAGGGAGAACTACTCCCTCCTCGTCATGGAGAGCACCGGGATGATGAAGATGGCCACCGGAGAAGGATTGCCCCCTCCGGCAGGGTGCCGGAACGGGTCTAGATTGGTTTTTGGTGGCTACGGAGGCTTCTGGTGGCGGAACTCCCGATCTAATCTCCGTTCTGGAAGTTTTTGGGTACGACGATATATATGGGTGCAGGAAGTACGTCGGAGGAGCCACGGGGGCCCCACGAGGCAGGGGGCGCGCCCTAGGGGGGTGGGCGCGCCCCCCACCCTCATGGGCAGCTCCCGTATCTTTTGACGTGAGGTCCAAGTCCATCAGGTGTGTTTCCTTCCAAAAATAACTTCTACAGTTGATTTCGTTCCGTTTCGACTCCGTCTGATATTCCTTTTCTTCAAAACACTGAAATAGGCATAAAACAGCAAATCTGGGCTGGGCCTCCGGTTAATAGGTTAGTCCCAAAAATAATATAAAAGTGGATAATAAAGCCCAATATTGCCCAAAACAGTAGATAATATAGCATGGAGCAATCAAAAATTATAGATACGTTGGAGACGTATCAATACGTTGTTCCCTTTGTCATCGGTATGTTACTTGCCCGAGATTCGATCGTCGGTATCTCAATACCTAGTTCAATCTCGTTACCGGCAAGTCTCTTTACTCGTTCTGTAATACATCATCCCGCAACTAACTCATTAGTTGCAATGCTTGCAAGACTTAAGTGATGTGCATTACCGAGAGGGCCCAGAGATACCTCTCCGACAATCGGAGTGACAAATTGTAATCTCGAAATACGCCAACCCAACAAGTACCTTTGGAGACACCTGTAGAGCACCTTTATAACCACCCAGTTACGTTGTGACGTTTGGTAGCACACAAAGTGTTCCTGCGGTAAACGGGAGTTGCATAATCTCATAGTCATACGAACATGTATAAGTCATGAAGAAAGCAATAGCAACATACTAAATGATCGGGTGCTAAGCTAACGGAATGGGTCATGTCAATCACATCATTCTCCTAATGATGTGACCCTGTTAATCAAATGACAACTCATGTCTATGGTTAGGAAACATAACCATCTTTGATCAACGAGCTAGTCAAGTAGAGGCATACTAGTGACAATCTGTTTGTCTATGTATTCACACATGTATTATGTTTCCGGTTAATACAATTCTAGCATGAATAATAAACAATTTTCATGATATAAGGAAATAAATAATAACTTTATTATTGCCTCTAGGGCATATTTCCTTCAGTCTCCAACTTGCACTAGAGTCAATAATCTAGATTACACAGTAATGATTCTAACACCCATCGAGCCTTGGTGCTGATCATGTTTTGCTCGTGGAAGAGGCTTAGTCAACGGGTCCGCAACATTCAGATCCGTATGTATCTTGCGAATTTCTATGTCTCCCACCTGGACTAAATCCCGGATGGAATTGAAGCGTCTCTTGATGTGCTTGGTTCTCTTGTGAAATCTGGATTCCTTCACCAAGGCAATTGCACCAGTATTGTCACAAAAGATTTTCATTGGACCCGGTGCACTAGGTATGACACCTAGATCGGATATGAACTCCTTCATCAAGACTCCTTCATTTGCTGCTTCCGAAGCAGCTATGTACTCCACTTCACATGTAGATCCCGCCACAACGCTTTGTTTAGAACTGCACCAACTGACAGCTCCACCGTTCAATTCAAACACGTATCCAGTTTGCGATTTAGAATCGTCTGGATCAGTGTCAAAGCTTGCATCAACGTAACCGTTTATGATGAGCTCTTTGTCACCTCCATATACGAGAAACATATCCTTAGTCCTTTTCAGGTATTTCAGGATGTTCTTGACCGCTGTCCAGTGATCCACTCCTGGATTACTTTGGTACCTCCCTGCTAGACGTATAGCAAGGCACACATCAGGTCTGGTACACAGCATTGCATACATGATAAAGCCTATGGCCGAAGCATAGGGAACATCTTTCATTTTCTCTCTATCTTCTGCAGTGGTCGGGCATTGAGTCCTACTCAACTTCACACCTTGTAACACAGGCAAGAACCCTTTCTTTGCTTGATCCATTTTGAACTTTTTCAAAACTTTGTCAAGGTATGTGCTTTGTGAAAGTCCAATTAAGCGTCTTGATCTATCTCTATAGATCTTGATGCCCAATATATAAGCAGCTTCACCGAGGTCTTTCATTGAAAAACTCTTATTCAAGTATCCCTTTATGCTATCCAGAAATTCTATATCATTTCCAATCAACAATATGTCATCCACATATAATATTAGAAATGATACAAAGCTCCCACTCACTTTCTTGTAAATACAGACTTCTCCAAAAGTCTGTATAAAACCAAATGCTTTGATCACACTATCAAAGCGTTTATTCCAACTCCGAGAGGCTTGCACCAGTCCATAAATGGATCGCTGGAGCTTCCACACTTTGTTAGCTCCCTTTGGATCGACAAAACCTTCTGGTTGCATCATATGCAACTCTTCTTCCAAAAATCCATTTAGGAATGCAGTTTTGACATCCATTTGCCAAATTTCATAATCATAAAATGCGGCAATTGCTAACATGATTCGGACAGACTTAAGCATTGCTACGGGTGAGAAAGTCTCATCGTAGTCAATCCCTTGAACTTGTCGAAAACCTTTCACAACAAGTCGAGCTTTGTAGACAGTAACATTACCGTCAGCGTCAGTCTTTTTCTTGAAGATCCATTTATTCTCAATTGCTTGCCAATCATCGGGCATGTCAACCAAAGTCCACACTTTGTTCTCATACATGGATCCCATCTCAGATTTCATGGCTTCAAGCCATTTTGTGGAATCCGGGCTCACCAACGCTTCTTCATAGTTCGTAGGTTCATCATGATCTAGTAGCATGACTTCCAGAGCAAGATTACTGTACCACTCTGGTGCGGATCTTACTCTGTTTAATCTATGAGATTCAGTAGTCACTTGATCTAAAGTTTCATGATCATCATCATTAACTTCCTCACTAATTGGTGTAGGCATCACAGGTACTGGTTTCTGTGATGAACTACTTTCCAATAGAGGAGCAGGTATAGTTACCTCATCAAGTTCCACTTTCCTCACACTCACTTCTTTCGAGAGAAACTCCTTCTCTAGAAAGGATCCATTCTTAGCAACGAATGTCTTGCCTTCGGATCTGTGATAGTAGGTGTACCCAACAGTTTCCTTTGGGTATCCTATGAAGACACATTTCTCCGATTTGGGTTCGAGATTATCAGGTTGAAGCTTTTTCACATAAGCATCGCAGCCCCAAACTTTCAGAAATGACAACTTTGGTTTCTTGCCAAACCACAGTTCATAAGGTGTCGTCTCAACGGATTTCGATGGTGCCCTATTTAACGTGAATGCGGCCGTCTCTAAAGCATATCCCCAAAATGATAGCGGTAAATCTGTAAGAGACATCATAGATCGTACCATATCTAGTAAAGTACGATTACGATGTTCGGACACACCATTATGATGTCGTGTTCCGGGTGGCGTGAGTTGCGAAACTATTCTGCATTGTTTCAAATGTAGACCAAACTTGTAACTCAAATATTCTCCTCCACGATCAGATCGTAGAAACTTTATTTTCTTGTTACGATGATTTTCAACTTCACTCTGAAATTCTTTGAACTTTTCAAATGTTTCAGACTTATGCTTCATCAAGTAGATATACCCATATCTGCTTAAATCATCTGTGAAGGTGAGAAAATAACGATATCCGTGTAAGTGCATCTAGTGACACCCCTAGTTGGTTTTGGTGTATTGACGACAAACCTAGTTGAGGGACTAATGTGTTTGTGAGAATTGCAGGATAACACAGGTAGAAGTCCCTCATTGATTCGGTTTTCCTACCAGAGATGGCCCCTAAAAATGTATGAAGACATTGAAGTCAAAGGTGGTATATGAAGATATTCACATTGAAGACTATGACAAGAGAAGACACCACATGAAGCCTATGGAGCTCGAAGACTTAGATCTTTCGTAGTTCTCTTTTTCTGTGTTGAGTCATAGGAACCACCGTACTGTTAAGTGGGGTCCAAGAGAACCAGTCAGAATGACTGAAGTGATGCTTAAACAAAACCTATGTCTTCGAGTGAAGACTTTGAGAGCGAATCTTGTCCAGAGTCGGGCAAGTCAGCTTTGCTTGAAGCCCAAGTAAAGTTGCCGTGTGAGTTTGAAATCTGACCGTTGGAACATGTGTCAGTTCCTTAGTGACCCAGGGTCATTTCGGACAAATCAGGTCGGGTTGCCAAGTGGCTATAAATAGCCCACCCCCTACAACCATAAACGGTTGGCTGCTCAGATTCAGAGTACGGCTTTTGTCGTTTGAGAGCAACCCACCTCGAAGCATTTGACAGAGAATTCGTTGCGAGGATAAATCCCTAACCACCCAGAGCCAAAGAGAATTAGGCATCACTTAAGTCTTCTTGTCTGTGTGATCTGAAGACTTATTACACTTGAGGACTGTGCATCCTCCAGCCGGTTAGGCGTCGCGTTCTGAGCATCCAAGAGACATTGTGGATTGCTGGTGAACGAAGTCTGTGAAGGTTTGGGAGTCTACCTTGAAGACTTACCAGAGTGATTGGGCAAGGTCTGTGTGACCTTAGCTCAAGGGGAATACGGTGAGGACTGGGTGTCCTGAGCTGCGTGTTCAGGACTGGGTGTCCGGGACTGTGTGTCCTATGGTTTAAATACCTAGCCGCCCTAACCAGACGTACAGTTGTCACAGCAACTGGAACTGGTCCAACAAATCATTGTCTTCAGCGAGTCACTGGTTTCATCTTCCCTTCCCTTTACTTACTATTACTCCTTGTGAAGTCATTGTATGTTCGCACTATCTTTTGTCTTCACTGAGTGACTGCGTGTTCTGTGTGGCTTCACAATATCTTCCTACCTGATCCTTACTACATTGCTGCTATTAGTCATTATGCTTTCACTCTATTGAATACTTGACTATGTCTTGCCTAGTGTAGTCTACCTTCCGCTGCAGGGTAATAGGTTTATTCCTATCGTTTGTCTTCATAACTTCCACGTTTTGAAGACTTTCATAAAAATCGTCTATTCACCCCCCCTCTAGTCGATATAACGCACTTTCAATTGGTATCAGAGCAAGGTGCTCCCTTGTTCTGTGTGATTCGGTTTAACCACCTGGAGTTTTAGCTATGTCGACTGCAGGGATAATTAAAGTCTCGATTGCGTGCCCCGTCTTCGATGGAACTGAATATCCCTACTGGAAGAATAAGATGCGCATGCATCTTGAAGCCATTGACGTCGACCTATGGTATGTCGTCAAGAATGGCGTTCCCAAGGCTGGAGAAGGTGTCACTGCTGCTGATGTCAAGAAGTTCGTTCAACTGGACTCTACTGCCAAGAATATCATCTGTGGTCATCTGACCAAAGGACAGTGTGGCCGTGTGAGTGCTTTGGAAACTTCTAAGCTGGTCTGGGACTGGCTCTCCAAGGTCAATGAAGGCGTCTCAACCCAGAGAGATCAGAGAATTAGTGTCCTTCGCAACCTCTTCAACTGCTTCAAGTGAAATGACAATGAGAATGTCCAGCTCACATTTGACCGACTCACTGACATCACAAATGAGCTTCAAGCCCTCGGCGCTACTGAGATCACCAAACATGAAGTCGTCAAGACACTACTGAGATCACTTGATAGTTCGTTTGACACCCTAGCCCTGATGATTCAAGAACGTCCTAATTTCAAGACACTCGATCCGTCTGACATACTTGAGAGGCTCAACACACATGAGTTTCAGCTTTCTGAGAAAAGAGATATCTACGGTCCAAACTATGGGCGAACTCGTGCCTTGAAGGCAAAAGTTGTCTCCTCATCTGAAGAAGAATCTGACAGCAGTTCAGATGATCCTGAAGACATTGGAAGGGAACTTGCTATGCTTGTGAAGAAGTTCCAAAAATTCACCAAGAAGAAAGGTTTCAGAAAGTCTTCCCGATCAAGCTCAAGGAATGATGAAGCTTCTGCTCACGACTACAAGAAGAAAACATGTCACAAGTGCAAGAAACCTGGCCACTTCATCTCTGAGTGTCCACAGCGGGACAATGAGAACAAAAAGAAGAAGAAGAGCAAGGAATATGACTCTGACGACAAGAAGAAGAAGAAATACTCAAAGTCTTCTTCCAAGTCTTCCTCAAAGTCTTCATCACACAAGAAGAGCTCATCTGGCAAGGCACGTGTGTTTGTTGGCAAGGAAATGGATTCAGAGGAGGAGTCCGCTTCTGAGGAGGCGGAGGTGGAGTCTGAGGACGAGTCCGATTCAGGCCTCGCAAGTCTGGCTACATCATACGTTGCCAAGTCCATCTTCAACACTGAAGACAATGACTTCATCATCGACACCGATGCAAATGACAAGGACTACTCCGCTTCTACCTACTGCTTCATGGCACGCGGTGCCAAGGTAAACACAAGCACTACTCACTATCAAACATCTAGTGACAATGACTCTGATTGTGGTTCAAAACCCAGCTACAAAACACTTGCTAAAATTGCAACTGAACAACAGAAAGCTATGAAACATATTCAAAAACTGTTAGATAGAAGCGGTGATCTGTTAGGTGTTGAAATGACTCGATCTGAATCCTTAATTGAAGACATAAAAAATCTTCATGTTAAGTATCAGGAACTTGAAAGTCGTCATGAAACTCTCTCAACAACTCATGAAAAGCTTTCCTATGATTATCTTCAAAGGAAGCAAGATCTTGAGAAATTGAGAGCGGCTCATGAAGATCTTCAAAAGGAAAACGAGTCACTTCGTGCCAAACAGATCAGTTCCTCTCACGAAGGATTTGAACCACCATGTCTTAAATGCATTGAGCGTGATAATGCTACTTCTGTTGCTGAATGTTCTACTGCTGCTACTGTTGCAATATCTTCAACTGTTGATGTGGTAACTAACCCCTCTGCTGAGGATACCACTGCTATTGCTGATGAGAATGCTAGGTTGAAGACATTGCTTGAAATAGGGATGTAAAAAAGTCTTAAAGGGCATCAGACACTATGTGATGTCCTCAAAAAGCAGATTCTGAACCGAAACCCGAGGAAAGAGGGTGTTGGGTTCGTAAGGAAAATGAATGCTGATGGCTCTTACTGGAAACCTGAGCAGTACCCCAAAACCACGTGGGTTGCTGCAAAGGAACCTTCAGCAGATCCATCCAATCTATCTGGCTTCACTTGTGCTAACCCCATTATCATTGATGAATCCCTTGATGCAAACTATAAACTTTTTAAGAATCAGAATGGTGAAGTGTTTGCCAGGTACATTGGTACTGACTGCAGGAATGGACCGCCTATGAAGAAGATCTGGGTTCCGAAAAGGTGTCTGGAGAATCTTCCTGTGAATGTCATCATGACACCTCACGTGAAGAAGACAAACCTCAGACCAAAGGCTTCATACGGTCCAAAGGCTTCATACAGACAGAGGACTCACCTGAGTCACACTAACACAAATGTTTTGCAGGGAAACCATACTCAGGCATATGAATATGAGAGCGGTTCATCAAACCGCCATGTTCATAAGACCAAGAATTATTCTGCTTATTCTTATGAGTACTATTGTCCGCCTGCAAGACTGTTTGCTAGGGCTCCAAAGCCAAAGTTCTCAGATGCTGCACTTAGACTTATTGCTTCTAAGCCACCCTTGAAGATGTGGGTGGCTAAGAAAGCTTAACTCTCTTTTGCAGGGAAAGGTCTCCAGCAGAAAACCAAAATCGTCTGACGCTATTGCTGGGGACCTTAAACATCTTGTAGGGCGCAAGATCAAATGCCCGAATGGTCTTACTATGTACTTCGTTCCTGAATCGCTTGCTACTCTCCCTATTAGTCCTAATCTGGATCTAAGCTTTCATAACCCACTAGTTCGTCAAATGTTTCTGCTTCACAATGCTCTTCGTGAAGCCTATCCCCCTAACTGCACTGTAGGGTATGACACCAGCGTCTTCAGAATGGATTATTGATAGTGGGTGTACAAATCACATGACTGGCAAAAGAAGCCTTCTTATGGACTCAACCTTACGTCCATCCGACAAGAGCCACATCACATTTGCTGACACTGGTAAAAGTAAGGTATTGGGTCTAGGTAGAGTTGCAATCTCAAGGGATCAACACATGGATAAAGTCATGCTTGTTGAATCCCTTGGCTTCAACTTAATGTCTGTCTCAATGCTTTGCGATTTAAACATGATCGTAATATTTGGAAAACATCGTTGCCTTGTTCTAATGGAATCTGACAAGTCTCTAGTATTTGAAGGGTATCGAAAAGATGATTTGTACGTGGTAGATTTCTCAGCAGGACCACAGCTTGCCGTATGTCTTCTAGCAAAAGTTTCAGAATGCTGGCTCTGGCATCGGAGGCTTGGTCATGCTGGCATGAGGAACCTCCACACCCTGGCAAAGAAGAAGCATGTCATAGGCATCGAGGGCGTCAAGTTCAAGAAAGATCACGTATGCGGTGCCTGTGAAGCAGGGAAGATGACGAGGGCCAAACATCCCTCGAAGACAATCATGACAACCACTCGACCCTTCGAACTGCTCCACATGGATATTTTCGGTCCCACTCATTACTCAACTCTTACTACTACTGCTTGCCTCTATGACTTTGTTATTGTTGATGATTATTCTAGATATACTTGGGTGCACATAATCCTTTACAAGACTGAAGTGCAGGATGTCTTCAGACGCTTTACCAATCAAGCTATGAACAATTATGGTGCCAAGATAAAGCACATCAGAAGTGACAATGGCACTGAATTCAAGAACACTGGCCTTGATACATATCTTGATACCTTGGGCATCACACATGAATTCTCGGCCCCGTACACGCCACAGCAGAATGGCATCGTCGAACGCAAGAACAGAACACTCATTGAGATGGCCAGAACGATGCTAGATGAATACAAGACTCCAAGAAAATTCTGGCCTAAAGCCATTGATACTGCATGCCATACAATCAATCGTGTTTATCTTCACAAGCTTCTGAACAAGACATCTTATGAGCTCCTTACTGGCAAGAAGCCAAATGTCAGTTACTTCAGAGTATTTGGCGCCAGGTGCTGGATCAAGGACCCACATCACACCTCAAAGTTTGCACCAAAAGCACATGAGGGTTTTATGCTTGGATATGGAAAGGATTCGCACTCCTACAGAGTCTTCAATCTCTTTCATTACAAAGTGGTTGAAACAGTGGATGTGCGTTTCGATGAGACCAACGGTTCACAAAGAGAGCAACTGCCAAATGTGCTAGATGAAGTTCCATCGAGTGAATCAATCAAGCTAATGGGAACTGGAGAAATTATACCTTATGAAGCTCATCCTGAAGAAGAACTTATCATCTCAGCACCTGATCAACATGAAGACAATGCTCAGCCTAAAGACATTCCTTCTAACAACGGCAATGATCAGCAAGAGCAAAATCTTCGCCCTGTACATCCTCGCGTTGCCAATGAAGTGCAGATTGAAAGAATAATTGATAGCATCAATGCACCCGGTCCACTCACTCGTTCAAGGGCAACTCAGCTAGCAAATTTCTGTGGGCACTTCACATTCGTCTCAATAACAGAACCCAAGAAAGTTGAAGAAGCCTTCATGGAACCTGAATGGATTCAAGCTATGCAAGAAGAGCTTCAACAGTTTGAGCTGAATAATGTATGGGAACTGGTTAAGCGTCCTAATCCACGGAAGCACAATATAATAGGCACCAAATGGATATACCGCAACAAGCAAGATGAGCATGGTCAAGTTGTCAGAAACAAAGCTCGTCTCGTTGCTCAAGGATATACTCAAGTGGAAGGCATTGACTTCGATGAAACATTTGCTCCTGTGGCTAGACTTGAAGCCATACGCATACTGCTGGCCTATGCAAATCATCACAACATACTTCTTTATCAAATGGATGTGAAGAGTGCCTTCCTCAATGGCAAGATTGAAGAAGAAGTGTATGTTGCACAACCTCCTGGCTTTGAAGATCCAAAACATCCTGACATGGTATACAAGCTCCACAAGGCACTGTATGGCCTCAAACAAGCCCCTCGGGCCTGGTATGACACACTCAAATACTTCCTGAAGAGCAAAGGCTTCATACCTGGTTCTCTCGACCCCACTCTCTTCACGAAGACATATGATGGTGAACTGTTTGTGTGCCAAATATATGTGGATGACATTATCTTCATCTGCACCAATCAGAAGTACAGCGAAGAGTTTGGATATATGATGCAAGAGCAATATCAAATGTCTATGATGGGAGAGCTGAAGTTCTTTCTCGGTCTTCAAATACGACAGCAATGCAACGGCATCTTCATATCTCAAGAGAAGTATCTCAAAGATTGCCTGAAGAAGTTCGGTATGCAAGACTGCAAAGGCTTCACGACACCAATGTCAGCCAAGCATCATCTGGGTCCTGACGACAATGGTAAAGAGTTCGATCAAAAGGTATACCGCTCCATGATTGGTTCTTTACTTTATCTATGTGCATCTAGGCCAGATATTATGCTTAGTGTTTGCATGTGTGCTCGATTTCAAGCGACACCAAAGGAGTCGCATCACTTAGCTGTGAAGCGAATTCTTCGATATTTGGCTCACACCCCAACTCTAGGATTATGGTATCCAAAGGGCTCAGAGTTTGATCTGGTTGGATTCTCGGATGCTGATTATGCTGGTGACAAAGTTGATCGCAAGTCTACATCAGGCACATGTCACTTTCTGGGACGATCACTTGTATGTTGGTCTTCAAAGAAGCAGAACTGTGTATCTCTCTCCACAGCTGAATCTGAATACATTGCTGCTGGATCTTGCTGCGCTCAGCTTCTGTGGATGAAGCAAACGCTCAAAGACTATGGCATTCATCTGAAGCAAGTGCCACTCTACTGCAACAACGAAAGCGCCATCAAGATTGCCAACAACCTAGTTCAGCACTCGAAGACAAAGCACATTGAAATTCGTCATCACTTTCTCAGAGATCATGTTGTGAAGGAAGATATTGATATCATACACGTCAACACTGAAGAGCAATTGGCAGATATCTTCACCAAGCCCTTGGATGAGAAGAGATTTTGCAAGTTACGGTGTGAGCTAAATATCCTGGAATCCTCAAATGTCCTGTGATCAGGCACACATCCTAACCCTTATGCATATTGATGACTTAGATGTGCAACACACGAAGTAAAGTATATCTTCAATCAATGAAGACATACATTCTAAGTGTGAATACATTAATGTGGAATTTGACTTCGGAGCGCCACGATAATTGTGCGCCGTGTCTAGGTCCAATACTTCCTATACGATGGGTAACGCCACCACCAAATGTTCTGTTTGAAGTGTTTCACTCATGGCGTTACATTTGCTATGTCTTCACATTTGGTTTGGCTTCAATCTCAACATATCTTCATGATTATCTTCACTATGTTGATTATATAGATATATATATATATATACTAGTGTTCTGTCCTCACAGCATTCACTTATAGCTATGTCTTCATGTTGAATCTTTTGAACTAAATGAATGTGATCGGACCCTAACCTCTCTATGCTTTCTATCTCAAATTCTATCTCTCCAAATCATATGCATTCTATTGAAACTGTTGAATGTCTTCTCTGCGTCCTTGCCAGTAGAAGATACAGAGACAACCATTAAGTCCGTTTTCAATGCTCATTCCTCCACATGAAACCCGGAGAAGTAGGAACGACCACCCGACAATCCAGGCGTGTGTGGGACGTGGAACAAACCCCAAAATTCCGCATAATGGCCACGTGTTCCTCAGATGCGAATCGCCAGGGGCACCTGTGTAATAACGCAGTGCCGCCCCTGTACCTATAAATACACACTTCATGGCGGTCATTATCTCTTCTTCCACTCTCGCACGAACCCTAGCGCCACCGCTAGCCCTCGACGACGCCGGCGACGAAGCGCTTCGCTGCCGCAACCTCTCCGACGCCGTATTCACGCCGACCGCGGACATCATCCTCTCTGCCGCCGCCGTAGGTGTCCTCCGTCGCCAAGTTAGGGCACGGAAGATCGAACTGCTCGGCCTCATCTTCCACTCCGTCTAGCAGTTCTTAGTGTGGTAAATAAAACTTCCTTTTTACGGCACCGTTGATCCTATGGCTTTGTCACTTTCTACCACAAGCAGTTTCTATTCACACAAGTTAGATCTCTCTCATACTGCATCTCATAACATGCCTAGTATATTCACTTATGCTTCACAAAGTAGTTAGATTCCTCACTTGTATTGATATCTGGATCCGTACAAATCTGGAACCAACTCCTTATCTATGAGTGAATGTCTTCGCACGATGAGGTCAATGTCTTCTAAACTGATTTATATTCAAAATCTTCTGAGAATGCATACGACCTCTTCCCCTTCCCTCGCACCTTAATGCTGTCACAGGTACATGTCCGTGGGAGAATCCCTTGGTTCTCATAGTCTGCATTCATTTGCAGAATTCTTACAGCATCATATAAATTCTCCCGAAGCAAGTTCCTGTTTGTCCAGCAAGCGAAAATCTTTGAAGCCTTTGAACGTGTTGAAGCCTTTCAGTTTAAAGTTCATGGCTTCAGAGAAATCAGCAAGGAAGGGTGGCAGAAAGCGTCGTGGAGAAACATCTAGAGATCTGCCAGATGACCTCTCAGAAATGTACAAGACAGATCCTGAAGAGGATTACAATCAGCGCAAGACCCGAATCCAATGGATTCGAAGATATTGGGCAGAACAATGGTTCAAATACCGATTTGTAACCCAGGAATATGCTGAGAAAAATGCCATCAAGAGACCATGGGGAGACATCCTATACAAGAATCTTCAACCCAGGTCCAGAGATGAAGCCATTGAACAAGGCTTCTATCCCTGCATGGTCCGTGGGCCACAGCCTGTTGATGCACACCCATCGTCACTACTATGGTGTCGTGACGACATTCTGTTCAAGCGCAACTTCCAGTTTGCCCAGAACTCAGCGAAGCAAAACAAGAAGACATTGGGACTAGACTTCAACCCTCGTCCCTCAGCTCCAAGGGCTGATGGCACACGAGATGCAGAACCCAATGTCATCGGTCCTTTCTACAACCTTGAAGGTCTCATCACCCATATCTTGGTTCAAGGGACTGCAGTGAATGAGCTTGCAGCTGACGCTGAATCAGATGAAGCGCCTGCAGCGCCGAAGCCAAAGAAGTTGAAGAAGCCTAAAGCTTCAAAGCCTGCCCCTTCACCAAAAATCTCACGGGCGAAGCCACTGGCAACTGCACCTCCTGAAGAAAGTGTGCAGTCCGAAGATTTATCACGCATCTCCAAGCCCCAGAAGGTCAAGATGCCTCTGCCACACACCGGCCAAGAGCTAACAGCTACTGCCATTCTGCGCAATGATGCCATTGATCTGTCAAGTGATGAAGATCTTGCAGATGACGCTCTTGAGAAACTCATCAAGAGCAAAGAAGAAGCAGAAATCTTCAATGATCTGCCTCTCTTTGATGTGACAATCATCCACAACTTCATTGATGAGTGGTTTGACACGCCAAACATCAGCTTCGAAGATCTGCAGCTACCCATTGGCCTCAGTGTCGCCTTCCATGGCGCCATTGCTTCAGAGTTAGCTATCGCCCAGCGCATTGTTGAACTGAAGCAAAAGATTGACTATGAAAAGGCTCAGTTCAAGAAGCATATGGCCAAGCTCAGCGTGCAGGAAGTGAAGAACTTCAAGATTATGCTGCACCAGCTCAAGGAAGCCTTTGTAAAGAAACATGCAGAAGCTCAGGGTTCGCGTGAGCGCATGAAGACTCTGGCTGACAGATGTGTGCAAGCCTACAATGAGGCTGAGAAGCGCAAGGCCCTTGGGCGTCCTGGCATCGACCCCAGGATGACTGCAAAGAAGATGAAGAAGCCCGCTACGGCTGAACCTGACGCACCGAGGCAGGAAGCAGATCCCATTGTCTTCCCAACTAGAATGACTGGCTCGAAGCCAAAAAGCCGGTCAACCGCTTCAGAGCTCAAGAAGACGAGGACTGCTGAGGCTGAAGCCAGGAAGAGGAAACATCCTGAAGCCTCTCCTATTGCCCCCTCTAAGAAGAAGAGGAAGACCAAGAAAGATCGGGCTGCTCCCACAGAGCCTTTGATAGTTGAACCCATTTCCATGGTTCGTCCTGACGCTGAACACCAACTGACAATCCATGAGCCTGCTTTCACAGAGGCTCATGAAGCTGAAGACTTTCCAGCAGCTGATCCCATCGCTGCTGAAGACATTGGTCACCATGACCATGTAGAAGATGGTGCAGTCCTTCCTCAGCTCGAGCACAGCGAACTCATCAGCATTGGTCGTCCTCTGACGCCAATCGCTCAGGATGCTTCATGGGCTGATCGCCCACAAGAGGAAGAAGACTTTGAGGCCCAGCCAACTCCAACTACACAGGTGTCGCCTGCATTGCGCAGGCTTCGCAAAGGACCAAGGCCTCCAGTCTCTGCGTCTGAAGCTGAATCTGCTGAAGACATTCCGGCTGCATCAGCCGATGAAGAAGAAGTCCCACAAGCTGCTACTCCCCTGTCCCACCAAGGAGCAGTTCTCGAGGAGAACGTGATTGAAAATCTTGCGGCTGCCACCACCAACACCACTGAAGCCACTGATGCTATCATGGCTGAAGCAAATGTGGAGCCCTCACCAACAAAAGCACCAAAAGTCAGCGAAGCCACTGATCCCGCTGCTTCTGTTCCTGCATCTGCTGCCGGTCCCCAATTTGACTATCATGTTGAGCACAGGCCTCAGGTACAGAAGCCAATCCCAAGATTGCCAAGATTCCCAGGTCCTGCATCAGCACCTGGCTCCTTCAATATCAATGGCTTCAGAGCAGACAACGCATTCTTCAATAGCTCCAGGAACCCCTACTCAAGGGAAAGGATATCATCTGATCAGTTCTGGAGCTATCCGCAGCAAAGCTATTACTCCTGCATTCTATACAATCAAGGTCGCATCTTCCCCCACAAGCGTCTTGACATTGAAGCTATAGCTGGTCTGCCATGTCTGGAAGAAGCTCTGGATTGCTTCAAAGAAGTTGGATTGCTGCCATTCGTCACTGACCAAGAGCATTGGAATGAAGAGTTGCTGCTCCAATTCTATGCCACACTTCACATCCGCGGGTATAACAGAGAGCCGAAGACTTGGGTCCTGGAGTGGATGACAGGAAATGTTCATCACGAAGCTAAAGCCTTTGACATCATTGAGCTCACTGGTCTGCCCACTCCCGGAGATCTCTACGAATCTGACTGTCAACTTCACAGTGAAGCTGTGGAGAGCATCTTTCAGAATCCTGAACCTAACATGAGTCAGATGCTCAGTATGATGAAGCCATTACCTCAAGACGCTGCATATCCCAAAGAGTTCTTCGTTGAAGACCTTGAGTATCTGCCAAGAACCATTTATCACATCATAAGGCGAACTCTCTGGCCAATCAAAGGACATTCTCCCCATGCCAAGCTGGAAGGTGCAATGAAGACTTTGGTCTTCTACATTCTTCATGGAAAATGCTTCAATACACAGGATTTCTTCATTCGCCAACTTGCTGCATCAGGCTCTGATCTGTTTGGCTTGAAGTTCTACGCCCCATGGGTCATGCGGCTGATCAAACTTCACTCCACTATCTCATATCAGCCATCTGCTCGCAATCATCGGATTTTTCTGCCTAATGTGGATATGTCGATTGAAGCCATCTATCCTGAGCCTGCCAAGGAACCCCTAAGTCTTCAGAATGCAGAGCATCAAAGTTTCACTCAGAACGTTAAAGGCGTGGAAGCCGTAACTCATGTGTATCCTTTGGCTGGCACTACACGTGCACCGCATCCTGCTCTCACTGAAGCCACTGACAGTACAACTGCTCCATGACCCAAGAAGCGCACTCGTGTTCTCAACGATCGAGAGCTTCTTGTGGCTCTTCATCAGAAACAGGATAGGCATCATGACTAGCTGAAGTGTCAGATGCAAAGCCTCTTGGTGGATGTTAATCGCATTCGCAATCTTGCCACCAAGAATGCTTTTGTTTCCCATGAAACCTCTCGCCGCATATGGAAAGGGCTAATGCTGATGTGTTTTGAAGATGATCTTCAAGAGGATGGCTTCACTGAGCGATTCAAGTTTGACTCCACACCTCCTCGAAGGGCAGTGCTGCGACGAACTCCATCCCTTGAAGACTCTGAGTTCTCTTCCTCTGCTGCAACTGTGAATGCCAGAGTGATCGAGGATGAATACGATGCTACTTCACCGCCACCTCCTTCAGCACACTTCGACTCTGCTCCAAGCTCTTCAGCACCGCCAAACACCACCAACGACCCTGCTGCTTCACCTACTCCTCTTGGGAACGAGTAGATGCTCTATGTCTTCAAACCTTTTTGGTCCTTACTGACAAAAGGGGGAGAAGCATATGAGGTTTATAGTCTTCAAGCGGGTCCATATGGGCGAGTACTTTATATTTTACATCGTGCTTACAACTCTCGTTTTGCTACATTTGGTTCTTTGAGTTGTAACACTTAAACTCGATGGTCGTCTGCTACTTATCTGCCACCTTGTGTTGCGATGATAAATTCCGCATGTGCGACGATAAATTCCGCACTTAGATCATTCTGCAGACGTCCATTTTCCATTATGCATGTCATTATCTTCATATACTTTCACATGCATAGTGGATTGTCATCATAAGTTGAAGTGGATCACCACAAGTACAACCTGCCATGTGCATTTGCATTCCAAAAGCAAATTACTTATATGCACATCTTCAGGGGGAGCCCTTGCAACTTATGAAGACAATTCCTTATCCTTTACAATTTCACAGATTATATTCCCCGTTGAAAACTTCAACTAGTTTGTCATCAATCACCAAAAAGGGGGAGATTGTAAGTGCATCTAGTTCCACCCCTAGTTGGTTTTGGAGTATTGACGACAAACCTAGTTGAGGGACTAATGTGTTTGTGAGAATTGCAGGATAACACAGGTAGAAGTCCCTCATTGATTCGGTTTTCCTACCAGAGATGACCCCTAAAAATGTATGAAGACATTGAAGTCAAAGGTGGTATATGAAGATATTCACATTGAAGACTATGACAAGAGAAGACACCACATGAAGCCTATGGAGCTCGAAGACTTAGATCTTTCGTAGTTCTCTTTCTTCTGTGTTGAGTCATAGGAACCACCGTACTGTTAAGTGGGGTCCAAGAGAACCAGTCAGAATGACTGAAGTGATGCTTAAACAAAACCTATGTCTTCGAGTGAAGACTTTGAGAGCGAATCTTTTCCAGAGTCGGGCAAGTCAGCTTTGCTTGAAGCCCAAGTAAAGTTGCCGTGTGAGTTTGAAATCTGACCGTTGGAACACGTGTCAGTTCCTTAGTGACCCAGGGTCATTTCGGACAAATCAGGTCGGGTTGCCAAGTGGCTATAAATAGCCCACCCCCTACAACCATAAACGGTTGGCTGCTCAGATTCAGAGTACGGCTTTTGTCGTTTGAGAGCAACCCACCTCGAAGCATTTGAGAGAGAATTCCTTGCGAGGATAAATCCCTAACCACCCAGAGCCAAAGAGAATTAGGCATCACTTAAGTCTTCTTGTCTGTGTGATCTGAAGACTTATTACACTTGAGGACTGTGCATCCTCCAGACGGGTTAGCCGTCGCATTCTGAGCATCCAAGAGACATTGTGGATTGCCGGTGAACGAAGTCTGTGAAGGTTTGGGAGTCTACCTTGAAGACTTACCAGAGTGATTGGGCGAGGTCTGTGTGACCTTAGCTCAAGGGGAATATGGTGAGGACTGGGTGTCCTGAGCTGCGTGTTCAGGACTGGGTGTCCGGGACTGTGTGTCCTAAGGTTTAAATACCTAGCCGCCCTAACCAGACGTACAGTTGTCACAGCAACTGGAAACTGGTCCAACAAATCATTGTCTTCAGCGAGTCACTGGTTTCATCTTCCCTTCCCTTTACTTACTGTTACTCCTTGTGAAGTCATTGTATGTTCGCACTATCTTTTGTCTTCACTGAGTGACTGCGTGTTCTGTGTGGCTTCACAATATCTTCCTACCTGATCCTTACTACATTGCTGCTATTAGTCATTGTGCTTTCACTCTATTGAATACTTGACTATGTCTTGCCTAGTGTAGTCTACCTTCCGCTGCAGGGTAATAGGTTTATTCCTATCGTTTGTCTTCATAACTTCCACGTTTTGAAGACTTTCATAAAAATTGCCTATTCACCCCCCTCTAGTCGATATAACGCACTTTCAATCCGCCACGAGCCTCAACATTCATCGGACCACATACATCAGTATGTATGATCTCCAACAATTCTGTTGCTCTCTCCATAGTTCCGGAGAACGGCGTTTTAGTCATCTTGCCCATGAGGCACGGTTCGCAAGTACCAAGTGATTCATAATCAAGTGGTTCCAAAAGTCCATCAGTATGGAGTTTCTTCATGCGCTTTACACCGATATGACCTAAACGGCAGTGCCACAAATAAGTTGCACTATCATTATCAACTCTGCATCTTTTGGCTTCAACATTATGAATATGTGTATCACTACTATCGAGATTCATCAAAAATAGACCACTCTTCAAGGGTGCATGACCATAAAAGATATTACTCATATAAATAGAACAACCATTATTCTCTGATTTAAATGAATAGTCGTCTTGCATCAAACAAGATCTAGATATAATGTTCATGCTCAACACTGGCACCAAATAACAATTATTTAGGTCTAATGCTAATCTCGAAGGTAGATGTAGAGGTAGCGTGCCAACCGCGATCACATTGACTTTGGAACCATTTCCCACACGCATCGTCACCTCGTCCTTTGCCAGTGTTCGCTTAATCCGTAGTCCCTGTTTCGAGTTGCAAATATTAGCAATAGAACCAGTATCAAATACCTAGGTGCTACTGTGACCTCTAGTAAGGTACACATCAATAACATGTATATCACATATACCTTTGTTCACCTTGCCATCCTTCTTATCCGCCAAATACTTGGGGCAGTTCCGCTTCCAGTGACCAGTCTGCTTGCAGTAGAAGCACTCAGTCTCAAGCTTAGGTCCAGACTTGGGTTTCTTCTCCTAAGAAGCAACTTGCTTGTTGTTCTTTTTGAAGTTCCCCTTCTTCTTCCCTTTGCCCTTCTTGAAACTGGTGGTCTTACTGAACATCAACACTTGATGCTCCTTCTTGATTTCTACCTCCGCAGCTTTTAGCATTGCGAAGAGCTCGGGAATTGTCTTATCCATCCCTTGCATATTATAGTTCATCACGAAGCTCTTGTAGCTTGGTGGAAGTGATTGGAGAATTCTGTCAATGACGCTATCATCCGGAAGATTAACTCCCAGTTGAATCAAGTGATTGCAGTACCCAGACATCTTGAGTATATGCTCACTGACAAAACTATTTTCCTCCATCTTGCAGCTATAGAACTTATTGGAGACTTCATATCTCTCAATCCAGGCATTATTTTGAAATATTAACTTCAACTCCTGGAACATCTCATATGCTCCATGACGTTCAAAACGTCGTTGAAGTCCCGGCTCTAAGCCGTAAAGCATGGCACACTGAACTATCGAGTAGTCATCAACACGTGACTGCCAGGCATTCACAATGTCTGCAGTTGCTAGCGCAGGTGGTACACCTAGCGGTGCTTCCGTGACGTAATTCTTCTGAGCAGCAATGAGGATAATTCTCAAGTTACGGACCCAGTCCGTGTAATTGCTACCATCATCTTTCAACTTTGCTTTCTCAAGGAACGCATTAAAATTCAATGGAACAACAGCACGGGCCATCTATCTACAATCAACATAGACAAGCAAGATACTATCAGGTACTAAGTTCATGATAAATTTAAGTTCAATTAATCATATTACTTAAGAACTCCCACTTAGAAAGACATCCCTCTAATCTTCTAAGTGATCACGTGATCCAAATCAACTAAATCATAACTGATCATCACGTGAAATGGAGTAGTTTTCAATGGTGAACATCACTATGTTGATCATATCCACTATATGATTCACGCTCGACCTTTCGGTCTCAGTGTTCCGAGGCCATATCTGCATATGCTAGGCTCGTCAAGTTTAACCCGAGTATTCTGCGTGTGCAAAACTGGCTTGCACCCGTTGTAGATGGACGTAGAGCTTATCACACCCGATCATCACGTGGTGTTTGGGCACGACGAACTTTGGCAACGGTGCATACTCAGGGAAAACACTATTATCTTGAAATTTAGTGAGAGATCATCTTATAATACTACCGTCAATCAAAGCAAGATAAGATGCATAAAAGATAAACATCACATGCAATCAATATAAGTGATATGATATGGCCATCATCATCTTGTGCTTGTGATCTCCATCTCCGAAGCACCGTCATGATCACCATCGTCACTGGCGCGACACCTTGATCTCCATCGTAGCATCGTTGTCGTCTCGCCAAACTTATGCTTCCATGACTATCTCTACCGCTTAGTGATAAACTAAAGCATTACAGGGCGATTGCATTGCATACAATAAAGCGACAACCATATGGCTCTTGCCAGTTGTCGATAACTCGGTTACAAAACATGATCATCTCATACAATAAAATTTAGCATCATGTCTTGACCATATCACATCACAACATGCCCTGCAAAAACAAGTTAGACGTCCTCTACTTTGTTGTTGCAAGTTTTACGTGGATGCTACGGGCTTAGCAAGAACCGTTCTTACCTACGCATCAAAACCACAACGATAGTTTGTCAAGTTGGTGCTGTTTTAACCTTCGCAAGGACCGGGCGTAGCCACACTTGGTTCAACTAAAGTTGGAGAAACTGACACCCGCCAGCCACCTTTGTGCAAAGCACGTCGGTAGAACCAGTCTCGCGTAAGTGTACGCGTAATGTCGGTCCGGGCCGCTTCATCCAACAATAATGCCGAACCAAAGTATGACATGCTGATAAGCAGTATGACTTATATCGCCCACAGCTCACTTGTGTTCTACTCGTGCATATGACATCTACGCATAAAACCTGGCTCTGATACCACTGTTGGGGAACGTAGTAATTTCAAAAAAATTCCTACGCACACGCAAGATCATGGTGATGCACAACAACGAGAGGGGAGAGTGTTGTCCACGTACCCTCGTAGACCGAAAGCGGAAGCGTTAGCACAACGCGGTTGATGTAGTCGTACATCTTCACGATTCGACTGATCAAGTACCGAACGCACGACACCTCCGAGTTCAGCACACGTTCAGCCCGATGACGTCCCTCGAACTCCGATCCAGCCGAGTGTTGAGGGAGAGTTTCATGAGCACGACGGCATGGTGACGATGTTGATGTTCTACCGACGCAGGGCTTCGCCTAAGCACCGCTACAGTATTATCGAGGTGGACTATGGTGAAGGGGGGCACCGCACACGGCTAAAAGATCAACTTGATCAATTGTTGTGTTTATGGGGTGCCCCTGCCCCCGTATATAAAGGAGCAAGGGGGTGAGGCCGGCCAGGGAGAGGGCGCGCCAGGAGGAGTCCTACTCCCATCGGGAGTAGGCCCCCCCCCCCTTTCCAAGTTGGAATATGATTCGGGAGGGGGAAAGAGAAGGGAGAGAAGGAAAGGGGAGGCGCCCCCCCCTCTCCTTGTCCTATTCGGACTAGGGGGGAGGGGCGCGCGGCCCAGCCCTGGCCGCCTCTCCTCTTCTCCGTAAAGGCCCACAAAGGCACATTTACCTCCCGGGGGTTCCGGTAACCTCCCGGTACTCCGATAAAATCCCGATTTCACCCGGAACACTTCCGATATCCAAACATAGGCTTCCAATATATCAATCTTCATGTCTCGACCATTTTGAGACTCCTCGTCATGTCCGTGATCACATCCGGGACTCCGAACAACCTTCGGTACATCAAAACATATAAACTCATAATATAACTGTCATCGTAACGTTAACCGTGCGGACCCTACGGGTTCGAGAACTATGTAGACATGACCGAGACACGTCTCCGGTCAATAGCCAATAGCGGAACCTGGATGCTCATATTGGCTCCTACATATTCTACGAAGATCTTTATCGGTCAAACCGCATAACAACATACGTTGTTCCCTTTGTCATCGGTATGTTACTTGCCCGAGATTCGATCGTCGGTATCTCAATACCTAGTTCAATCTCGTTACCGGCAAGTCTCTTTACTCGTTCTGTAATACATCATCTCGCAACTAACTCATTAGTTGCAATGCTTGCAAGGCTTAAGTGATGTGCATTACCGAGAGGGCCCAGAGATACCTCTCCGACAATCGGAGTGACAAATCCTAATCTCGAAATACGCCAACCCAACAAGTACCTTTGGAGACACCTGTAGAGCACCTTTATAATCACCCAGTTACGTTGTGACGTTTGGTAGCACACAAAGTGTTCCTCTGGTAAACGGGAGTTGCATAATCTCATAGTCATAGGAACATGTATAAGTCATGAAGAAAGCAATAGCAACATACTAAATGATCGGGTGCTAAGCTGACGGAATGGGTCATGTCAATCACATCATTCTCCTAATGATGTGACCCTGTTAATCAAATGACAACTCATGTCTATGGTTAGGAAACATAACCATCTTTGATCAACGAGCTAGTCAAGTAGAGGCATACTAGTGACAATCTGTTTGTCTATGTATTCACACATGTATTATGTTTCTGGTTAATACAATTCTAGCATGAATAATAAACATTTATCATGATATAAGGAAATAAATAATAACTTTATTATTGCCTCTAGGGCATATTTCCTTCACGACTTCCATCTCGCACGACCCAATCTTGAGGATATTATGGCTTCTACCGGCTTTCTTAGGTGTAAAAACGTTATCATCACTCTGATCAACTTTCTCCTCGTCTTCATGTCGTGCCATGACGAAAACCCCGAGTTCACCATCGAGTTCGACGCAAACAACACATCGTGACAGCAAGATCATTCCATCAAACTTGACAAGAAACTTACAGTTTCTAAAAGAAAGCAACAAGAACTTCATGTGATTTATGCTGCCAGTGGTAGCGGTAAATACACCTCGAAACCCATCCGACCATGGACCACCAATCACTCTCACACTAATCGTGGCCTCCACGGAGCGAACAATGTGGCTGAATGTCAACTCTAGTGTGCTAAGCTTGTTAGGCTAACTCCACCGCGCGACCCTATCCTGTCCGCCCTCGTCCGTTTGGGGTAAAATGGACAAACCAGACAGCCCAGCGCGCGACTGCAAACGGATATTTGTTCGCTTTGTGTCCGCTTTCGACCCATCTGTGGTCCAAGTTTGCGCCGGTTTTGGGGTGAAACGGACAGCGCGCGGACGGGCGGGATGCGCGCGCTTGTCCTCCCCTGGCCCGCCTGTCGGTGGGAGAAACCAAACCCCCCATGACCATTTGGCGCCATTTTCCACAAACCCTCCCACGTCCCCCCCCCCCCCCCCCCCCCTCCCCCGTCCATGGCTGACGCCCTGCCGAATTCTAGCGGCCTGGCCGTCGACCCGCCCACAATGGTGAAGAAGAAGGCGGCCAAGGCGCCAAGGAAGCCGCGGTCGGAGTGCACGCCAGAGGAGATCGCCAAGTTGGACGCGGAATCGGCGAAGAGGAGGGAACGGAGAGCGGTCGTCAAGGTCAATGTCGCCGCGGCCAAGTTCGCCGCCCAGCGTGAGGAGCTGGAGGCCGCGCGACGCAAGGCCTCTACCGACGAGAAGGAGGACCTCGTCAACAAAGCGCACGCCGTCCTCATGCTTGGCATGGGCCGTCCGGCCGGGTTCCCTGCAGCGGCCGCTGGCCCCGCGAGCACAGGCTCGTCGGTCGCCCGGCCTCCGCACTGCCAGTCGCCGACGTTGTGGACCGCGCCCATGTCACCCGACTTTCCTCCGCCAAGGCACGACAGCCAGACCCGTTTCTCGGGGTTGCCGGACGTGGGCTTGTTCGCGCCGTCCACACCGCGTCCCGCGGCCGTCATCGACCTCAACGTCATGCCTGGATCCAGTAGCGGCGGTCGGGCGTCCGTCGAGATGCAAAGAAAGCAAGCACGAGCACCGTTCACGGGGCACCATGCCCCCCCCCCCCCGTGTCTTGTTTGACGGAATGTCAACACCAACGCCAACGGTCGACGACCCCTTCTACAACCAGTACATGGAGGACGTTATCTTTGAGGGTGGGCATGGATGTGCCTACGACCCTGAGGAGACCCAAAGTCAGGATAGCCGCGCCCAGTATGTGCCCGATGAAGAGGCCGACGACCGTGCTGACTACGACCATGGTGACTCGTGGCATGAAGACGATGACATCTATGTCGAAGGTGACGGTGATGAAGAAGAAGGCAATGACGTTGATATTAGTGGCGAGCCATTGTTCATCGACGAGCTCACCCAAAGAGCGGAAGCACAAAAGAAGAGGAAGAGCATTCGCACGGGTTCATACACACAAGATGAGGACAAGTTGATTTGCCAAGCTTGGATGGAGATTAGCCAAGATCCGAGGACCGGCGCGCAACAAAAGGGCATTGTTTTTTGGACGAGAGTCCACAAAACATTCCATGGAAGGAAGATGTTTGAGCCCTACCAATTTACAAGCAACCGTGGCATCGGCTCGATTCAAAAGAGATGGTTGTTCATCCAACAAGAGTGCAACAAGTATTGCGCCGCATTTGAGAGCGTTGAAGCACGGCCCATGAGTGGTATCGGCGTTGGGGACATGGTATGCTCTCCTCTTCCTAGCCCTTTCCTTGCTACGGGCATGACACTTCGGCCATGTATATGTTTGCATGTTCACTTGTTGTTGATCATGTGATTTAGGCATTTCAATCTTTGGAGGCATTCAAGGCCCGGCACAAATGACAAGCCATTCACTCTTACGCATTGTTGGACGATCATCAACAATTGCCCTAAGTTCAAGGACCAATACCGTGAACTACAAAGGAAGAGAGGACTAAAGATGGCCAAGTACGTCGGAGGTGGAGATGGCGAGGCCTTGAAGAGGCCGAGGGGCAAGACCAACTCCAAGGTTGATGACATACGTGATGCCTCATCCATGGCATTGCATGACACTTTGCATGGCATGATGTCCCAAAAGGATGTGAGGGACGAGAAGAAGCGGCAAAGCAAGGAGGAGCAAATGAAGCAATACCTAGACCTTCAAAGAAAGAAGCTTGAGATGGAGGAGGAGGCTAAGAGGAGGAAGATCGACATGAAGGAGGCGGCCCGACAAAGGCAGCTCGACATCGAGGCCGACAACGTCAAGGCCAGGCAGTGGCAGCTCGACATCGAGGCCACGAACGCCGCCACCAAAGCGAAGGAGGTGGCCCTTGCGATCATGAGCGTGGACTTGTTGAAGATGAGCGACAAGACGAGGGCTTGGTTCGAGGCCAAGCAGAAGGAGATGCTCGAAGCCGAAGGCCTGAACTAGGTCGTCCGATCAGCCATGGCCGTTCTTTTTGGAGGCTGGCATGGGTGCCGCCCGCCCGCTGGGTCGTTGGCTGTGTGCCGGCGAGAAAACATTCATTTTGATGGCCGGCTGTGTTGCCAGCCGCTGGCTGCGTTGCCGGCGAGGACAACTATTTATTTTGGAGGCTGACTGTGTTGCCGGCCGCTGGCTGATGGCGGCGATGGACGTGTAGACCGCTGGCCTGAACTAGGGCTTGGCATTTGAAACGTTCTTTTGGTTTTTTAAATAGACACACAGACAGAATGAGGCAAATAGATGCGGCCGCGCGCTGGGCCCATGGCCACCGCATCCCAGGACACGCCCGGACACGACTCCAAATCCCACCCCAAATGAACGAAATTCGGACAAAGCGGACGTCTATTTGGGGTCGTGCGGTGGAGTTGGCCTTAGTCCTGATTTTGTTGATCACAAGTGACCGACTCTCACTACCGCCACTAAAGTACCGCACAACCAGAAAGCTTAAATCTTTGTCCTCAGATTCAGTGGAGCCCTTCACTTTCAACACAACCTCAAATTTCACAGGATCAATCACCACGATACCACGGATAGGACCTGTCAATTCTAGGTAGGGATCCTGCATGCACACAATGATTAGTTAACCGAGTAATGCTGATATATAGCCCCTCCTTGATGATTAATAAGAAGACGTGTATAAGTCCTCGTAAAAGTTTAAAAAATATGAGACATATATCAAGTGAAAGTAACTAGAACAATGGCAATTAGAAATATGTTGGCGACACAAAAATGACCCATGGGGCACAAAATTCGACATGAATTTGAGTTTGATCTTGAAGCATGTTAAATCTTGAGAACCCTTTAGATCTATAGAACCAGTTTAAATATATAATAAGTGAAGAGTGAAAATGCGCATGCATATGCCATGCACTATTGTTCCATAAAACTCCTCTATACCTGAAAACGTGCACCATAGTGACACCAGAGATGCACCAAAGATCATACTCAAATGCAAACTTTAGTCAACTTAGAAAACTACTTCCTCCGTTTCTAAATATAAGTCTTTGTAGAGATTTGACTACAAACTACATACGGATGCATATAGACATATTTTAGAATGTAGATTCATTCATTTTGATCTGTATGTAGTCCATAATGGAATATCTAAAAAGATTTGTATTTAGGAACGGAGGGAGTATATGTGGTGCAGTTTGGCCTCAAGGTTAGGTGCTTATATGATTCACAGCGAACATGAGCATATTAATTGCTTGTTAGCCAGAGAAATGCAAACTTTAGTCAACTTAGACTACAATATGAAGATGTACCAGAAAAATCTTGTGGGAAGCAACGAATTCGAACACAAACCTCCTGGTGGATGATTTGCCAGTTATCCTTGGTGCGATGGAAGATGATATTACGATTGTGATCCAGAGTGTCGCGTGCGGCGACGATGCCGAACACATGCAATGGCCATGCTAAATCCCGATGTAGTTCAGCAAGCTTGATTGAGAAGACGTTGAGAGTGTGCATGTAGGAGCACGCGAAGTCTCGTGGCCCAGGTGGTTCATCCGTGAAACGCATCGGGGGAATAAGCGCTGCATACATATATGCATCGATATAATGTATGTAGTCCGCAAGTTTGAAAATCTATTTACATGAACGAAATAGCTAGGGTTAGGAAGAGGAAGTTAATTCTTTTCACTACAAGAAATCTGTTAATCCATGACGGAGATGAACCGTCATAGGTGGGCACAAAACTGTCAGGGTGGACATCCATGACGAATTTGAAATCCATCATGTATATCGCGTCATAATTTCACCATGGTGCACTTCATGACAGATTACCAAAGCTGTCATGGATGTGATCCCCACCGATGACAGAAATGCCCCGTCATGGATGCCATGCCGTTAACATCGTTAACGTGCATGCCATGTCATCATCTGACGTGGGAGACAACATGGATCTGAGATGGCAGTCCATAAGGTTATCGGCCCACTTAGGATTCTGGCCCAGTATTTTGGTTTCGGCCTATGTGAAGATTGGCCCAATGAGGGTTACAAGCCACTAGTTTTAGTTATGGCACATTTCATAATCGGCCCAATAATCTCAGCTCAGATTGATGTCTTCAGCCCACAAATTCTATCCAAATCAATATCCATAATTAACATTTTAATCCCTAAAAAAATTAACATTTTCATCACATCAGTTATTTTTTTAATAACTCAGGCAATATCACTCAACAAAAATAAATGACAAATGCCACCAAAATCAAAATGTGCACCACAAAAAATAAAATTACAAATTACTCCTTAAAGCACTATGCAACCATTGCCACCCCCTTGTCGTCACCCAGCGCTCGCCGGAGATCCTGCACATCCATCCCTCCATGGCCGCCCTTTTCCAATCTTAGCACACATCGACGCCATCCGTGTACGCCAGATAAGCAGCGGTGGGAGGGGATGACGAGCATGTCATCGCCCCTATGCCATTGACCTCCAGCATGCACGGTGGATGGGGAAAACACTGACCGGCGACGACATCGACCCCTGTAGTCCACAACACTGACTGCCGCCAGTCGAGATAGGAGGTCGTTGCAGCGATTGGCCATCGATGGCTGGGGCCACCACTACAAAGATCTACGCGACAGGTCAGCACATCTCCTCGGCATAGGGTCAACGAAGCCCCACGCCTCTCGGTGGCCCAGCGCGACGCCCCGCCGATTGTTGGGGTGTCTGCACTTCGTGGTGGCGCTCCTTCCCTTACTGCGGCCTCCGAGCTCCAAGACCTGCAAGGAAAGGGGGATGAATTGGAGAATGGGCAGCGGAGATCAAGAAGAGCAGGGGCTGGATAGTAATGAATTGATTTTGAAGGAGAAGAGGACGAGGGCGGCCTCGGCGCAGATGACGTAGGGATCACCATAGAAGTCTTCCTCCTAGAGGCCCGCGCAACGGGTCGACGAGAAGCATCGACGGCTGGGCCCTCGGTCGTTTGGCACACGGTGGTGGTCCGTTTCGGAACGCCGAGATGCGACCAGCGAGATGGGAGGCACATGGAGAAGAGACTAGGAGGAATGGCGGCTGATTTCTCGGCGAAAGAGGAGTTGGTGGGTGCGGGGGTAGGGGAGAAAGAAGATAGGATAGGGTTTGCACGTCATCCGTCGGATCTTGGAAAATCGAACGGTTGAAATTGGCGATCCGTGGGCATGTTGGTTCGACCAACCAGAGGGCACGATTTCACTCAAGTTGGATCGCCCCTCGACTGAGAGATATAATGGGCTTTTTCTGCTTTCAGCCCAATAGCGAGTAACTTTTACATTTTTGTTTCATATTTCCCCAATAACTAAATAAGCTATACGTGTGAAGTAGTAACTTGCAAAAAATATCTTATGTACCCCAATACATTTTTACATTAGATATGCTAAATATATGTTTTTAGGAGTTTCAAAAAAATCCAAATGATATATTTTTTCTATTGTTTAATGAACTTTCACATGTGTATTGAAAATCATTCCACTTCGAACTACATTTGTGTGAAAAAAGTTATATAATCTTTTGAAGTAGATATTCAAGTGTATATGTTTAGGTCATATCCCAAAATGGAACAATGTTTCAAAAGTTTTTGTGAAGAATTGAAACTTCTATTTGCAAGCTATAGGGGGGAAGGATAATATATCTTAAAGAGATCAAAATCATGTAATTTATCATGAAATAACATAATGGGTGCATATGCTTGGCAAAATTTCTCCTCTTGAAACCATGATTCTTCCTCGAAGATGTTCCACTTTCCAAGTAGTGTACGCCATAAATTTTGTGAAACCTTCTCAAAGTTTTACCACACTCTCTAAGGATCATATGGTGACACCATTCCAGGTTTCGTGTGTTTTCAAACTTAGTTTAAATTTTATAGACTACAACATGATAAGCTACATGTTTGGGGTCGAGTCTTGGCACCCTGATGTTTGAAATTCCTCCTCTTTTCTTGGTTAAAGCCTAAACATAGACTCATTAACAAAAATAATAAATTTAAACTCCAAAAAGTGTGAAATGTTAACATGGATCATGTGATGCATGTAAATACACTTAATTTCTTAAGTATTGCAAACAAACTCCAAAAAGTGTGAAATGTTGACATGGAACATGTGATGGTGTATGTTGAGCATAGAAAAAAATTCAATGTGAAACACTAAAGCAACCAACACTTCGCCTTGAAACCTGACACGTTCCCTCCCAAACCCACGATTCTTCCTTACATATGTTCTGGTTCCAAGTAGTGTACGTCATAACTTCTGTGAAACCTTCTGAAATTTTCATCACACTCTATGGGGACCATATATATGATAACACCATATCAGGTTTCATGTTTTTCAGACATGGTATAAATTTTGTAAATCAAAAATGCCGATAAGCTACATGTTCATGGTCGAGTCTTGGCACCATGATGTTTGGAATTCCTCCTCTCTTTTTGGATAAGGCCTAAATATACGAAAAATGCCAATGGAGGCCGAGCTCCGGTGAGCTTGTTTACAAATTTTATTATCTCGGATCGTGAAAAAATCCAAATTTATTTTGTGAGCACACATGCACATGTACTATATATATGCAAAATTTCACATAATTATACGTTTACATTCGGCATATAGAAAAAAGACAAATGTGCATTTTCAAATGGGCCTTTTACTTTTGTTATTGGGCCAGAAATTTGTTTTTTGTACAGCCTACAAATCACAACATTTTTCGACGAAATTGAACACATTCTTGCGGAATACATATATGATTCTATGTTTTTTCATATTTTTTTGAAACTTTTAAACACACTTTTTCATATTTTCAAAATACCATGCTCACTGGAGCCCGGCCTCCAAAAATCGGCACCCCTAAATAAAGACTTATTAACATAGGTAAAAAAGTTCAGCCCATTTTTCCAACTTCCTAATGCACTCGCAATTCAAAATTGAATTATATCGGTTAAATGCCTAGAAATACACGTATTGACTTAAATATTGCAAACGAATGTTCAACGTGTTTTAAGAAAATGTTCAACATGTATTAAAAACTTATAGTTTAAAATCACTCTGGCATTTGAAGAAACATATTTATTTTTAATAGAAGTTGAGCTATTTTAACACATTTCTAGAATTTATACTAATATCACATAATAATTTTTTAACATACATTTTCATTTTTTAAAATATTTTTTCTCTTAAAAAACACAAATGCATATACACAATAATTGTGTGCTTGTGGTCGTGAATGAATGTACATGATTTTAAGAAACTTTTTGAATTTTTTCAGTTCACTTTTTTTTGTCTTTTTATCATTTTCACTTTACTTTTTTAAAAATACATGTGAACTTTATCAAATAGTCATTGTACATTTTTCGTATGCACACATAACATTTTTTGATACACCTTGACAAGTTGCCAAGTGGGAAGGTGCTAACCGCTTAGAATTCATGTCTCGTCTTCGTGTTCTATTCATGTGATGTTCTTTTTTTTAATCAAAACATGCGGCATACTCCTATAGAATTTTCACATGTACTATAATATATATATTTTATCCTGTAGCAGTTTCAATAATTTTAGAGATTATTTAATATTTTCTATGGTTTAAATGCATTTATGTGTGGTTACCAGAGGTACTGCCATTTTCATGTATATGTAAGTCAAATAAGGATTAAACATTTCAAAAAAGATATTTAAGGAATTATTTTTTATTTTAGCTCATATCTTAGAAACAGATAAAAATGTCAGAAGATACTTGGGGATAACTCGAAACTTCTATTTGCAACCTATTAGAAAAAAATGATAATAATATCAAAATACAATAGACAATTCTTATAAATGGGCATGGAACAATGTTATTAATTCATTAGAGGGACACGAAAATTTAGGAGATTTCACGAATGTTTGCTATACATTGACGTTAAGTTGTACATTACATAACTATTGTTGCTTTTTCGCAAAAGAAAAAAACATATTGTTGCCTACGCGTGAAATGTACTATAGAAACTAAAAAAACATGGCTCGTTGTACATAAGAATTTGGCTCGTTGGAACGTAGAGTTTAGTGCTATGTGGTTCAAATCCCCGTTTCAATCACCTTTTTAAAAACTGAAAAACTTGGCCCATTTTATCTATAAGAACTTTTTTTGCGGGTCATTATCTATAAGAACATATAAAAGCATTTAGGTGTGTGTGTGCGCGCGTGCGCGAGAGGTCCCTAGTTCGATGCCTTTAGCTGCTTCTCCTTTTTTTAATTTAAAGATAAAGACTTTTTAAAGAAATCATACAAATTTTCTCTTTGAAAAAATACTTAACGCGGCCCAACACTGGGACGGCACACGCAACAGCAGCATTCCGTTTTCCTAAAAAAAGCATCAGAAGGCCCATCATGTTTTTCTATACAAAAGAAAACTTAGAGCAGCCCAACGTCGGGACGACACAACAGCAATAGTTCTTTTTTTCCTAAAAAAGTATTAGTCCTTTTTCCCCTAAAAAAGCAACGTCGGGACACACTGCAGCAACATTAGGTTTTCCTAAAACAAAGCACTAGAAGGCCAGATGTGACAGTTTGAACAACTTAAAAAAACTAAGGCGGACATATGTGGGTAGAACACATGTGACACATCAGTATGAGCCATCCATGACGGACTGCTTGGTGTACAGATGGTCGATTCATGACGGTATCCGTGACGGTACATCGTAAGGGCGCCAGTGTAGTTTAGTTTGTTCTCATCTCATTAATCCGTGACGGATCTCATGACGAACCAAACAAATCATGACGGTTTCTGAGAACGTCACCAGAAATCCGTCATGGATTAACATATTTCTTGTAGTGTTTTATACTTACCGGTGTCCTCAAAGGAGCCGAAATAGCCAGACCATCGCTCCTCCCAGCGATGGCGGAACTTGGCAGCCATGTCGGCCTCGTAGTCCTCCTCGCCTGCAGCTTCCACCGCCGTCCTGCCTCTCATCTCCCCGGCTTCGGTTGTCTTCCTCCTCAAGTACCCCGCCCCCGGGTCCATGTCAGAGTTGCTCCTCGGGTGAGCCGCCTCCTCATGCAGCGTCTTCAGCCTTTCACTCTCCCCGGCCCTCGCGGTCTCCTCTCTCATCTCTGCCATCAACCTCTTCAAGGCCGGATCGATCGCCGCCCACGTACGTAATCGTAACCGCGAGGAACTAAAACCTAGCCTTCTCACCGGGTACGTTGCGTGGACGGAGTCCGATAACCGAACTCTTAGAGCATCTCCAACAGGCGCGCTAAACAGGCGCCGCGCCACAAAATCGCCCGTTTTAACGCGCACGCAACCTGGCGGATGGCTCCAGCGGACGCGCAATAACCGCGCGCGCGGTGCGCCCGCTTCCGCGCGCGGCACACTCGACGCTCGCGCTGCGCGCTCTTCTTCTCCCCCTCCAAAGCCCCGCGCGCGCCGGCGCCGGCGACCCGCACCCATGGACGCACGCGCCGGCACCCCGTCCTATAGCCGCGACCCCCCTGCCCCCGCCGCCGCCGCCACAAACCCTAGCCCGGGTGGCGTTGGCCTCGCCGCCGCCGGAGCTCCTCCGACGAGCGGCCTCGCGCACGGCCTCTTCATGCCGTCGCGGATGACCTCGGCGGCGGGTGGCGTCGCGCCGGCGCCGGCCCAAGCCGCCACCCCCTCCTCCTCAAAGCTCCCCAATGCGGCGCGGCTAAAGAAGGGCAAGACATCGGCGAAGAAAAACAAGGCGGCGGACTGCTCCGGCACCTCCAAGGCGAAGAGGAAGAAGCTTGCGGGGCGTGCGACGGGCGCGGCGGCTGCCGAAGCGCCAGCAAGCTCACTCGTTGAGCCGGCGGCCGGCGCGCACAACATGTTCGACGAAATGCCTCCAAGGTAAAAAAAATTCTAACTTTTCATTTTTTTTTGTTATTTTTTGAATGCATTCGTCACATATAGATAGCTTATTTGCATTGTGCAAAAAAAATTGTAGTCTCAATGATGATGCATACATGTCAACGATGGGTGTTGGCTTCAACAATTCGCATTGGTCTCAAACCAATGACATGCATTTTGAAGACTATGAGTTCGAGGTGGACGAGGAGGGTGAGGGCATTGTCGACGCACCGAAAGGAAGAGCGGGCAATTACACCAACACCGATGACATCTTACTATGCAATACTTGGTTGCAAGTGTCGAGGGATCCATCCGTTGGAGGCGATCAAAGTAGAGATGCTTATTGGAACCGGATGAAGGAACACTTTGATGCTCGCAACGTGAGTGGAATTGACCGCTCCAACCGATCACTTAGGTCCCGGTGGTCGACAATCAACTCAGATTATCAAAGATGGGCGGCTTGTCAAAAGGCGGTTGACAAGTTGAACCCAAGTGGCACAAATGAGGACGATAGAGTAAGTGCCATTTCATCTTACATGTTGGTGCTAAACTTGCTTTGTTTTGCTTGTTGTTGGTGCTAACTTGCTTTGTTTTCATGTAGTTCAACATTGCGCAAAACTTGTTCAAAGAAGAGGAGAGGAAAACCAAGAAGGAGAAGATCAAGAAAGGAAGGGTCTTTACTTTGCCTCATTGCTATGATGTGTTGAAGGATGATGAGAAATGGAAGAAGCGTGAAGATTTGGATGATTTGCATTTGAGCGACAAACGGAAGCGAACAATAAAGTTGGATGATGATGATGATGATGAGGATGATGCATCAAGTGATGACGGCAAGAGAAGCCCTACACCCAACTCGGTTTCATACTCGAAGTCAAAGCGACCGGATGGGTGCAAGAAAGACCAAACCCAAAAGAAGAAGAGGAAAGGAGATGATGAGCTCAAAAATGCTATAGAAGCTATTGTGAAGGCAAGAAAAGAAGTCAATGAGGTGAGGAAAATGGCAAGGACCCAAGATGCCGCGGCCGAGGAGAGGAGGTTGGTGGCCGAGGAGAGGAGGGTGGCGGCCGAGGAGAGGAAGGTGGTTTTGGAGGAGAGGAAGGTGACCAATGAGGAGCGAACTAGATTGTTGGAATGGGAGAAGCACTTGTTCTTCTTGGACACCACTAACCTCAATGCGATGCAAAAGAAGTATGTCAATCTTGCCCAACAAAAAGTCTTGATCCAAAAAAGAGCCATGGTTCGTGCAATGGGTAGCGGTGGCCTCGGCGCCATGGGTGGCTTCGGAGGTACCGTGGGCGGTTTAGGTGCAATGGGAGGCATGGCTCGCTTTGGAGCACCCCCCGATGCTATGGCCACAATGGAAGGCATGGAGTTTTGCTTCTCTCATGGGAGGCATGGGTGCACCTCCGGCCTCCATGGGCGGAATGTCTTTCGATGAGCCTCCTCGCACACATTCCCATGAAGATGCCGTTAAAGATCTTGCCAACACCGTCGGAGCTTCACATGATGCGGTGTGCGATGAGGAGATGGAGGAAGATTCATCTTCGGAGGCGGAAGAATCATCTTCCGAAGATGAGGACGAGGACGAAGACGACGACGAGGACGAGGAATGATGTGTCTTTCCTTTGTGTATTGAACTTGATTTGCATTTTGAACTTGGTTGGATGAACTTGTAGGCGTGATTTTAAACTTGTGGGCATGAACTTTATCAACTTGTTTGTGTGAAATTTTTATTGTGTTGAAAATGTTCATCATTTTGTATTGAAAAATGCCATATGCAATGCACCGGCGGGTCGCGCGAGCTGCATTTTGGCGCGCTGCTGGAGCGACGCGCGCACGCTGCATTTTAGCGCAGCCGTTGAAGTCAGCGTTGCGCGCCGCGTCAAACCAGCCGATGCGCGTGCGGCATATATGTTTTTTGCAAGCGGCGCGAGCGGCGCCTGTTGGAGATGCTCTTATATAGCTACCCCTCTCACTCTCGTATAATAACCCTACGCAAGGTTCAGCGCCGCCACGCCCGACTCCACTCCTCCGCCGGCAGATCCGGCCATCCAATTGCAAGCCCCATCCCCGCCGGACCTCCGTCCCGTCGACGCCCGAGTCCCGCCGTCAGCCAGGAGCAGCTACCTCATCGCTAGGAGAAGCCCACTCCACCCGGCCACCCCACCCCGACGCCATTGACGCCCGACGGGCCCCGATGGCACAGATCCCAAACCTCGATAACGCGCCGCTCAATCTCACTGCCTTCAGGGAGCAGTCACAGAAGGAACTCGTCAGCATAATCAAGAGCGTCAGGGGGAACAAGTGTCTGGTCATCGATCCGAAGCTCGCGGGCACCCTCTCGCTGATCCTGCACACCTCGGCGCTAAAGGAACATGTCACGGAGCTGCGGGTCCTCTCCGCCGAGCCTCTGCAGACGGAGTGCCCCAAGGTGGTGTACCTTGTTCGGTCGCAGCTCAGCTTGATGAAATTCGTGGCAAATCAAATCAAGAACGACGAATCCAAGGGGCTCCAGAGGGAATACCACCTCTATTTCGTGCCACGTCGTCTAGTTGCCTGTGAGATGATTCTGGAGGAAGAGAAAGTTCATCAAAAGTTGGCAATAATCGGAGAATACCCCTTGTATCTGGTTCCTTTGGATGAGGATGTCATTTCTTTTGAGCTTGGTGATGATGACTATTCCTCACAGGAATGTCACCTTATGGAAGGGGATACGGCGACTTCTGCTTGGCACGTTGCAGAAGCTATTCATAGGCTAGAGCTTGCCTTTGGAGTCATCCCCAATGTTAGAGCCAAGGGTGTGGCATCAACCAAAGCTGCCCAGCTGCTCAACCATATGCACCTCCAAGACCCTGTCGACATGGATGACATGGGGATTCCAGAGATAGAGACCGTTATCTTGCTAGATCGAGAGGTGGACATGGTGACACCAATGTGCTCTCAGCTAACGTATGAAGGCCTCTTAGACGAGATGTTGGAAATTCACAACGGATCTGTGCAAGTTGATGCCGGCATCATGCGCGCCCAACAAGATGGGAAAAAGATCAAGGTTCCGCTCAATTCGAGCGATAAGTTGTACAGGGAGATTCGAGACCTCAGCTTCCATGTTGTGCTTCGGGTCGTCCACCAAAAGGCAACGTCTATTCAGCAAGATTACGCGCAGGTAAAATCAATGAACACACAGTCGGTTTCCGAGCTCAAGGATTTTGTGAAGAGGTTACACTCACTACCGGAGATAACCAGGCATGTTAATTTGGCGCACCATCTGCAGTCGTTTGCTGGAAAACCCTTGTTTCATGCCCGAGTAGAGATTGAGCAAAAGATGCTGGAGGCGAAGGACTATGAAACGTGTTACAAGTACATTGAGGAGATCATACAGAAGCAAGAGCCTATTGAGACTGTGCTTCGCCTTCTGGTGTTATTTTCCCTTACAAATGCTGGGTTGCCGAGGAAGAGTTTTGACTACCTGAGGCGGGAGATACTGCACAGCTATGGCTTTGAGCACATGCCCTTGTTATACAATCTGCAGAAGGCTGGCCTTGTTAAAGGGCGGGAACCGAGGAGTAATTGGGCTATTATCAGGAGAGGTCTCCAGCTTATAGTTGATATAAAGGATCCTGATTCCCCTGATGATGTATCATACGTCTTTGCTGGATACGCGCCTCTTAGCATTCGCCTTGTTCAGCATGCAGTGAAGTCTGGATGGCGATCTATCGAAGAAGTGTTGAAATTGTTGCCGGGCCCTCATCTGGATTTGAAAAGAGGTGTCTCGACCATTAGTGGTTCATCAGAATTACTATCAGCCGAGGCAAGACAGAAAACCGACAGGGTTGGTCGTCGCTCCGTTGTTCTGGTTGTGTTTGTTGGTGGCGTAACATTTGCTGAGATTGCCTCGCTTCGATTTCTTGGTGCACAGGAAGGAATGGGCTGTGTCTTCGTGGTTGCAACAACAAAGGTCATCACCGGCAACACATTACTTAGACCAATTATAGCCAGCAGCAAAGAGGGAATGATTTAGTTGTCTTTGCTGTGCATCCCCCTTTTTGATTGTACAAAGCAGCGCAAACCCGTGCCCAGGAGGGGATTTTCCTTGTTCAGTTCTGGGCCACTTTTTATTCTGCAACCAGAAATGCTATTGCTCGTGCTCTTGCATTCACATCACACAAGTCTTTTATTTTCTTGTCAGATAAAGCGTGTAAATTGATAGCTCATGTACAGACACAGATGCTCCGCAAACATCGATTTGAAGGATCTGCAATTATCTATGGACATGACAAAAATGTGTTGCAATTCAATTTACGCACTTATGTACAGTAACAGTCCCCACTGTTCAACATAATGGTGATAAAAGTTACGCGGAGCCATTTACAAGCCAGCATCAGATTCTTTTGCTAACTCCAAGAAACATGCTAAAGCAACTAGCAAACCAAGCCACAGTCCTTAACTGCCCCGAACATCTCATGGTTCTTCAGGGGTTTGACATTCTTGTCTCTGTAAGCATCTTTCATTTGTTTCTCTTCTAGAGAGAATTCCTTATTTGACACTCTCTTAAAATTATGTTTCTTATTTGACACTGAAGAAAATTTTCTTTCCTATATGATCTCTAGTCTTAATTTTTTTCCCTATATGACACTCTAGTGCATTTTGTTCACGTGAAAAGACCATTTTACCCATATGTATAATGTGACCACAAATATGCTTTCGAAAAGTCTGTTGAATTAGGCAGGTTGGTAAAAAATCAGGTCAAGTCTACTACATTTAGGAATTTTCCTCTGGATAAGCGGCGGGGAGGGCGGACAAAGTCAGCCGGCTAGACAACAACCGCAACACGGCCGGAGCCGGCTATGCTACCTCCCTCCCGGCCATCTACTCCAGAAGACAGCCGAGCTCGCGTCGATCTCCTGGTTAATGCGTGATGCTTGAGGCGTGCTATGGATGAATGATGGATGGATCTCTTGGTGGCTCCCCGTGGGTGCGCCGTGCGTTGCCTCCTTTTGTGCGTGCGTTGTGCCTCGGTATTTTTAGGCAGCTGGAGAAGGTCCGGCGCTGGCCATTGCCGTTCCGATTTTTATGGAGCGATACGGATGTAACGTTGTTTAAGATAAACGCGTCCCTACCTCAACCCCTTGAAGGTTGTTTAAATCTTTGGCCCTGCGCGGCAACGGAATCCATCGATACAAATTGAAGTAAACGAAATTCAAAAAAAATTTGAAGCAAACAGAGCCTTTGTCTCTCGCTCTTTGGAAAAGAAATCATGACCGAGGCCTTCGATGGTTCATGTGCTAATTGACCGGTCTGGCTAGTTGTCTATACGTATTTGTGTACATATACACGGCCAGCTTGCCTGCCGGAGCGTAGATATTTAAATACGTACGCGGAGCATAGATATTTAAATACGTACGCGCACCCTGACGATCAAGCGAATACATGTATTCTAGCTTCATATGACCCGGTTCATATACATACGCATGTTGGCTGCACCGAACCGGGCGTACGTTCGTGCTAGCACGCAACTTTCTTCCATACAGCTATAGGTCCTGCATGGGCCATGCAAATACGTGCACATGCACTAATGGCATGCACGTAGGTGATCACCGAAGCATACACAAAAGTGCTTAAAAAAATTCATTCATTTTTAAGAATGCATTTTAGTGTTAAAGCACACGTACAAAAGTACGTCAAACAGTCGCACTCACAAACCATACCGCATGAAACTAGACCCACAGCTGAATACGTTCTAAATACATTGGATGCATGCACTCAGGTATACAGAATACACATGCATCCCAAAAAAGACCAACGGAGGAGATAACATGTTGAGTGTGCTCACTCTCATAAACGAATTTTCCTTAATTAGGCTCAATGCTACATATTTCTGGTCACATTATGTACAGGGGCAAAAAGGTCTTTTCACGTGTACAAAATGAACTAGAGTGTCATATAGGGAAAGAAATTAAGACTATAGGTCATATAGGGAAGAAATTTTTTTCAGTGTCAAATAAGGAACATGATTTTAAGAGAGTGTCAAATAAGGAATTCTCTCTTGTTTCTATCCATAAGCTTGTCCTGGTCTGTACTGTCAAGTGTCTGCTAGAGATCTCAAGTTCTTTGCAATATTCACTTCGATGTTATGGGGGGGATACATGGTTCTACATAGTAATCAGTTTGTCTTCTGTATCAGAATCATCGTCTTCACAAGTCACTGTGACCAGCCTAGTGGAATATGGTTTTGTTCTCAGTTTGGAAGTAAAACATCTATATTGAACTGAGCTATATGAAAAATGGGAAACAAAATAATGTACTTCCATACCAAAATATCATCATACACGCTCAGCAGACAATGCTTCCGAAGAATCTGAACCAAGAAGCCTTTCTGCTTCATCATTAGCCTCGGCTTGTATACGCCATTGCTGAAATGGTTATAGAAGCAAATGTTAGTTCCTCGTAAACGATGGTATGCTCGATAGAAATTTTGGGCCGAAGGTTTTCCACCTCTTCAAGACTGTCAATCTCCATCAACTGTTCAATTTGTTCTGATATTCTTTCCTGAATTGTAACACTCATTATTAGCTATCTGCCCGGAATTAATCAGAAAAACAAAAACAATGGTAGAAACAATGATTAGGAAGTACTCCCTCCGTTCGGAATTACTTGCCGTACAAATGGATGTATCTAGACGTATTTTAATTCTAGATACATTCATATCCGAGACGAGTAATTCCGAACGGAGGAAGTATACTGTATGTATTGATAGGAACTTACTGCACCGGTTGCTGCTTCAGCAACGATAACATCAGAGTCCATTTCAACTTCAATTTCAATCATAGAACATAACTGCAATGCCATATTCAACATTTTATTTCAGCTACATTACATGCGAAATGTATACAGATTTATATTTACAGTCTCTTGTGTTACTTTTGCGTAACTTTCCATCAGCTCAATCTTTGCCAAAAGCGTAGTTTCCAAGCTTTTTCGTACCCTCTTCACTCTACCACGTCGAGCACTGCAAATTAGTTTGTACAATGCTCAATTCTCCTCATAAAACACTGCAGTAGAACATGAAACTATTGTAATAAAACAGTGCTTTTTTAAGTAAGTAAATTAAACCAGTATGATAGAAGAACATGCAACTTCTGTAAAAATTACCGATATGATGGTTCGCCTACTGCTAATATCTTGTTCTCCAACTGAGACATTCTTGCAAGCATCCACACCTTCGATGGAATAATTCTGGACACTATGCTTTTCAAAACTTTACGTCTAGCAGAAGATTTACTGGTTACAGAGATTAAACAGACAAACCTCTTTTTCAACAAGCTGTTTCAGATCCTTAAGACGACTTTGAAGCATGTCATATTGAGATAAGAGTTTCTGCTGTACAGCAACTATGTCTACCGCCTTTTGCGGAAGCTGGACAAACACAAGAGTTAAATCATGCAGGATAGTTAATACACACCACACTTTCTAGTTCAAGACTATAGTCACTGCATTTACCTCCAAAAAACATTACTCAACACGAAAAAGATTTTGAAGTTGATAGTATGGTTGAGAACATAATTAGAATTATCATTGCCATCAGTAATGCTAACGGAATGGGTAGTATTGCCAACAAGTACTGGCAAGATCAGGTGGAGCTAACCCATCAACAAAGCAAGATGGAACAGTCTAATACTAATAGTAAACAAATTTATCGGTGATACATGACTAGATCTTTACCTACCTGCTCAGAGTATCACTACTTTGTTTCATTTCTTTCTCTCTTTTTTAAGGGAACTTTGTTTCGTTTCTTTAATGAAAGAAACACCCTAGATGTTTTTGCTACATGGAAATCAAACATACCTTTCGTGTCTCTGGCAGGATCACTTGATTTAGTGTTGTCCCAACAGCAGCCGATGCAATGACAGTTGCTGTAATTAGTCTAGGGAGGCTTGGATCAATGAATGCAGAAACAGCATCTCCAGAAGCAAGCAAAGCAACAGCACCGCCAACTAGATAAGGACTAAGAAACAATGGTCCCACATTCTTTGATGGCACTCTTAGCAACTTTGAGATCTCTCCACTGACATGGTTAGTGAGGCACATGGGTTCTCCTGGACTAAACCCTTTTGAGCGTGCCGCGATCTTGAGGGGACCCATCTGACGATAAGCATTGGCTGGGGCAGCCAAGGAAATGGTCACTCTTTCTCCTCCTTGAGCAGGCAGTTCCACAGTCTTGGTAGCAAATCTATGTGTGCGGGCTGTTCCTGAGGGTGTACGGATCTGCAACACAAATGACAGATAAACATATCAGTAATTAGAAACTGAAACCAAATTGACATAAGCTGTTAACAGTACTGTGCATAGATTGTAAAAGAAGATGATATCATCCATGAAAGGCTGACCTGAAGCCCCAGCATGCTGCCACAAAATTCCGGACGCCAATCAGTATTCAGTGAGAAATGGCAGTTAATTCTTGAATGTCGAATTAGCAGCACTTAAGAATGGGGCAACATTGGGTATGTGGCATAATGGACTGTTTACTCTAGAGTTGATAGTTGCCAATTCTCTACGACCAAATTTGGTCATGCTGACTTGACTGACAAGTGTTTGGTTATTTTCCGATAACTATGACAAGATATGTTCATGTTTTTGATGTGGAGCTTAAAACAAATACGGGTACAAGTTTGTCATTAGTGGTAGCAACATTTTGATAATTTTGTACTGCGTCATCATCTTTACATTTCGAACATTCTATCCAAACATTCTTGCCTCAATCTTAACAGAAAATGTGATGAAATATACTTCCATTCAGTTCACCATATACTTTTACATAATATGCAAGACCCTAAGGCATTTCACGTGTCACGAAGAACAAAGTAAAACTCCGTCTAAAGTAAATAGCATCAACATATAAATAGACTAATTTCTAATCTGCATTTTGGAAAGGAAAGCTACCACGATAGAGTGAACGGCAGCTGGAAGATCATCTTTCATCACATTTATAAATTGCAAGGCCTTCTCAAAAGCTGAAATATTCATGCTGCGTTCGGTAGGAGAAGATCCTTAGAGAAATAATATTAGAAGCGACATGAAGTATAGTAACTGCTGGAAAACTGAAATGAAGCACTAAAATTTGTATTGTGAGATAACAGTAAAACAACAGAAATTAACCAATTTACATAATGCAAAGGAGTACGCAGAGAATGAATAATCATTGGAAGGCCCACAAATCACCCCTGTCATAGAGTTACATCGAAGAACAATGTGTAGTTATCAAACATTTAAGACGTTTCGGCATCCTGGAAAGCAATATTTTTGGGAGCAATATTGAACCACCCCACAAACCAATTACAAGAGCAACATTGAGTTGCCCATCATACCACCCCCAAAAACACATGAAAAAAGTATCAGTCAGACCATAACCGGATTACTGATTAAGCTCAACATTTTCAATGACTCGTTATGATTCAAGATATCAAGTATCTCTAAAGTTCAAGCACCTAGACCCCCCCCCCCCCTCTCCCGCTAGCAAAAAAAAAAATGTTGCTGGTAAAGGTTCGTATTAGTTGCTTTTGAAAAGTAGTGATCATAATCCATAATTAAAAGCCTAAAAGGACACTAAATTACAATAAACAACATTATGAAGGTGGTACAGAAATATCCAATAGACGGCTTGATGAATAAAACATGTTTCAGTCACTAACCTCACTTCTTCTGACTCGATGCTTGTAACGTCTCCAGAAAATAGTTCATATTGGTACCGGCACTTCGAACAAGAAACCACCTGAAGGGCATCCAACTAAAAACCATAACGATATTTGCAATTCAAAGCATCCAACTAAAAATATTCCAGGTTTTGTGTTCATGTTGTTGATCTGCCATGAGTTGGGGTGGAAGGCATTAGACATGTATATAGTTGTTCATAGTTCCCCATTGTGAAGGGTTTCTTGCGTATTTAACACACTTGCATGTGTATACCTATGTAACATATCTGCCAAATGGTCTCCTACAAATAGAAGCAATATTGTTGACAGCAAGAATCAGACCTAGTCCAAGTAATCCTACAAGCATGGTATAATCTATCCATGGTGGCAGTCTAGCCTGACAACTAGATCCTTGTAGGACTTGACGAGGGATAAATAGCCTGTCGCAGGACATGGCTGTCACACAAACATATAGAAAGAAAGGGGGAAAAGAACTGATTTCCACACGAACTAGAACAACAGCCATGAGAGCACTTGGGAGAGCTTGCCAGCGGAAAATGGGCGATGACGGCATTATAGCAACCTTGAAAATGGAACAAACGGGAAAGAAGGTGAGTTAGGTGGTGGTGTATTGAAAGACGGGCCATGGAGAAGTTTGGGGGCAGCACGCAACGCGCAAGAGGGATGTGTATGCCCCACCGTGGAGATTGGCAATGGTAAGAGGTGCGCACGGCCGGGGGAGGGGGGTGTCATTGTGAAAAGTGGCAAGAGGGTTATGTCAACCGGTTTTGGTAGACAGGAGAGTAGAATAATTGGTTCCTATTTTAGAGGTGAAGTGGAGAATATATAAAACTTGAGAATTGAGAGGGTTAACTGTTAAGAATACGTTTCCTATATAAAATTATCAAAATGTCCTGCTGAAGTGCTTATAAGTTATAGCAATGTGCGACCATAAAGAGTGAAACTATTTACTAAAGCATCCATTGTCACTAAACCCTAGTGAGGGACAGAATTACAAAATAAGATCCACCTACCAGAATTACAATTTGCATATGGATCTAAAAGCATTTATATTCCTAGAACTCTCCCTTCTGTGCTCCTACCTACTGGCGACAGTATGTTGGTTCCTGTGCTAACAATATCTAACAGCTACCGTCCCCATTGTTTCCCTCTTATTCTTCCAAGTCACATTTGTCTCGCGTCTCATGATGTATCCAGCTGCGGAAAATTGTTTAGAAGTTCGTGTTTTGCAAGCTGATGAGTAGTATTCAGTATGTGAAGGAGAAGTAAAGCAACTACTTCTGAAGCATCGAACCTGAGTTCCATGCTGAGGCTGTGCGACAGCAATTGCCACCATGCAGGTTGGACAGCGAACAGTTATGCCAAACGGGACCTGCAGTAACTAAAATGTGTTACTGTAACACTTAATTGCACTAATTTAATGTGTACAAGATATATTCCATTCACTAAGGCACCCACATGTCAACATTGGATATTCAATTTTCACCAAAACTATCAAATTTCAAAGATATTCAGAACTACTGGCATTATTGTGGGGCAATGTGCAATCTTGTAATATTAATACTGCCAAACTGTTCAAAATTAATTTTTACTCTGTTAATATTCAAAGCAGATATATTCTAGGCATATTAAGTCACGCAACATGCAAACTTTGATACGTTGGCTCCCAAACAAAGATACCCCTAGGAGGCGAAGGAGGTCCTGGATAAATTGGGATACTTAGAATGTTCATGAGCTGATTTCATTTGTTATGCCCGCCAAACTGTGGACTAAGGTGTGCCTTCTGCAAACCGCCAGATGGACGCACCTAAGAGTACTTGACCTTGCGAATTTGAAACTTGATCCCATGTATTTTAATATGCTAACTGGCTTAATTTCTTCTTTGCTGCTGTTATTATCAGTCTAAGGCGGGAAAAAAGAAAGTAGTGCCATACATAAATGGTTTCCCACTGAATCCTTTGTCAAATAAACTCCTCTGAAGTACATTTATTGCTATCTGATAAATTTCTATTTGCAACTTCTTGGTAGAAATTATTCATATCTTGATGGAAATGCTATGAAAATGGGATGGCAAGGTGATTGTTCTGGGAATGATTTTGTATTGCACTTATTCATATCCACAGTCAAAGATGATTAAAGTTGTAAATTAAGTCTACATAGAATTAAACTGCAAAGCAGAAAAATGAAGAAAGTAAGCACTGAGATAGATAGCAGCCAGATATTTTGTGTTGTTGTGCGAAGTATCTATCTACTCAGCGTTTACTTTCTAAAACTACAAATTCATGGGTCAGAAATCAGCATGATACTTGGCACACCAGATTGGAGCATCATGCGACAGATGACATAAGCACACGACATTCCTCTGGCACATGAGTTCCTAACACGAAACCTCACCTCCTCTGCAGAAGATACACCCGCACGGGACACGTAGTCGACTATCCTGATAGCATCAGAAACGCGCAGAGCCGCCGCCAATCGCTGGACAAGCAACGCGTAGGTCCGCGCGTCCGGCCTTGCCCAGCCCCAGCGCCCTACTGCAAACTCAGAGTTGGACACCGGAGTCAGGAGCACTCAAGCAACTCATGAATGGACAAAATAGCAGAGGAGCAAGGCGGGCTCACCTCGCGCCAGGCCGGCGCGCATCGCGTCGAAGACGGAGAGCGCGAGGTCGACGTTGCCCCGGTCAAGCGCCGCCGCTACTATCGCATTGGAGTCGGACGCGTCAAGGGACGATTTCGAGCCGGAGCCGGCCCCGCCTCCCAGCGACTCCGCGACAATGTCCAGCGCTCGGTCCGCGTCCTCTGCCCCGGAGACCCTCCGGAGGAGGTCTGCGTCGAGCGAGCTGTCGGCCGGCGCTTCTGACGAGCCGGCGCCACCGCCGGATGCCGCGGAGCTGGCCCTCTGCAGGGAGGGCCAGCGGGAGGCGGGTGGGAAGAGGAAAGAGAAGCCGGTGTTGGTGGCGGACGCGAGCGGCGGGGGATTGAGGGGGCGCGGCGGATGGTGGACTGCGGGCGCGGGCGGGAGGAAGGCGAGCGCCATGGCCGCGTGGTCTCAGAGGGAAAACGTCGAGCACATGTCGCGCCCGTTCGGTTGTGGATGAGGCGCGGGTGGTGGAACTGGAACGGAACGGCTGCACACGGACATGGCGATCCCTATTTCGCGCGTAGGTCGCTCGGGCAGCCTCGCCTGAGCGCGAGCGCGAGACTGGCCCGGCCCAGCGCTTGGCAGACCACAGCCTCCTTTTTTACATTTTTTCTTTTTTCTATTTTTTTTACTTTTATTCATATTTTCAAATATTCTAAATATATATTACAAAAAAGTTACATAACTTTTTCGAAAATTTTAACCATGCATTTGAAAAACTGTTTTTGATTCATACGAAAAAAGTACTATGTGTATGGAAGAAATAGGCATAAAAATACAAGTTTTAAGAACACTTAAATCATCCATTTGGAAAATATTAAATTTGTATGAAAAAAATTCTGACATACTATATGAAGACTGTAAAATGTGAATGAAAAAAATAGACATGAAAATAGATCAATTTTCAAAAATGTTAATCAAGTATTTGGAAAAATGGTAAACATGTATAAAAATGTTTTTGATATATACAATAAACGTACAATGTGTTTGAAAAAATAGACATAAAAATATGTTTAAAATTTTTTAATTAGGTATTTCGTAAAAAACCTAAATGTATACATAAAATGTTCCTGATGTATATAAAAAATATACAATGGTTATGAAAAAAGTACCAAAAATATATGTTTTCAAAAATGATATTCATTTATTTCCAAAATGGTAAAAGTTTGTTTAAGAAATATTCCTAATGTATAAAAAATACAATGTTTAAGAAAAAAAAGTAGAAATCAAAACAACGTATTTTTCGAACAAATTTAATTATGTATTTAAAAATGCTTAAACATGTGCATAAAAAATATTCTTGATGCATACAAAAAGGTAAAAAAAAACGAAGAAATTTGAAGAGAGAAAAAGAAAAAGAAAAAAATCATTAAACACATGAAAGAAATGAAAAAAAGGTGAGAAACGAAAAAAAAACAGAAAGAGGAAGACGGGAAGAAACAAAGAAAACCGAACAGAAAAAAAAGTGACAGCTAAGAAATGTAAATGGTAAGAGGCCAGCCCGGTACTATAGCGCGCATGAATAATCTTCAGTCCAGGGGAGTATATATCTTGCTTATAGCGAGATAAAACTCGAAATTATTAATTAAGGAGTATTCGTTGCAAAGAACACTCCACTTTCTCAGATCGTGACAAATGGCGCACATGCAGCGCGCCATTTGTCGTAACCTGAGAGTTTTTCTTTTTTCGTAAATCTGTTTATTCAAAATATTTTATCTTTTAAACAATGCGTTCAAATCTCGAATCGTTTTCATCATTGGATTCCTCGCGTCGAGATTTTCAAAACTAGATCTCATGTTGATAGGTTTTGACGAACTTTTTTTTCACGAAAAAAACCCGCGAAAAAAAGGCAAAAAAACCGAACCGGGAGCACGGTTTTTTCCCTTTTCGAAAGAGGCACGCCCGTGCCTCTCGCAAAATCACACCCGTGCCTCGCGTGGAAGTAAAACCATGACTCGCGTGGAAGAAAAAAAAACAAAAAACATATTTTTTCGTTTTCGAGAAGCACGGCCGTGACTCTCGCGAAAGTACAACTGTGCATCTCGCGAAAGCAAAACCGTGACTCTCGTGAAAAAAAACAGAAAACGCGTATTTTTTTCCCTTTCTGAGAAGCATGGCCATGACTTTCGCGAAAGCACAACCGTGCCTCTCGCGGAAGCAAAACCGTGACTCGCGAAAGAAAGAAAAAACACGTTATATTTTCCCTTTTTTAGAGGCACGGTCGTGACTCTTGCGAAAGCAAAACCGTGACTCTCGCGAAAAAAAAATAGAAAACGCGGTTTTTTCCGTTTCCGAAAGGCACGGCCGTGACTCTCGCTGAAGCGCAACCGTGCCTCTCGCGAAAGAAAACCGTGACTTTCGCGAAAGAAAGAAAGAAAAAAACACGTTTTTCACGCAAAACTATTTTTTTTGATTTTTTTATCAAAAAGCTAAAGAAGACGGGGGAAAACCAAAACGTCAAAAAAAGGGGATAAAAAACCGTTTAAAAAGCCGAAAACGCGTGCGAAAAAACAAAAAAACAAAATCCAGATGGAGCATCCAAAACATGACACGTGGCGAATGGCTAAGAGCGCGCCAAGTGGCACTGATCGTTGCGAGGCTTCCGAAGAAGCGCTCATTAACTAGTTGCTCCCGATAAAACTACCGTGTTGAATAGCAACCAACCGTTTACTATCGAGCGCGCCTGTCCCTCTATATGGGCCGGCAAATTCCGATATTTTGTCCCCACTGGTTTTGGGAATGTTCTACGGCTTTCCCTGAACACATTTTTCCTTTATTATTATTTTCTTTATTTTTTCTTTCTTTTACCCTTTTGTTTACATTTAAAAAAATCTGTAATTTTTTGAACTCCTCAATTTTTAAAAATCCGGGAATGTTTTCCAAATCCACATTTGCTTTTTGAAATTCATGATATTTTCTAAAAATAATGCACATTTATTCAAATTCACAAACACTTTTTAATTTTCTGAAATACGTCAACATTTTTGGAAATACGGGAATAATTTTCAAATTCATGATTTATTTTAAAAATTAGATATATTTTTCAAAATCGTGAAGAATTGTTAAAATCATGTATTGTTTTAAATTTCGTAAACATATTTTGCATTGTGTGAACATTTTCATATTAGTGAACATGCTTTAAATTATGAATTTTTTCAATATCAGTAACGTTTTTAGATTTCATGAACAATTCTAAAATTTGTAAAAAAATAGTAATTCATGAACATTTTTTGAATCCGCGGACAATTTTGAAGTCGCAATTTTTTTTGAAATAGTGAACAATTTTTGTATTGGCGTACATGTTTTGTATTTGGTGAACTCTATTGTACTCGCAAATATTTTTTGTATTTAGAAGAATGTTTCATATTGATGGCAATTTTTAAAATTTGGGAACAGTTTTTGAAAATCCAGATCAAATTACGGAAACTGAAAACATTTTTTGAAATCGCAAAGTGAGAAAATTTTGAATTCCGGTAATATTTCTCAAAATCATTGACATTTCTTGAATTAGAAATATTTTATCAAATTGATGAACAGTTTTTGAAATCCAATAATAATTTTCAAATTCGTGAATATTTATTTAAACTAAAAAAATTCAAATTTACGAACACTTTACAACTTCATGAACGTTTTCAAAATCTCAAAACATTTTTTGAGAAAGAAGAAACAGAAAAGTAAACATTGAAAAGCAAGAAAAATGAAAAGCCAAACAAACAGGTGAGCCCTCCCATGCATCTGGGTTGTCCCCAACCTAGCGTGAGGGGGTAGGGCATGCACGTTTCCTCACGTAGGTCGGGGAGGAGGTCCCGTTCCACACCGCGGGAGACAAGAGCATGCTACGTTTGATGGGCCCTCGACCCACTTTTTATTTTGCGGACATCCCCAGTGCTGACCTGCAAAAGGGATACCTTGTTTGTCCACGAACTAATTCGGACATGTCCACAGACACGGATATGGGAGCCAACCAGCCAAACATGTCCCTTATATATTTGTCCCTATTTTATTCTTATGTCCGCAACACCTAAAAACGTATGGAAAGTAGCACAATTCATCAATTCATCGATGAAATAACATACAAATATTCGTAGTACAACAATAGTTCAAATGTAAATACTACATATGAAATAACCGAATGTTCAACAAGTTATTCGAATTCAACGATTCTCGAGTCAGAATCTGCACATGTCATCTCATGCACTATGCCCCTTGAGTTTCATCCAACAATGTTTGAACGTAAATGGCCTACCCTCGGTCCTGTAGTACAGCACGGCAACATGTCTAGGCTATACAACATGATGACTATCAAGTTACAATTTTGAGCGAATCAATCAATTGACCAACATGTATATCAAGAATAAGAACTTACCATTAGATGGTGCATCGACGATGGCCTAGGGACTTCACATTGAGATCATGGATCACGTGCATGTCATAGGGCGTGTCGTTGTTTTCCTCACGAAACGAGGCACACACGAGTTCTGCCAAAAGATTGAACCCCCTTGCCTCATACCTACAAATTCCTCGGCTATGACCTTTTTCCATGCATCGCACAACAAGTCATCCTCTATCATCATGTAGCCTGCCATCGTGCTTACTCTAGAAAACAACAAGAAGTTTTAAAAAAGCTCAATGTCATTTGATCGAACACCTGTCGGTGGTGATGTCCGCCATGGATAGCGTCAGCGGGGGGCGAAACGTACGTGGCTACGGACAAATTTCGGGCGGATGGCGGCGTAGTCCAAGGCAGACAGGCGCGTGGGTGGGGGCTCCGGATGTCCAAAAAATGCTTGGGGTGGTCGGAGAGGTACACCGACGGCGTCAGACGAGGAGGGTGCGGATACAGAATAAGGGGAAGCAGGGGTAGAGTGAAAGAAAAAGTGGCCCAGAAGGGGATTTGAGCTGGGGGTATGTAACACCCACGATGCGCTATATCTCCCACGTGTCGGAGCACGACTTAGAGGCATAACCGCATTGTAGGCATGTCGTAAGAGGGGTAATCTTTACACATCCCATGTACTGAACAAGAAAGAGATAAAGAGTTGGCTTACAATCGCCACTTCACACAATACATAAATATAGCATTATATCATCCAGAATACAATCAAGGTCCGACTATGGAACCCAAAATAAAGACAACCCCAAATGCGATAGATCCCCGATCGCCCCAACTGGGCTCCACTACTGATCGTCTGGAAAGGAAACATAGTAACGTCCTGAATCCTCGTCAAACTCCCACTTGAGTTCGGTCGCATCCCCTGGAATGGCATCATCGGCACCTGCATCTGGTTTTGGAAGTAACCTGTGAGTCACGGGGACTCAGCAATCTCACACCCTCGCGATCAAGACTATTTAAGCTCATGGGTAGGAAAAGGTAGTGAGGTGGAGCTGCAGCAAGCACTAGCATATATGGTGGCTAACATACGCAAATGAGAGCGAGAAGAGGAGCAAAGCACGGTCGATAAACTATGACCAAGAAGTGATCCTAGAACTAATTACGCTCAAGCATAACACGAGACCGTGTTCTCTTCCCGGACTCCGCCGAAAAGAGACCATCACGGCTACACACGTTGTTGATTCATTTTAGTTAAGTTAAGTGTCAGGTTTTCTACAACCGGATATTAACAAATTCCCATCTGCCCATAACCGCGGGCACGGCTTTTGAAAGTTCAAAACCCTGCAGGGGTATCCCAACTTAGCCCATCACAAGCTCTCACGGTCAACGAAGGATATTCGTTCTCCCAGGAAGACCCGATCAGACTCGGAATCCTAGTTACAAGACATCTCGACAATGGTAAAACAAGACCAGCAAAGCCACCTGAATGTGCCGACAAATCCCGATAGGAGCTGCACATATCTCGTTCTCAGGGCACACTGGATTGTCCAAACTTCTGGTAGGCCAACCCAGAGTTGCCCCTGGTGGCCACCGGCGGCTGACAAGTTGGACCAACACTCAGAGGAGCACTGGCCCGGGGGTTTAAAATAAAGATGACCCTTGAGTCCGTGAAACCCAAGGGAAAAAGGCTTAGGTGGAAAATGGTAAAACCAAGGTTGGGCCTTGCTGGAGGAGTTTTATTCAAGATGAACTGTCAAGGGGTTCCCATTATAACCCAACCGCGTAAGGAACGCAAAATCAAGGAACATAACACCAATATGACGGAAACTAGGGCGACAAGAGTGGAACAAAACACCAGGCATAAGGCCGAGCCTTCCACCCTTTACCAAAGTATATAGGTGCATTAAAGTAAACAAGACATAATAGTGATATTCCAACAATAATCATGTTCCAACAAGAAACAAACTTCAATCTTCACCTGCAACTAGCAACACTATAAGAGGGGCTGAGCAAAGCGGTAACATGGCCAAACAACGGTTTGCTAGGACAAGATGGGTTAGAGGCTTGACATGGCAATATGGGAGGCACGATAAAGCATGTGGTAGGTATCGCGGCATAGCAATAGAGCGAGCAACTAGCAAGCAAAGATAGAAGTGATTTCGAGGGTATGGTCATCTTGCCTGCAAAGTTCTCCGAGTTGACGTAAGCTTGATCCTCGTAAGTGTACTCAACGGGTTCCTCGATTACGTACTCGTCTCCCGGCTCTACCCAAGGCAAGAACACAAGCAAGGGAAACACAATCAACCATGGTGCAATGCGCAAGCAACATGATGCAAAACATGGCATGATATGCGGGATGTGATATGCAATGCATATGCGTGCTCCGGAAGGAAAAGATTGAACCAGGCCTCAACTTGGCAAACCAAGAGCGCCGCTGGAAGGATGAATTGATTTCGGTAGAAATCGATATAAAGATCACCGAAATCGGATGCACGGTTTGCAAATGGCAAGCAAAACAAGAATGGCACAATTCTGCGATTAACAACACGATGCCATCTAGAATGCAACAAGAAACTAAGCTACTGCTCACCAACATAACAACAAAGCACATGGCAGTGATCTACTTAAGATGCTTGACAAAAGATGAACACTGAGCTACGTCTAAATCACACAATAGCAGGTTCAAACAAGCATGGCAAAAATGCAAAAGATATCAGCTTCACAGACTTAGTGAAAATTACAACATGTCAGGATTTAATATCAGGAAGCAATGTTTAGAGCAAGAGAACAACATGCTACAGGATCAGATCATAGCAACACAAGGCATGGTATGAATCTACTCAAAGCATATAACAAAACTCCCTTACTGACCATAAGCCAAAAGGGCACAGAAAATATGATGGCACCCATATAAATATAGCAAGTTTCGTTAACAAATTCAGACCTAGCAGAAAACTAGACATGGCAAAAAACAGAGTTACGTAGGCATGTTTGCAAGCTCGATGCACTCAACACAAGGCATTGCATGACAAGCTAAGCATACACCCAGACCCAACAAGAAGACATGATCATGAAGCTAAACATGGCAAGAACAATCTCATAGCATGCATGGATCAACTACAACAACCTTGGCAAAATTGATTAACACGTAAACAATCTGCCAGGAACATTTTATAGAAAAAGTAGAGCAAGATTGAGTCATGCTAGGGTACTCTATAAATGCAAACAGGGACATGGATGGATAGAGCATAACCATATGATCAAATCATCCTTACTGAATATACTCAAAAGAAGTATGGACCACTCTGTAGCAACATGAATACATGGCATAAAAATAATAGCTGGGAAATGACTTAGTGAAATTCTAAGTCCCTGAAATCAGCAACATCACGAGAGCTACTTTGCATGCATGTTCTAGTCACCACATTGATCACAAAAATACATGGCATACACCTCTGTAAAGATGGCATGGCATAGCCCAAAACACATGTAGAGCTCATGCTCATATGCAGCACACATTAATCATGGCAAAAATGACAAAAGCTCATAATCTCATAAGAATCAGGAACTAACATTTTATAGCACTCTTGCAACAGCATTTTAGGCATGAATATGGACTCAAACAAGCATGGCGCAATGGAATGAAATGAAGAGGACATCCTAACGAACATTTTGATATATCACACGCGCGAAATGGAGCTACGGATGCGAAGTTATGGCATGTTGAAAAGTGCTAGAAAATATAAGGAACTAGGGACTTAGAGAAAATTGGAGAGTCAACCTCTCTCAGATCTAGGGTTCCTCGCGCGGATCCCGAGGTTCGCCAGAGAACTGGCCGGAAAAGGACGCCGGAGAGGACGCCAGTGGACGGGGCGGTGAGATCCGGGCGGCTCCTGCCCGGATCCGGCCGGAACGGTCGCCTGCGATGGCGGGGCGGTGCCGCGGAGCTCCGGTGGCCGGCGCGGGCGGCGTGGAGGCGAGGCGGCGAGGCGGAGGCGGCAGCCGGTGCCAGTGGGGGCGAACGACGGCAGAGGTGATGTAGGGCGGCGACCTCGGGCGCGGCCTCCCGGGGCAGGTGGCGGAGGGCGCGCGGGCCGGGGAGGGCCCGCCGCGGGCTCGGAGGGCCGGCGCGGTTAGGGGCGGAGGCGCGCCACATGGAGTGCGCTAGTTGGCCGCGGGCGGCAGTGCGGGCGTGTCCGGCGGAAACAGACACGTCCGGCGGCGGCAGGGGCTATTCCTTAGGGTTTCACCGCGAATTTGGAGGAGGGGGCACCTATTTATACATAGAAGGAGCTAGGAGAGTCCAAATAGAGTGCGATTTTTGGTCACACGATCGTGATCGAACGGCCGAGAGGATGGAGGGGGTTTGGATGGGTTTTGGGCCACTTTGGAGGGGTGTTGGGCTGCAACACATACGAGGCCTTTACGGTTCCTCGGTTAACCGTTGGAGTATCAAACAAACTCCAAATGGCACGAAACTTGACAGTCGGTCTACCGGTAGTGTACCAAGGCTGCTTGGCAAATATTGGTCCATTCCGAGAAGGTTTAGCACCCGCACACAAAAAGAGGCAAAAGGGGTCGCCGAAGGACATAGGAGTGCTGGAATGCAAAACGGACAACGGGGAAAATACTCGGATGCATGAGACGAACATGTATGCAAATGCGATGCACATGATGACATGATATGAAATGCATGACATGGACAAAAAGCCAAACGAAGGCAAAACCCAACCACGAAGGAATATCATAACTTAGAGCCGAAAATGGCAAGAGTTGGAATACAAATATGGCAAGTTACATACGGGGTGTTACAACACTCCACCACTACGAAAGGATCTTGTCCCGAGATCTAGGACTGGAAAAACTCCGGATATTCGGAACGGAGGTGGTCCTCGCGTTCCCAGGTGGCCTCTCGGTCGGAATGATGTGACCACTTCACTTTCAGGAATTTGATAGACTTGTTGCGAGTCTTGCACTCAGTTTCTTCAAGAATAGCAACGGGATGCTCATGATAAGACATGTCTTCTTGGAGATCAATCTCCTCGAAGTTGATGGTGCGGTCAGGAGTCTTGAAACACTTGCGTAGCTGAGACACGTGAAACACGTCGTGCACGTTTGCAAAGTTGGATGGAAGCTCAAGTTGATAGGCGAGATTGCCTCTTTTGCTAATGATCTTGAAAGGATCCACGTATCTAGGGGCAAGCTTCCCTTTGATACCGAAGCGACGAGTACCTTTCATTGGAGAGACGCGGAGGTAGACATGGTCTCCGATCTCGAAAGCCAAGTCATGATGCTTGCTATCATAGTAACTCTTCTGGCGCGATTGCGCGGCTTTGAGATTTTCACGAATGACTTTGCACATTTCTTCAGCCTCTGTGATCAAGTCATTGCCAAGAAGTTGGCGTTCACCAGTCTCTGACCAGTTAAGAGGAGTACGACACTTTCTGCCATAGAGAATCTCGAATGGGGCGTTGCCCGAACTTGCTTGGAAGCTGTTGTTGTAGGAGAACTCGGCATATGGAAGACAATCTTCCCACTTCATACCGAAGGAAATGACACAAGCCCTAAGCATATCTTCAAGAATTTGATTAACTCACTCGACTTTTCCACTAGTTTGAGGATGGAAGGCTGTGCTGAATCGAATGTTGGTGCCCATGGCCTTCTGAAAGGAGTCCCAGAACTTAGAAGTAAAGATGCTTCCATGATCTGAAGATATCAACTGCGGAATGCCGTGCAAGGAGACAATCCTAGAGGTATATAGCTCTGCCAACTGAGCTGCTGTGATAGTTTCTTTGATATGAAGAAAATGAGCCAGTTTAGTAAGCTTGTCGATGACGACGAATATAGCATCATTGTCACGCTTGGACTTGGGAAATCTGTTGGGGAACGTAGTAATTTCAAAAAAATTCCTACGCGCACGCAAGATCATGTGATGCATAGCAACAAGAGGGGAGAGTGTTGTCTATGTACCCACGTAGATCGACTACGGAAGCGTTGACGCAACGTAGAGGAAGTAGTCGTACGTCTTCCCGATCCGACCGATCAAGCACCGAAACTACGGCACCTCCGAGTTCGAGCACACGTTCAGCTCGATGACGATCCCCGAACTCCGATCCAGCAAAGTGTCGGGGAAGAGTTCCGTCAGCACGACGGCGTGGTGACGATCTTGATGTACTACAGCAGCAGGGCTTCGCCTAAACTCCGCTACAATATTATCGAGGAATATGGTGGCTGGGGGCACCGCACACGGCTAAAGGAATAGATCACGTGGATCAACTTGTGTGTTCTAGGGTGCCTCTACCTCAGTATATAAAGGACCAAAGGGGGGGAGGCTGACCGGCCACAAGGGGCGCGCCAGGAGAGTCCTACTCCCTCCGGGAGTAGGATTCCCCCCCCCCAATCCTAGTTGGAATAGGATTCCTCGGGGGGGGGGGGAAGAGAGAGAGGGGGCTGACCACCTCTCCTAGTCCTAATAGGACTAGGGCAGGGGGGAGGCGCGCAGCCCTCCTTGGGCTGCCCCTTTCTCCTTTCCACTAAAGCCCACTAAGGCCCATATGGTTCCCGGGGGGTTCCGGTAACCTCCCGGTACTCCGGTAAAATCCCGATTTCACCCGGAACACTTCCGATGTCCAAATATAGGCTTCCAATATATCAATCTTTACGTCTCGACCATTTCGAGACTCCTCGTCATGTCCGTGATCACATCTGGGACTCCGAACAACCTTCGGTACATCAAAATGCATAAACTCATAATATAACTGTCATCGTAACCTTAAGCGTGCGGACCCTACGGGTTCGAGAACAATGTAGACATGACCGAGACACGTCTCCGGTCAATAACCAATAGCGGGACCTGGATGCCCATATTGGCTCCTACATATTCTACGAAGATCTTTATCGGTCAGACCGCATAACAACATACGTTGTTCCCTTTGTCATCGGTATGTTACTTGCCCGAGATTCGATCGTCGGTATCCAATACCTAGTTCAATCTCGTTACCGGCAAGTCTCTTTACTCGTTCCGTAATACATCATCCGCAACTAACTCATTTAGTTGCAATGCTTGCAAGGCTTAAGTGATGTGCATTACCGAGAGGGCCCAGAGATACCTCTCCCACAATCGGAGTGACAAATCCTAATCTCGAAATACGCGCCAACCCAACATCTACCTTTGGAGACACCTGTAGAGCTCCTTTATAATCACCCAGTTACGTTGTGACGTTTGGTAGCACACAAAGTGTTCCTCCGGCAAACGGGAGTTGCATAATCTCATAGTCATAGGAACATGTATATGTCATGAAGAAAGCAATAGCAACATACTAAACGATCGGGTGCTAAGCTAATGGAATGGGTCATGTCAATCAGATCATTCAACTAATGATGTGACGTTAATCAAATAACAACACTTTGTCATGGTTAGGAAACATAACCATCTTTGATTAACGAGCTAGTCAAGTAGAGGCATACTAGTGACACTAGTTTGTCTATGTATTCACACATGTATTATGTTTCCGGTTAATACAATTCTAGCATGAATAATAAACATTTATCATGATATAAGGAAATAAATAATAACTTTATTATTGCCTCTAGGGCATATTTCCTTCACTTCAGTCTCCCACTTGCACTAGAGTCAATAATCTAGATTACACTATAATGATTCTAACACCCATGGAGCCTTGGTGCTGATCATGTTTTGCTCGTGGAAGAGGCTTAGTCAACGGGTCTGCAACATTCAGATCCGTATGTATCTTGCAAATCTCTATGTCTCCCACCTGGACTAGATCCCGGATGGAATTGAAGCGTCTCTTGATGTGTTTGGTCCTTTTGTGAAATCTGGATTCCTTTGCCAAGGCAATTGCACCAGTATTGTCACAAAAGATTTTCATTGGACCCGATGCACTAGGTATGACACCTAGATCGGATATGAACTCCTTCATCCAGACTCCTTCGTTCGCTGCTTCCGAAGCAGCTATGTACTCCGCTTCACATGTAGATCCCGCTATGACGCTTTGTTTAGAACTGCACCAACTAATAGCTCCACCGTTTAATGTAAACACGTATCCGGTTTGCGATTTAGAATCGTCCGGATCAGTGTCAAAGCTTGCATCAACGTAACCTTTTACGGTGAGCTCTTTGTCACCTCCATATACGAGAAACATATCCTTAGTCCTTTTCAGGTATTTCAGGATGTTCTTGACCGCTGTCCAGTGATCCATTCCTGGATTACTTTGGTACCTCCCTGCTAAACTTATAGCAAGGCACACATCAGGTCTGGTACACAGCATTGCATACATGATAGAGCCTATGGCTGATGCATAGGGAACATCTTTCATATTCTCTCTATCTTCTGCAGTGGTCAGGCATTGAGTCTTACTCAACTTCACACCTTGTAACACAGGCAAGAATCCTTTCTTTGCTTGATCCATTTTGAATTTCTTCAAAATCTTGTCAAGGTATGTGCTTTGAGAAAGTCCAATTAAGCGTCTTGATCTATCTCTATAGATCTTAATGCCTAATATGTAAGCAGCTTCACCGAGGTCTTTCATTGAAAAACTTTTATTCAAGTATCCCTTTATGCTATCCAGAAATTCTATATCATTTCCAATCAGCAATATGTCATCCACATATAATATTAGAAATGCTACAGAGCTCCCACTCACTTTCTTGTAAATACAGGCTTCTCCGAAAGTCTGTATAAAACCAAATGCTTTGATCACACTATCAAAGCGTTTATTCCAACTCCGAGAGGCTTGCACCAGTCCATAAATGGATCGCTGGAGCTTGCACACTTTGTTAGCTCCCTTTGGATCGACAAAACCTTCTGGTTGCATCATATACAACTCTTCTTCTAGAAATCCATTCAGGAATGCAGTTTTGACATCCATCTGCCAAATTTCATAATCATAAAATGCGGCAATTGCTAACATGATTCGGACAGACTTAAGCATCGCTACGGGTGAGAAGGTCTCATCCTAGTCAATTCCTTGAATTTGTCGAAAACCTTTTGCGACAAGTCGAGCTTTGTAGACAGTAATATTACCGTCAGCGTCAGTCTTCTTCTTGAAGATCCATTTATTCTCAATTGCTTGTCGATCATCGGGCAAGTCAACCAAAGTCCATACTTTGTTCTCATACATGGATTCCATCTCAGATTTCATGGCTTCAAGCCATTTTGCGGAATCTGGGCTCACCATCGCTTCTTCATAGTTCGGAGGTTCATCATAATCTAGTAGCATGACTTCCAGAACAGGATTACCATACCACTCTGGTGCGGATCTTACTCTGGTTGATCTACGAGGTTCAGTAGTATCTTGATCTAAAGTTTCATGATCATCATCATTAGCTTCCTCACTAATTGGTGTAGGTGTCACTGAAACAGTTTTCTGTGATGTACTACTTTCCAATAAGGGAGCAGGTACAGTTACCTCGTCAAGTTCTACTTTCCTCCCACTCATTTCTTTCGAGAGAAACTCCTTCTCTAGAAAGTTTACGAATTTAGCGACAAAAGTCTTGCCTTCGGATCTGTGATAGAAGGTGTATCCAATAGTTTCCTTTGGATATCCTATGAAGACACATTTCTCCGATTTGGGTTCGAGCTTATCAGGTTGAAGCTTTTTCACATAAGCATCGCAGCCCCAAACTTTTAGAACTTTGGTTTCTTGCCAAACCACAGTTCATAAGGCGTCGTCTCAACGGATTTTGATGGTGCCCTATTTAACGTGAATGCGGCCGTCTCTAGAGCGTATCCCCAAAATGATAGCGGTAAATCAGTAAGAGACATCATAGATCGCACCATATCTAGTAAAGTACGATTACGACGTTCGGACACACCATTTCGCTGTGGTGTTCTGGGTGGCGTGAGTTGCGAAACTATTCGGCATTGTTTCAAATGTACACCAAACTCGTAACTCAAATATTCTCCTCCACGATCAGATCGTAGAAACTTTATTTTCTTGTTACGATGATTTTCAACTTCACTCTGAAATTCTTTGAACTTTTCAAATGTCTCAGACTTATGTTTCATTAAGTAGATATACCCATATCTGCTTAAATCATCTGTGAAGGTGAGAAAATAACGATATCCGCCACGAGCCTCAATATTCATCGGACCACATACATCTGTATGTATGATTTCCAACAAATCTGTTGCTCTCTCCATAGTACCGGAGAACGGTGTTTTAGTCATCTTGCCCATGAGGCACGGTTCGCAAGTACCAAGTGATTCATAATCAAGTGGTTCCAAAAGTCCATCAGTATGGAGTTTCTTCATGCGCTTTACACCGATATGACCTAAACGGTAGTGCCACAAATAAGTTGCACCATCATTATCAACTCTGCATCTTTTGGCTTCAACATTATGAATATGTGTATCACTACTCTCGAGATTCAATAAGAATAGACCACACTTCAAGGGTGCGTGACCATAAAAGATATTACTCATATAAATAGAACAACCATTATTCTCTGATTTAAATGAATAACTGTCTCGCATTAAACAAGATCCAGATATAATGTTCATGCTCAACGCTGGCACCAAATAACAATTATTTAGGTCTAATACTAATCCCGAAGGTAGATGTAGAGGTAGCGTGCCGACCGCGATCACATCGACTTTGGAACCGTTTCCCACGCGCATCGTCACCTCGTCCTTAGCCAATCTTCGCTTAATCCGTAGTCCCTGTTTGGAGTTGCAAATATTAGCAACAGAACCAGTATCAAATACCCAGGTGCTACTGCGAGCATTAGTAAGGTACACATCAATAACATGTATATCACATATACCTTTGTTCACCTTGCCATCCTTCTTATCCGCCAAATACTTGGGGCAGTTCCGCTTCCAGTGACCAGTCTGCTTGCAGTAGAAGCACTCAGTTTCAGGCTTAGGTCCAGACTTGGGTTTCTTCTCTTGAGCAGCAACTTGCTTGCCGTTCTTCTTGAAGTTCCCCTTCTTCTTCCCTTTGCCCTTTTTCTTGAAACTAGTGGTCTTGTTGACCATCAACACTTGATGCTCCTTCTTGATTTCTACCTCCGCAGCTTTTAGCATTGCGAAGAGCTCGGGAATAGTCTTGTTCATCCCTTGCATATTATAGTTCATCACGAAGCTCTTGTAGCTTGGTGGCAATGATTGGAGAATTCTGTCAATGACGCAATCATCTGGAAGATTAACTTCCAATTGAATCAAGTGATTATTATACCCAGACATTTTGAGTATATGCTCACTGACAGAACTGTTCTCCTCCATCTTGCAGGTATAGAACTTATTGGAGACTTCATATGTCTCAATCTAGGCATTTGCTTGAAATATTAACTTCAACTCCTGAAACATCTCATATGCTCCATGACGTTCAAAACGTCGTTGAAGTCCCGATTCTAAGCCGTAAAGCATGACACACTGAACTATCGAGTAGTCATCAGCTTTGCTCTGCCAGACGTTCATAACATCTGGTGTTGCTCCAGCAGCAGGCCTGGCACCCAGCGGTGCTTCCAGGACGTAATTCTTCTGTGCAGCAATGAGGATAATCCTCAAGTTACGGACCCAGTCCGTGTAATTGCTACCATCATCTTTCAACTTTGCTTTCTCAAGGAACGCATTAAAATTCAACGGAACAACAGCACGAGCCATCTATCTACAATCAACATAAACAAGCAAGATACTATCAGGTACTAAGTTCATGATAAATTTAAGTTCAATTAATCATATTACTTAAGAACTCCCACTTAGATAGACATCCCTCTAATCCTCTAAGTGATTACGTGATCCAAATCAACTAAACCATGTACGATCATCACGTGAGATGGAGTAGTTTCATCGGTGAACATCATTATGTTGATCATATCTACTATATGATTCACGCTCGACCTTTCGGTCTCCGTGTTCCGAGGCCATATCTGTATATGCTTGGCTCGTCAAGTATAACCTGAGTATTGCTCGTGTGCAACTGTTTTGCACCCGTTGTATTTGAACGTAGAGCCTATCACACCTGATCATCACGTGGTGTCTCAGCACGAAGAACTTTCGCAACGGTGCATACTCAGGGAGAACACTTCTTGATAATTTAGTGAGAGATCATCTTATAATTCTACCGTCAATCAAAGCAAGATAAGATGTATAAAAGATAAACATCACATGCAATCAATATAAGTGATATGATATGGCCATCATCATCTTGTGCCTGTGATCTCCATCTCCGAAGCACCGTCATGATCACCATCGTCACCGGCGCGACACCTTGATCTCCATCGTAGCATCGTTGTCGTCTCGCCAATCTTATGCTTCCACGACTATCGCTACCGTTTAGTGATAAAGTAAAGCATTACATCGCGATTGCATTGCATACAATAAAGCGACAACCATATGGCTCCTGCCAGTTGCCGATAACTCGGTTACAAAACATGATCATCTCATACAATAAAATTTAGCATCATGTCTTGACCATATCACATCACAACATGCCCTGCAAAAACAAGTTAGACGTCCTGTACTTTGTTGTTGCAAGTTTTACGTGGCTGCTACGGGCTTAAGCAAGAACCAATCTCACCTACGCATCAAAAACCACAACGATAGTTTGTCAATTTGACTCCGTTTTAACCTTCGCAAGGACCGGGCGTAGCCACACTCGGTTCAACTAAAGTTGGAGAGACAGTCGCCCGCAAGCCACCTATGTGCAAAGCACGTCGGGGGAACCGGTCTCGCGTAAGCGTACGCGTAATGTTGGTCCGGGTCGTCTCGTCCAACAATACCGCCGAACCAAAGTATGACATGCTGGTAGGCAGTATGACTTATATCGCCCACAACTCACTTGTGTTCTACTCGTGCAAATAACATCAAACCATAAAACCTAGGCTCGGATGCCACTGTTGGGGAACTGTTGGGGAACGTAGTAATTTCAAAATTTCCTACGCACACGCAAGATCATGGTGATGCATAGCAACGAGAGGGAGAGTATGATCTACGTACCCTTGTAGATCGCAACGGAAGCGTTGACACAACGTAGAGGAAGTAGTCGTACGTCTTCTTCCATCCGACCGATCCAAGCACCGTTACTCCGGCACCTCCGAGTTCTTAGCACACGTACAGCTCGATGACGCTCCCCGGGCTCCGATCCAGCAAAGCTTCGGGGAGAGTTCCGTCAGCACGACGGCGTGGTGACGATCTTGATGATGTTCTACCGACGCAGGGCTTCGCCTAAGCACTACAACGATATGACCGAGGTGGAATATGGGGTGGCAGGGGGCACCGCACACGGCTAAGGAACGATCACGAATGATCAACTTGTGTGTCCTAGGGTGCCCCCCTGCCTCCGTATATAAAGGAGCCAAGGGGGAGGGGGCGCCGGCCAGGAGGGCGCAGGAGGAGTCCTACTCCTACCGGGAGTAGGACTCCCCCTCCTAGTTGGAATAGGATTCCGAGGGGGAAAGAGAGAGAGGGGGGCCGGCCACCTCTCCTTGTCCTAATAGGACTAGGGGAGGGGGGAGGCGCGCGCCACTCTTGGGCTGCCCCTTCTCCTTTCCACTAAGGCCCACTAAGGCCCATATAGCTCCCGGGGGGTTCCGGTAACCTCCCGGTACTCCGGTAAAATCCCGATTTCACCCGGAACACTTCCGATATCCAAACATAGGCTTCCAATATATCAATCTTTATGTCTCGACCATTTCGAGACTCCTCTTCATGTCCGTGATCACATCCGGGACTCCGAACAACCTTCGGTACATCAAAATGCATAAACTCATAATAACTGTCATCGTAACTTAAGCGTGCGGACCCTACGGTTCGAGAACAATGTAGACATGACCGAGACACGTCTCCGGTCAATAACCAATAGCGGGACCTGGATGCCCATATTGGCTCCTACATATTCTACGAAGATCTTTATCGGTCAGACCGCATAACAACATACGTTGTTCCCTTTGTCTACGTTGTTCCCTTTGTCATCGGTATGTTACTTGCCCGAGATTCGATCGTCGGTATCCAATACCTAGTTCAATCTCGTTACCGGCAAGTCTCTTTACTCGTTCCGTAATACATCATCTCACAACTAACATATTAGTTGCAATGCTTGCAAGGCTTATGTGATGTGCATTACCGAGAGGGCCCAGAGACACCTCTCCGACAATCGGAGTGACAAATCCTAATCTCGAAATATGCCAACCCAACATCTACCTTTGGAGACACCTGTAATGCTCCTTTATAATCACCCAGTTACGTTGTGACGTTTGGTAGCACCCAAAGTGTTCCTTAGGCAAACGGGAGTTGCATAATCTCATAGTTATAGGAACATGAATAAGTCATGAAGAAAGCAATAGCAACATACTAAACGATCGGGTGCTAAGCTAATGGAATGGGTCATGTCAATCAGATCATTCAACTAATGATGTGATCTCGTTAATCAAATAACAACTCTTTGTTCATGGTTAGGAAACATAACCATCTTTGATAAACGAGCTAGTCAAGTAGAGGCATACTAGTGACACTCTGTTTATCTATGTATTCACACATGTATTATGTTTCCGGTTAATACAATTCTAGCATGAATAATAAACATTTATCATGATATAAGGAAATAATTAATAACTTTATTATTGCCTCTAGGGCATATTTCCTTCAGGAATTAGGTTTTTGGCTCCTCTTCTGATCGTTTGGGGGTACGTGTGTATATATAGGAGGAAGGAGTACGTCGGTGGAGCAACGAGGGGCCCACGAGGCAGGGGGCGCACCCTAGGGGGGGCGCCCCCCACCCTCGTGACCGCCTCTTTTGTTCCTTGGAGCAGGGTCCAAGTCTCCTGGATCACGTTCGGTGAGAAAATCACGTTCCCGAAGATTTTATTCCATTTGGACTCCGTTTGATATTCCGTTTCTTCGAAACACTGGAATAGGCAAAAAACAACAATTCTGGGCTGGGCCTCCGGTTAATAGGTTAGTCCCAAAAATAATATAAAAGTGGAAAATAAAGTCCAATATAGTCCAAAACAGTAGATAATATAGCATGGAGCAATCAAAAAATATAGATACGTTGGAGACGTATCAGAGGAGCCATCCTGAAGAGGGTGACATCCGTTAGCATCTTGACAGACATATATTCAAGCTGAATCAATGGATCGAAATTGCAACATGTAGCCTTAACATTCGAACAAAAATGAACGAATGAATTCCAAATTAAATGATCACACTTCCATAAATTGAGAAGCCACTTAGATAGAGGTAGATGAATAAAGCAACAAGGTACGGATATGAACAAATACTTGGTAAAGATTACCCAATCACAGACCAAATATCTGCGGAAGAAATACTAGAGTTACATGAATTCCCACCTATGAAACTCCCGAAACTTTCTGGTTATGCAATCAGGTGTGGGGGATACAGGGGAAGCATAATATCTCACCCAAAACTAGCATATCTTACATCCAGCTGTATCCATCCTTCAACACATAACCAAGAAACCTTCGGAAATCATTTACCTCAACCTTCGAAAAGCATCCGTTATACGAGTTATGGCAATACTCCCGAACTCCCACCCCAGTACTGGGTGGCGTCGAGGTTATCTCACCAACAACTTCATAAAAGAGATTTTCGATGTCGGCAAAACTCAGGTATTCCAGAACTGCAACGATAAAATTGTGACGACAATACCTCAGAGCTCAACTCCCCGGGACACTGCCACAACCCTAAATGTCAGGAGGCACCAAGAACAATGTTCTCGTCACAAAACCATCGAAACGATTCCAAGATACCCGTGTGATCCTAATTTTTTTTTCCGTGAAATTTGAGGAGAGAAGAGTCAAAACTCTACGTCAGGAGGCCTCACCAGAGGGACGAAGGGACTGAGGAGTAAAAAGAATCCTACTCTCCGATATATATATAATCCTATAAGACTCAAAATATTTTTCTAGACTCAACAACACCAGCGATTCGATCAAGCAGGGGGCTCCTAAGTCGGGGAAGGCTCTGATTACCAACTTGTAACACCCACGATGCGGCTATATCTCCCACCTGTCGGAGCACGACTTAGAGGCATAACCGCATTGTAGGCATGTCGCAAGAGGGGTAATCTTTACACATCCCATGTACTGAACAAGAACGAGATAAAGAGTTGGTTTACAATCGCCACTTCACACAATACATAAATATAGCATTACATCATCCAGAATACAATCAAGGTCCGACTACGGAACCCAAAATAAAGACAACCCCAAATGCGATAGATCCCCGATCACCCCAACTGGGCTCCACTACTAATCGTCTGGAAAGGAAACATAGTAACATCTTGAATCCTCGTCGAACTCCCACTTGAGTTCGGTCGCATCCCCTGGAATGGCATCATCGGCACCTGCATCTGGTTTTGGAAGTAACCTGTGAGTCACGGGGACTCAGCAATCTCACACCCTCGCGATCAAGACTATTTAAGCTCATGGGTAGGAAAAGGTAGTGAGGTGGAGCTGCAGCAAGCACTAGCATATATGGTGGCTAACATACGCAAATGAGAGCGAGAAGAGGAGCAAAGCACGGTCGATAAACTATGATCAAGAAGTGATCCTAGAACTACTTACGTTCAAGCATAACACGAGACCGTGTTCTCTTCCCGGACTCCGCCAAAAAGAGACCATCACAGCTACACATGCTGTTGATTCATTTTAGTTAAGTTAAGTGTCAGGTTTTCTACAACCGGATATTAACAAATTCCCATCTGCCCGTAACCGCAGGCATGGCTTTCGAAAGATCAAAACCCTGCAGGGGTGTCCCAACTTAGCCCATCACAAGCTCTCACGGTCAACGAAGGATATTCCTTCTCGCTGGAAGACCCGATCAGACTCGGAATCCCGGTTACAAGACATCTCGACAATGGTAAAACAAGACCAGCAAAGCCACCCGAATGTGCCGACAAATCCCGATAGGAGCTGCACATATCTCGTTCTCAGGGCACACCGAATTGTCCAAACTTCCGATAGGCCAACCCAGTGTTGCCCCTGGTAGCCACCGGCGGCTGACAAGTTGGACCAACACTCAGAGGAGCACTGGCCCGGGGGTTTAAAATAAAGATGACCCTTGAGTCCGCGAAACCCAAGGGAAAAAGGCTTAGGTGGCAAATGGCAAAACCAAGGTTGGGCCTTGCTGGAGGATTTTTATTCAAGGCGAACTGTCAAGGGGTTCCCATTATAACCCAACCGCGTAAGGAACGCAAAATCAAGGAACATAACACCGATATGACGGAAACTAGGGCGGCAAGAGTGGAACAAAACACCAGGCATAAGGCCGAGCCTTCCACCCTTTACCAAGTATATAGGTGCATTAAAGTAAATAAGATATAATAGTGATATGCCAACAATAATCATGTTCCAACAAGGAACAAACTCCAATCTTCACCTGCAACTAGCAACGCTATAAGAGGGGCTGAGCAAAGCGGTAACATAGCCAAACAACAGTTTGCTAGGACGAGGTGGGTTAGAGGGTTAACATGGCAATATGGGAGGCATGATAAAGCATGTGGTAGGTATCGCGGCATAGCAATAGAGCAAGCAACTAGCAAGCAAAGATAGAAGTGATTTCGAGGGTATGGTCATCTTGCTTGCAAAGTTCTCCGAGTTGACGTAAGCTTGATCCTCGTAAGCGTACTCAACGTGTTCCTCGATCACGTACTCGTCTACCAGCTCTACCCAAGGCAAGAACACAAGCAAGGGAAACACAATCAACCACGGTGCAATGCGCAGGCAACATGATGGAAAATATGGCATGATACACGGGATGTGATATGCAATGCATATGCGTGCTCTGGAAGGAAAATATTGAACCATGCCTCTACTTGGCAAACCAAGAGCGCTGCTGGAAGGATGAGTTGATTTCGGTCGAAATCGATATAAAGATCATCGGAAACGGATGCACGGTTTGCAAATGGCAAGCAAAACAAGAATGGCACAATTCTGCGATTAGCAACATGATGCCATCTAGAATGCAACAAGAAACTAAGCTACTGCTCACCAACATAACAACAAAGCACATGGCAGTGATCTACTCAAGATGCTTGACAAAAGATGAACCCTGAGCTACGTCTAAATCACACAATAGCAGGTTCAAACAAGCATGGCAAAAGTGGAAAAGATATCAGCTTCACACACTTAGTGAAAATTACAACATATCAGGATTTAATATCAGGAAGCAATGTTTAGAGCAAGAGAACAACATGCTACAGGATCAGATCATAGCAACACAAGGCATGAATCTACTCAAAGCATATAACAAAAGTCCCTTACTGACCATAAGCCAAAAGGGCACAGAAAATATTATGGCACCCATATAAACATAGCAAGTTTCGTTAACAGATTCAGACTTAGCAGAAAACTGGACATGGCAAAAAACAGAGTTACGTAGGCATGTTTGCGAGCTCGATGCACTCAACACAAGGCATTTCATGACAAGCTAAGCATACACCCAACAAGAAGACATGATCATGAAGCTAAACATGGCAAGAACAATCTCATAACATGCATGGATCAACTACAACAACCTTGGCAAAATTGATTAACACGTAAACAATCTTCCAAGAACATTATATAGCAAAAGTAGAGCAAGATTGATTCATGCTAGGGTACTCCATAAATGCAAACAGGGACATGGATGGATAGAGCATAACCATATGCTCAAATCATCCTTACTGAACATACTCAAAAGAAGCATGGATCACTCTGTAGCAACATGAATACATGGCATAAAAATAATAGCAGGGAAATGACTTAGTGAAATTCTAAGTCCCTGAAATCAGCAACATCACGAGAGCTACTTTGCATGCATGTTATAGTCACCACATTGATCACAAAAATACATGGCATACACCCCTATAAAGATGGCATGGCATAGCCCAAAACACATGTAGAGCTCATGCTCATATGCAGCACACATTAATCATGGCAAAAATGACAAAAGCTCATAATCTAATAAGAATCAGGAACTAATATTTTATAGCACTCTTGAAACAGCATTTTAGGCAACAAGATTGACTCAAACACGCATGGTTCAATGGAATGAAATGAAGAGGACATCCTAGCGAACATTTTGATATATCACAAGCGCGAAACGGAGCTACGGATGCAGAGTTATGGCATGTTGAAAAGTGCTAGAAAATATAAGGAACTGGGGACTTAGAGAAAATTGGAGAGTCAACCTCTCTCAGATCTAGGGTTCCTCGCGCGGATCCCGAGGCTTGCCGGAGAACTGGCCGGAGCTCCGGTGGCCGGCGTGGAGGCGAGGAGGAGGCGGCGGCCGGCGTCGGTGGGGGTGAACGACAGCGGAGGTGACGCAGGGCGGCAAAGGCGCAGGAGGGCGGCGACCTCGGGCGCGGCCTCCCGCGGCGGCGGGCGCGCGGGCCAGGGAGGGCCCGCTGCGGGCTCGGCAGGCCGGCGCGGTTGGGGGCGGAGGCACGCCACGTGGCGGGCGCCGGTTGGCCGCGGGCGGCGGCGCGGGCGTGTCCGGCGGAAACGGACACGTCCGGCGGCGGCAGGGGCTATTCCTTAGGGTTTCACCGCGAATTTGGATGAGGGGGCACCTATTTATACATGGAAGGAGCTAGGAGAGTCCAAATAGAGTGTGGTTTTCGCCCACGCGATCGTGATCGAACGGCCGAGAGGATGGAGGGGGTTTGGATGGGTTTTGGGCCACTTTGGAGGGGTGTTGGGCTGCAACACACACGAGGCCTTTATGGTTCCTCAGTTAACCGTTGGAGTATCAAACGAACTCCAAATGGCACGAAACTTGACAGGCGGTCTACCGGTAGTGTACCAAGGCCGCTTGGCAAATCTTGGTCCATTCCGAGAAGGTTTAACACCCGCACACGAAAAGAGGCAAAAGGGGTCGCCGGAGGACATAGGAGTGCCGGAATGCAAAACGGACAACGAGCAAAATACTCGGATGCATGAGACGAACACGTATACAAATGCAATGCACATGATGACATGATATGAAATGCATGACATGGACAAAAAGCCAAACGAAGGAAAAACCCAACCACGAAGGAATAGCATAACTTAGAGCCAAAAATGGCAAGAGTTGGAATACAAATATGGCAAGTTACATACGGGGCGTTGCAGGGTATGAGAGTCCTATGCGACAGAGGTATTGACGCCCGCAAACCTCCCTGTTGAGTATGTTATTTGTGCATGTATATTGACTAGGCCCACCTCTCTAGTTTGTTGTATAGATTGAGGTAGAGGCCCCACCTTGTACTTATATATACCGTGCACATTGCACCGAATCAATACATCGTGCAATTCATACATCCAATATGGTATCAGTTTTTTAGGTTTTCCTCTCGCTTCCACCGCCGCCGCCGCCCTCGCACTCTTGCATGCCGGCCGCCGCTGCTTCCTCTACTTGCTGCGGCCGCCAGCGTCATCTCCCTGCTAGCGCCGCCCTGCATCTCGCTGCATCGCCTGCTTCCCCAGCCGCCGAGTCCCACCGATCCGGTCGCCTCGCTAGCCGCCAAGTCCTCCCGATCCGGTTGCCTGCTTCCCCAGCTGCCGAGTCCCACCCGATCTCGATCTGCTCGCTAGCCGCCTGCATCCCGCAAACACATCTACCCACTCACGCGCCTGCCCAAACACCTGCTCGGCCCTCCGCGCCACTTCTGCTCACGCGCGCGTCTGCCCCTCTTTGACTCGTCTGAAGCCTTGATGCCGCCGCGCCGTCGAGTGCCATGTCGTCCGTCGCCTCCTCCACGTCCACCAACTCCCACCCGTTCGCCGACGCCAACCCTCTCGATGTCAACGACATCCGCAGGCTCAACATCTTCGAGCGGGTGCCGGTTCGTCTCTCCCAGACATACTCCTCCTATCACACGTGGAAGACGTACTTCTCCCTCGTGTTCTGGGAGTACCATCTAATGGACCACATGGACGGCACCGTCGACTCCAGCCTCGTCCCCGAGTTTCACGACTGGTCCACCATCGACACCACGATCATCCGCTGGTTTTTCCTCACCATCACACCCAACCTCTTCCAGACGGTCGTGACGGACAATGATGATGCATGTGCTGTGTGGACCAAGCTGAACGGGCTCTTCACCGACAACAAGCTCCAGCATCACGTTTTTCTGCAGCAAGAGTTCTTTGGGTGTCATCAGGACAACACCTCCATCGACGACTATTGTCGCCGCCTTAAGACTCTCGCCGATGAGCTTCGCGATTGGCGCCAAGGTCGATGATGACCTCCTCCTCAACACGCTCACCACCGGGCTCAACGAGGATTTCGGTAATGCTGCAGGGAACCTCAGCCTCATCCCCAACCTGTCCTTTGCCAAGTTCATTGCGTACCTCCGCTTGGAGGAGAAGCGGATGAAGGAGGTGAAGACTCATGCCATCCACACCACCCTCATCGCCGGCACCTCCCGCGGTAGGCCTCCGGCGCCTCCCGCTGTCCCGGCGCCCCAGCAGCGTCATCAGGCGCCTTTCCCGGTGCCCCAGCAGCCGGGGCTCCTGCCACTACCGTACGGCCCACCCGTGCCCCCCGCTCCTCCCGCTGAAAAGCGCCGCGGGAGCCGGCGCGGTCGCCGACGCGGCGGTCAGTAGCAGCAGCAGCCGCAGCAAGCTGGCCAGCAGCAGCACTTTCAGGCGCCGCAGCAGCTCTAGGTGCCGCCCCCATGGGCCTCCGGCTACAACCCCTGGACCGTTGTCATCCAAGCGTACACCATGCCGGTTCCACGGGCTCCTGCACCGACGCTTCCCGTGCCGCGCCCACCGGCGCACCAAGTGTACTACGCGGCTCCGCAGCTGTACGGAGGATACCCACCGCCACAGATGAGCGGCGCCTACGGTCTCCCTGCGGTCCCGCCGCCGCCCTCGCCGGTCCTGCCGCCGACACCTTGGGATCCGGCGCTCCTCGCCGGGCTGCACGTTGTGCCTACGCCGAACAACTACACTGGAGGCGGTGATTGGTACATGGACACCGGGGCTACGGCTCACATGTTTGCTCATCCTGATAATCTTGCCTCCTTCATGCCTGTCACCACCGACCGCCGCATCATTGTCGGTGACGGTTCCACACTACCTATCACACATGTTGGGCACATTTCTTTTCCTTCTACTTCTATGCCTATTACTTTGTCTAACATACTTGTGTCACCTCATCTTATTAAGAATCTTGTTTCCGTTCGTTGTTTAACTCGTGAAAATTCTATTACTGTTGAATTTGACGAGCTTGGTTTTTGTATCAAGGGCGCTCGAACTAGGATGGTACTTCACCGATGTGACAGCCTCGACGAGCTCTATCCGGTGCATCCGCCATCGACCTCCACCACCGCACCGGTTGCTCTCTCCGCCGACGTCGATCTCTGGCACGCTCGTTTGGGTCATCCCAACCCCGTCACACTTCGTCATATTCTTAGGAGTTTCAGTTTCAGTTGTAATAAGATAGAGGATCACACCTATCATGCCTGTCGTGCCGGCAAACATGTTCGCCTTCTGTTTAATAAATCCACCACCATAGCTTCTTTTCCTTTTCAGTTGATTCATAGCAATGTGTGGACCTCTCCGGTTCCTAGTAATTCGGGCTATTTATATTATCTGGTTATTCTTGATGATTATTCTCACTATGTGTGGACGTTTCCTTTACGACGAAAGTTGGATGCACTCTCCACTTTGTCGGCCTTTACTCCTATGTCAGCACGCAGTTTGGGCGTCCCACCCTTGCTCTTCAGACTGACAATGGAAAAGAGTTCGACAATCTTGATACGTCTCCAACGTATCTACTTCTCCAAACACTTTTGCCCTTGTTTTGGACTCTAACTTGCATGATTTGAATGGAACTAATCCGGACTGACACTATTTTCAGCAGAACTACCATGGTGTTATTTATGTGCAGGAGCAAACGTTCTCGGAATGTCCTGAAACTTCACGGAGACACTTTTCAGAAAATAAGAAAAATACCTGCCAAAGATGAAGGCCAAGGGCCCACCGTCTCTCCACGAGGGTGGGGGCGCGCCTGCCCCCCTAGGGCGCGTCCCCTACCTCGTGGGCCCTCTATTGCCTCTCCGACTCCAACTCCACCTCCATATATTGAGTTTCATGGAGAAAAAAATAAAAGAGAAGAAATCATCATGTTTTACGATACGGAGCCGCCGCCAAGCCCTAAAACCTCTCGGGAGGGCTGATCTGGAGTCTGTCCGGGGCTCCGGAGAGGGGAATCCATCACCATCGTCATCATCAACCATCCTCCATCACCAATTTCATGATGCTCACCGCCGTGCGTGAGTAATTTCATCGTAGGCTTGCTGGACAGTGATGGGTTGGATGGGATCTATCATGTAATTGAGTTAGTTTTGTTAGGGTTTGATCCCTAGTGTCCACTATGTTCTGAGATTGATGTTGCTATGACTTTGCTATGCTTAATGCTTGTCACTAGGGCCCGAGTGCCATGATTTCAGATCTGAAACTATTATGTTTTCATCAATATATGAGTGTTCTTGATCCTATCTTGCAAGTATATAGTCACCTATTATGTGTTATGATCCGTTAACCCCGAAGTGACAATAATCGGGATACTTACCGGTGATGACCGTAGTTTGAGGAGTTCATGTATTCACCATGTGTTAATGCTTTGTTCCGGTTCTCTATTAAAAGGAGGCCTTAATATCCTTTAGTTTCCGTAAGGACTCCGCTGCCACGGGAGGGTAGGACAAAAGATGTCATGCAAGTTCTTTTCCATAAGCACGTATGACTATATTCGGAATACATGCCTACATTATATTGACGAACTGGAGCTAGTTCTGTGTCACCCTAGGTTATGACTGTTACATGATGAACCGCATTCGGCATAATTCTCCATCACCGATCCATTGCCTACGAGCTTTCCATATATTGTGCTTCGCTTATTTACTTTTCCGTTGCTATTGCTATCATCACTACAAAATACCAAAAACATGGCTTTTATTACTGTTACCTTTTACTACCGTTATCACTACTATCATATTATTTTGCTACTGAACACTTTGCTGCAGATATTAAGTTTCCAGGTGTGATTGAATTGACAACTCAACTGCTAATACTTCAGAATATTCTTTGGCTCCCCTTGTGTCGAATCAATAAATTTGGGTTGAAACTCTACCCTCGAAAACTGTTGCAATCCCCTATACTTGTGGGTTATCAAATCTTGCTTTCTGCACTTTTCTGTCACACCATGACACAGTTTTTCGTCTCACATGGCCGTATACTTCACAGTAGAACGGTCGAGCCGAACGCGTCCTTCGCACTCTGAACGACTGCGTTCGGACGCTCTTGTTCCACGCTAATGTGCCGCCTCATTTCTGGCCAGATGCACTCGCTACTGCTTCACTTCTCCTTAACCTTCGCCCTTGCCGCCCACGGTGGAACTATGCACCTCACCATCTTCTCTTCAGTACGCCCTCATCTTATGATGACTTGCGTATTTTCGGGTGCCTTTGCTATCCTAGCACTGCGGACTCCGCTCCTCACAAACTCGCACCTTGTTTTGTCGCTTGCATCTTCATCGGCTACCCCTCCAACTCCAAGGGATATCGGTGCTACGATCCCGTCTCCCACCGTGTGTTCACTTCCTGGCAACTTTACTTTGATGAGCATGTGTTTCCGTTTCAGCAGGTACCTCCGGTTGTTCCTCCCACCACCGGTGAGCGGGTTCCTCGGTGTCGCTCCCAGGGCGCTTGCGTGCCTCTATTGGCCTGCCCCTGGCTTTGAGGCGCGCCCCCGCCCGCGGCACCTCCTACAGCCGCGGGACTGGCCCCCGCGGCCCCCCCGGCGCCCGCGGCCTCCTCGGCCCCCTCGGCGCCCCCGGCGCCCCTCGCCTCCTCAGCGCCACCAGCGCCTCTCGGCGCCCCCTCGGCGCCCCCGGCCCCCGCGCCTCCGGCACCTGTGGCCGGCCCGGTCACCCACGCCCGTACGGGCGTTTTTCGCCCGACCTCGTGCTACGCCGCGGATGACTACCTCTATGAGGCGTCCACCTCTGAGCCGTCGCCATTGCCATCCTCCGTCCGAGCCGCTCTTCGTGACCCGCTCTGGATGGCTGCGATGCAAGAGGAGTTTGACGCCCTGTTGCGCAACCGGACGTGGCAGCTTGTTCCCCGTCCCCGGCACGCCAACGTGATTACCGGGAAGTGGGTCTTCAAACACAAGCTCCGTCCTGATGATACTCTTAATCGCTATAAAGCGCGCTGGGTCGTTCGGGGCTTCAGGCACCGTGCTGGCATCGACTTCACCGACACCTTCGCTCCGGTCGTCAAGCCCGGCACGATTTGCACGGTTCTTCACCTTGCGGTCTCCCTTGCTTGGGCGGTGCACCAGATGGATGTCTCCAACGCCTTCCTCCATGGTCACCTCGAGGAGCAGGTCTTCTGCCAGCAGCCCACCGGGTTTGTTGACCCGACGCTTCCCGACCACGTGTGCCTGCTCTCGCGGTCCTTGTATGGACTCAAGTAGACTCCGCGCGCTTGGTACCGTCGCATCGCGGCGTTTCTCCACCAGCTTGGGTTTCACTCTACCCGCTCAGACGCCTCGCTCTTCGTCTATCATTATGGCTCCAACATGGCCTACTTGCTGCTCTATGTCGACGACATCATCCTGACAGCATGTACGGCTGGTCTCCTCAGTCAGCTCACGGCTCGTCTTCGCGCCGGGTTCGCCATCAAGGACTTGGCCCTTTGCACTACTTCCTCGGTGTCGAGGTGGTGCGCCGTCCGGATGGCTTCTTCCTTCATCAGCGGAAGTACGCTCATGAGTTCCTGGAGCGCGCCGGCATGCTTAACTGCAAGCCCGCCGCTACGCCTGTTGATACAAAGGCCAAGCTTTCTGCCACGGATGGTTCTCCTGCTTCGGATGCTGCTTTCTATCGGTCCATCGTTGGTGCTCTTCAGTACCTCACCCTGACTCGACCGGAGATCCAGTATGCCGTGCAGCAGATGTGTCTTCATATGCATGCTCCTCGAGACGTTCACTGGGCTGCCGTCAAGCGGATTCTTCGCTATGTCTGTGGCACTATGGATCTTGGCGTCACGCTTCACGCCTCCGCCGACACCGTCCTCACCGCCTACTCCGATGCAGACTGGGCGGGCTGTCCTGACACTCGTCGTTCCACTTCGGGCTATTGTGTCTACCTTGGACCCTCACTTATCTCGTGGTCGTCTAAGCGGCAGCCTACGGTCTCTCGTTCCAGTGCTGAGGCTGAGTATCATGCGGTGGCCAACGCCGTCGCCGAGTGTTCGTGGCTTCACCAGCTGCTTCAGAAGCTTTCCTGCCCTGTGGACCGTGCCACGATGGTCTACTGTGACAACGTCTCGGCGGTCTACCTCTCGGCTAACCCGGTACATCATCGCCGGACCAAGCATATTGAGTTGGATATTCACTTTGTTCGGGAACTAGTGGCTCTTGCCCATATTCGTGTTTTACACGTCCCTACTTCCCAACAATTTGCAGATATCATGACCAAGGGCTTGCCTACGGCGTCTTTTAAGGAGTTCCGGTCCAGTCTTTGCGTCAGCCGCGGTGCCGCTTCGACTGCGCGCGCGGGGGGGGGGGGGGGGGGGGGGGGGGTGAGTATGTTATTTGTGCATGTATATTGACTAGGGCCACCTCTCTAGTTTGTTGTATAGATTGAGGTAGAGGCCCCACCTTGTACTTATATATACCGTGCACATTGCACCGAATCAATACATCGTGCAATTCATACATCCAATACTCCCTTCCCCTAGTTTGCATCTGGTTTACAAGAATTCGAACAAGTGGACGCGTCCGCAGACAAATACGGATCCACGATGAATGACAAACTATATCTATACAACTCAGTCCGAAGGTATTGCAAATGTTTTGCGGGTCATCATTGGAGATGCCCTAACGACTCTTCATAAACATGGGGGTCATGAGGCCATCCCCGAACCGTGAGTCTCTGTTCGTATTGAGGATTCTGTCATGGCGAGGACGTATTTGAAGGTTTACATACATATAGAATTTTAAAAGGAGGTAAGGCTCCCGAGTGACAGAAACCATATCGACGGAAGCAAGAACCCTGGGATCAGACAGAATTTGACCGTAAATGACGAGGAACCAAACCCTAGCGCTTGGACTAAGAGCCGGAGCTGTAGTCCTGTAGATGACCTCGATGCTTTCCCACACACCACGTGTTCTTTGTGCGATCACCGACTGGGATGGCATAACGATTAACGAGTACTCTAAAAAAATGTGAAGCAGTCAGGCTCAAAAGAAAATGAATGAAATAGTATAATGGGTGCATGAATCTTTTTCGTTTTTGCGGGGGGTAAATGAATCTACCAAGCGCATCGTTACCATCGATCGATGGATCCATGGTACCGCGACCTCATTTATGCATTTGTTAATACATGTGGCTGGGAGAGGGTATCCACCTGATTTATAGGTCGACACTACGTACATACCAAGCTCGATCTTCCGTTTTTACTTGAGCCAGCGTACATACCCAAGATCGCGTGATTAGTTGATACCTTCGCCGCTGCCGCCGCCGGCGAGCCGCAATGGAGGACGGGGAGGCGGCTGCTGTGCGGATGATGCACCACCGGCTGGTGGCGACGGGCAAATCGCATGAGCCGCTCTCCTCCTTCAGCCATCACTTTGATCGCCTGCCGCGGAGCTACTTGCACACCCGCTGCGTGGGGTCGCCGGAAGACGTGCTGCTCGACCAGAAGCTCCTCGCCGACGCCGAAGCAAAGAAGCGCCTCGTCGCCCACGCCCGCCTCATGCACCGTGTTCAAGTCCACTACGACGATGACAGCGGCGGCGATCCACGAGGGGCTCAGCCACCGCTGCAGGAGTTGAGGTATAAACTCTACTGACAAAAAAGGGTTCCCCTACTGACAAATGAATGTATATAGCATTTAAATTTGACGGATGCATTTAACACTCAAATCCGAGGGAGTACCTAACTTGTTCCCCTACTGACAAAAAAGGCTAGCCGGCTAGCTAGTCATGCCACGTGGAATACACTTTCTAGCTGACAAAGGGCACCATGTCATGTTAGTACTAATACAAAGTTGTATTAGTGCAGCGACCATTCATATGGATCGGGGATATCAGTTTTTGCCCCGTCTTCGCACCTGCCTTCCTTGACGTTGAGCCATTCACTGGGTGTCGCCACCGCCACTCCAATCCTAACCTTAGTTGTCGGTAATGGCGATTCCAACAGCGGTGCTTCGACGGGCTGAAGCCTACCCTTTAAAATAAGTAAAATGAATCCTACTATTGTCATTGTTTTCGGCCCAGCCCATCTGTACACTCTAGATTCCTTCCTACAACGGCGAATGGTGCAGAGAAATAGTAAAAAATAGATTTGAGAGTAGTCGAATTTGCGTTGGTAGGAACTGATAGAAACCTTGGTGTCTTCGTGCTAACGAACAAGCTTAGCTCACACTTGTCATATTGCAGAAAATTACTTTATTTGGTCTCTTCTTGGTATTGCATTAGTACACAAAATTTCTATAATAAAAATTCTATTTTCTCTAATAAATATTGCATGATCTCGGTAGTAATCTTGCAAATTTTAAGCTTATTTGGACAACATGATCGAAAGATAATGACTATTTTGTTTAATAGATCTAAAATTTAGCTCTTTTAAAAAAAACTCACAAAATTTTCTAGTAAATGTTCCAACAAGTAATTTGGAAAGTTTTGAGCTTAATTGGACAATAGGACTAGAAGATATTGGGCATCTTGCTAAACCTATCTGAATTTTTATATAAAAGGGTGTTTAGTTCACTAACTGTGAACTTTGAGCCCACCCTTCACTTTCTTCCTAGACTTGCCACCGGTTGTTGGTAGTGTTTTGTATTGGAAATTCCACACCCCGGATATCACATGGCAAGTAATCTCACCGACCGCGATAAGATCAAGATTTGTTAATGAGGCTCATGAGCGAAACAACTAGTCGGTTTGGCTATATTGACCAAATTAACAGTTTCCCTTTTGGCAGTTAGATAGCATATTTCACAAATATGTGTATGGATAAAAATGCGGAGTAAATTCCATGTCCGTTCTGAGAAGAAAAGCACATATGAAAAAAGAACCCGAAAGTTTATGGAAACGAAAGCGGAGACGGAAAGTTTCTCTTAAATATGAAAATAGAAATGGAATGGTCTTTTCCGGTGGAACTCATATGAAAATGGATTTTTCGTATCTGAAGTTCCTGTTCATCTTTTGTCTGTGTGACCCACCTCGGCCCAGCATGCATACACTTTTGACCCAACTAAATCATGTCAAATAATATATTCCCCTCACTACTCCAATGCTTCTCCCTTCACCTGCACGCCTCCCACTCATGTTATCCACACATTCTCGCCGGCACGCTTCCTAACGTCCATGATGGTCCCCAATTGAACATCTTTGTTTGGTTGGTTGTGTATGATCCAACTGATTTGCGAGTTCCAACAAAGTTTCACTTCCGTGTTCATGTTCACACCATATTCACTTTGTACTTGTTCTCGGTTGTATCTCCTCCCTAGTCAATTTGCTAAAAAGAGTACAATGTCAATAAACTTGCTAAATGGGGTATATTGTTGATAAATATCTCAAATAAGGTACTCATCGTCACAAAAATCAGATCTTTGGGGTAGAAAGTAAATTTAATCTAGATTTGAGGTTTATTAGCCACCTAGCTTCGTTCCAGAAATTAATTGGAATCTGAACTTTCTGTGCATCCAGATCAAGTAGAAGTACAATGCAAGATGAAAACTTTACCCATGAGATCATTTTTGCTTCCCGCGACAAACCCAAGCTTCTTAGCCAGGTAATTTATTAATTAATTTAAAGAATGTATGTTTTATTTTGTACAACCTTCCTGCTTTTGAAACATTAGGAACTTAATTAGATGTGGTGAATTTTAAGTTCACGGTATGATTTTCATAGTGTGCATATAATAAATTGTTGATTTTTAAAGATAATGTTCCTCCAACCGGTCACCTCATGGTAATTATGCTTTGCTTTATTTTTACCTCATTTAACAATGTTCCTCCATGTCAAACCTATGTGGTAGTTGACCGACATGCCATGTCAAATATATTCTAGAATAATTGTAGAGATTTTCTTAAATCTTGACAGAAATCATATATCCATTATATTAACTCTATTAAATTGATTTTTCTTGTTTTTTGTTATGATATTGCCATTTAAACTATAGTGCAATATCATTTTATATTATATTTATTCTTGGAAAAAACGCTTTCCATTAATGTTTACTCTAATTCAACTCATGCTTGTTATAAGTTATTCTGATTTGTAATCTAAGTTACAAATCAATATATGATTGTGTAATAAACGACAAGATGGGCAGAAGGGAAAGTAAATTGGGCCCTCGTTGATACTCCATGATACAACTAGATGGTAGAAAGTGGAACGTTTTTCATTAGTGAGGTGTACTCAAAGATTCGTCATTCGGTCTTATATATTATTACTCATTGTGCAGTTATCTGCATTGATGTATGGGGTTGGATTCCATGTTCATGAGGCTCACATCTTCACCACAACTGATGGATTTTGTTTGAGCATTTTTAATGTTGATGGTTGGCCTCAAGAGGTAAAGTTTTCCAATTGTTACTATGTTACTTGAATTAATCTAAATCATGGTTGCTACTAATCATCATGCAAACAATTATGAAGCTGAGTAAATTAGATTGTTGGCTCCTGACCGTCATTTCCCCCTAACATTACCTTATTTATGTGTTTGCTGGAATGCAAATCCAAAGGGCAAAGTGAACTGACATCAATGTGTTTTGTTGCATGATTCACATGAATAGTTTTTGTAAACTTCCCTTATATTCAATGGGTTATGTTATGATTTGTGCATGGAAAGGCATATCATACTTGATATTTTTTTCCAGGATGTCAAAGGTTTGCTCGAGGCAATAAAGGATGAAATGATACGTGAAAATATGTATATATAATAATTCTTCTAGATTGAAGAATGCATATGTTGAAGATCGAGATAAATTGGATATCCTATTAGCCCCATGGAGATTTATAAGTGTGTATGGTGATGTTAATGTGTGTGTGTGTGTGAGAGAGAGAGAGTGGTGTGAGTGTATTATGTACCCTACTAGCAACGATTGAATAATTATAGTAGTGTCTGTAAAATACCAATTATAGTCTCATAGGAGTCGGATCTATTTTAAGTTGTTCATAGTGATTGAACATGCAAAATTGTGTTATCTCGTGAAATTATGTAATAGATCATTATGCATCTATATGTAGTACGTACATACATGTTAATGAAATAAAACATGTCTTGTCATGGCATGGTTCCTAACAAGGATCATACCAACATGGTTCCTTGCTTGGAGAATTATGATGTATCATACGCCATTGTAGTACATTCCATCTATATCATTTCGGTCCAATGTTATTACACGAGCATTCGAAGATACATGTGCCAGGTGGACCCTGGAGTTTTACAAACATACTTGCCTATTGATCCGAGAGAGCGACTACCATCTCTCGCCATCATCATTTAGGAACCTCCACTCCCCTTCGCAACCCACACAAATTCTTACCTAAGCCCTCACACATCCATTACCCCCCTCGAGGTCTCTAGTTCATGTGCTTGTCCATCGAAAATGATTTTTCCATGTATACCATCAGAGAACAGGTGCCAGACAGTAACATGTTGTCGTTAGTCTCATGCGAATCATGCACAACAATCCTATGATCATTTGCATCTAAATAAATGTGTCAAATTTGTTCTGTTACAGTGGAATATGCCTAGGGTGAAAAGAACAATGGACAACTTGAGATGCTCACCTATTTGATCAAGCACTACTATCTCATAAACGAATAAGGCTCGTGATCCTCCTTGCGAGCGCACAATTTTTTTTCATATGCCCGTGACATGGTGGTCATGTTACACTATTGAAACAAATAAGAAACTAACTTTGTCAATCATCCACAAACATAAATAAACTGGAAGAAAACTAGAAGGAGATATGAGGAAGAAGTTGCAAAAGCCGACACATGACCAAATAAGAAGCATAACAATGGGCAAACACTCACACACTAACATGCTGATACGTCCATTTTCCATCACTATTTATTATTTAAATTGATCATAATTTCCCATATGTTACACATCATTATTATGTTTTTTCTCTCTTAATTTGCATGTTGGAATGGAGGAGGAAAATTGCTGGAAAATTGCAGAAAAGGACCTAAAAGAAGAGTGATACGTTCATTTTACATCATGTTTTCTTGCTGTTATTTATAATGTTTTTGATCAATATAACACTTTGTGGAGCAATTCTAATGACTTTTCTCTCTTAATTTGTAAGATTTACATGAAGAGGGAGACTACCGGCAGCTGGAATTCTGGACCTGAAAAGGCTAGGTCAGATATACCTATTCTGCATATCTCTAAATGAGCTGAAATTTCATAGAGAATTATTTTGGAATAAAAAATACTTGAGAAAAGAAATACCAGAGGAGGCCTGATACGTCTCCAACGTATCTATAATTTTTGATTGTTCCATGCTATTATATTATCGGTTTTAGATGTTAATGGGCTTTATTTTACACTTTTATACTATTTTTGCGACTAATCTACCAACCCAAGGCCCAGTGCAAATTGCTGTTTTTTTGCCTATTTCAGTGTTTCGTAGAAAATGAATATCAAACAGAATCCAAACGGAATGAAACCTTCGTGAGAGTTATTTTGGAACAAACGTGATCTAGAGGATTTGGAGTGGACGTCAAGAAACAAACGAGGAGTCCACGAGGCAGGGGGGCGTGCCTACCCCCTGGGCGCGCCCTCCCCCCTCGTGGCTCAACCGACCTACTTCTTCCTCCTATATATACTCATATACCCTGAAAACATCAAGGAGCACCACGAAACCCTATTTTCACCGCCGCAACCTTCTGTACCCAAGAGATCCTATCTTGGGGCCTTTTCTGGAGCTCGACCGGAGGGGGAATCGATCACGGAGAGCCTCTACATCAACTCCATGGCCCCTCCGATGATGTGTGAGTAGTTTACTTCAAACCTTCGGGTCCATAGTTATTAGCTAGATGGCTTCTTCTCTCTCTTTGAATCTCAATACAAAGTTCTCCTTGATTTTCTTAGAGATCTATTCGATGTAACTCTTTTTGCGGTGTGTTTGTCGAGATCCGATGAATTGTGGGTTTATGATCAAGTCTATCTATGAACAATATTTGATTCTTCTCTGAAATCTTTTATGTATGATTGGTTATCTTTGCAAGTCTCTTTGAATTATCAGTTTGGTTTGGCCTACTAGATTGATCTTTCTTGCAACGGGAGAAGTGCTTAGCTTTAGGTTCAATCTTGCGGTGCTCGATCCCAATGACAGAAAGGGAAACGACACGTATTGTATTATTGCCATCGAGGATAAAAAGAGGGGGTTTATATCATATTGCTTGAGTTTATCCCTCTACATCATGTCATCTTACCTAATGCGTTACTCTGTTCTTATGAACTTAATACTCTAGATGCATGCTGGATAGCGGTTGATGTGTGGAGTAATAGTAGTAGATGCAGGCATGAGTCGGTCTACTTGTCACGGACGTGATGCCTATATACATGATCATGCCTAAATATTCTCGTAATTATTCTCTTTTCTATCAATTGCTCGACAGTAATTTGTTCACCCACCGTAATACTTATGCTATCTTGAGAGAAGCCACTAGTGAAACCTATGGCCCCCGGGTCTATCTTTTATCATATAAGTTTCCAATCTATTTTACTTTGCAATCTTTATCATAAAAATACCGAAAATATTATCTTATCATCTCTATCAGATCTCACTCTCGTAAGTGACCGTGAAGGGATCGACAACCCCTTTATTGCGTTGGTTGCGAGGTTCTTATTTGTTTGTGTAGGTACGAGGGACTTGCGTGTGGCCTCCTACTGGATTGATACATTGGTTCTCAAAAACTGAGTGAAATACTTACGCTACTTTGTTGCGTCACCCTTTCTTCTTCAAGGGAAAACCAACACAGTGCTCAAGAGGTAGCAAGAAGGATTTCTAGCACCGTTGCCGGGAAGTCTACGCACAAATCAAGACATACCAAGTACCCATCACAAACTCTTATCCCTCGCATTACATTATTTGCCATTTGCCTCTCGTTTTCCTCTCCCCCACTTCACCCTTGCCATTTTATTCGCTCTCTTTATCCGTTCCCCTTCTCTTTTCTAGTTCGTCTCTTTTTGCTTGTTTCTTGTTTGCTTGTGTGTTGGATTGCTTGCTTGTCACGATGGCTCAAGACAATACTAAATTGTGTGATTTTTCCAATACCAACAATAATGATTTTATTAGCACTCCAATTACTCCTCTTACCGATGTTGAATCTTGTGAAATTAATGCTGCTTTGCTGAATCTTGTCATGAAAGATCCGTTTTCCGGCCTTCCTAAAGATCCCGCTACCCATCTAAACAACTTTGTTGATTTGTGTGACATGCAAAAGAAGAAAGATGTGGATAATGATATTGTTAAACTGAATCTATTCCCATTTTCCCTTAGAGATCATGCTAAAACTTGGTTTTCGTCTTTGCCTAAAAATAGTATCGATTCATGGAATAAGTGCAAAGATGCTTTTTATCTCTAAGTATTTTCCTCCCGCTAAGATCATCACTCTTAGAAATGATATTATGAATTTTAAGCAACTTGATGATGAATATGTTGCACAAGCTTGGGAGAGGATGAAATTAATGATACGTAATTGCCCTACACATAGTTTGAATCTTTGGATGATTATACAAAAAAATTATGCCGGATTGAACTTTGCTTCTAGAAATCTTCTAGATTTGGCCGCGGGAGGCACTTTTATGGACATCACTTTATGAGAAGCTACTAAACTCCTAGATAATATTATGGTTAATTATTCTAAATGGCATACCGAAAGATCTACTAATAAAAAGGTGCATGCTATAGAAGAAATCAATGTTTTGAGTGGAAAGATGGATGAGCTTATGAAATTGTTTACAAATAAGAGTGTTCCTTCCGATCCTAATGATATGACTTTGTCTACTTTGATTGAGAATAATAATGAATCTATGAATGTGAATTTTGTTGGTAGGAACAATTTTGGTAATAACGCGTATAAAGGTAATTTTAATTCTAGGCCGTTTCCTAGTAATTCCTCTAATAATTATGGTAATTCCTACAAAAATTCTTATGGAAAATTATAATAATATGCCCTCTGATTTTGAATCTAATATTAAAGAATTTATTAGTTCGCAAAAGAGTTTCAATGCTTTGATTGAAGAAAAATTGTCTAAGATTGATGAGTTGGCTAGGAACGTGGATATAATTTATCTTGATGTTGATTCCTTGAAACTTAGATCTATTACTCCTAAGCATGATATCAATGAGTCTCGCAAAGCTATGATAATTTCCATTGATGAGTTCAAAGAAAGAACCGCTATGATGCGTGCTAAAAAGATTGCTTTGTGAAAGCGTGTTCTTCTAGTTTCCATGATAATAATGATGAAGATCTAAAAGTTATTGATGTGTCCCCTATTAAATCTTTGTTTTGCAATATGAATCTTTATAATGATGGGACTGAAGATGAGTCAACTTTAGTTAGAAGGCGTCCCAATGATTCGGAGTTTTTAGATCTTGATGCAAAAATTGATAAAAGTGGGATGGGAGAAGTCAAAACTTTACATAGCAATGAGCCCACTATCTTGGATTTCAAGGAATTTAATTATGATAATTGTTCTTTAATAGATTGTATTTCCATGTTGCAATCCGTGCTAAATTCTCCGCATGCTTATAGTCAAAATAAAGCTTTTACTAAACATATTGTTGATGCTTTAATGCAATCTTATGAAGAAAAGCTTGAATTGGAAGTTTCTATCCCTAGAAAACTTCATGATGAGTGGGAACCTACTATTAAAATTAAAATTACAGATCATGAATGCTATGCTTTGTGTGATTTGGATGCTAGTGTTTCCACGATTCCTAAAACTTTGTGTGATTTGCTAGGTTTCCGTGAATTTGATGGTTGTTCTTTAAACTTGCATCTTGCGGATTTCACCATTAAGAAACCTATGGGAAGAATTAATGATATTCTTATTGTTTCAAATAGGAATTATGTGCCCGTGTATTTCATTATTCTTGATATTGATTGCAATCCTTCATGTCCTATTATTCTTGGTAGACCTTTTCTTAGAACGATTGGTGCAATTATTGATATGAAAGAAGGGAATATTAGATTCCAATTTCCGTTAAGCAAAGGCATGGAACACTTTCCTAGAAAGAAAATTAAATCACCTTATGAATCTATTATGAGAGCCACTTATGGATTGCATACCGAAGATGACAATACCTAGATCTATCCTTGCTTTTATGCCTAGCTAGGGGCGTTAAACTATAGCGCTTGTTGGGAGGCAACCCAATTTTATTTTTCTTTCTTGCTTTTTGATTATATTTAGTAATAAATAATTCATCTAGCTTCTGTTTAGATGTTGTTTTATGTTTTTAATTAGTGTTTGTGCCAAGTAGAACCTTTGGGAAGACTTGGGAAAAGTCTTTGCGATCTTGCTGTAAAAAACAGAAACTTTAGCGCTCGCAAGTTTTGCTGCCACTTTTTACTGGAGAGTGCTATTTAGTTAATTCTTTTTGAAGATAATTAATAGATGAATTTCCCACGTCCGGAAATTTATTTCAGAATTTTTGGGGTTCCACAAGTATTCGAAACCTACATATTACTACAGACTGTTCTGTTTTACAGATTCTGTTTTTCGCGTGTTGTTTGCTTATTTTGATGAATCTATGACTAGTATTTGAGTGTACGAACCATAGAAAAGTTGGAATACAGTAGGTTTAACATCAATGTAAATAAAGAATGAGTTCATTACATTACCTTAAGTGATGGTTTGTTTTCTTTTACGAATGGAGCTCATGAGATTTTCTGTTTAAGTTTTGTGTTGTGAAGTTTTCAAGTTTTGGGTAAAGATTTGATGGATTATGGAACAAGGAGTGGCAAGAGCCTAAACTTGGGGATGCCCAAGGCACCTCAAGGTAAAATTAAAGGACAACCAAAAGCCTAAGCTTGTGGATGCCCCGGAAGGCATCCCCTCTTTCGTCTTCGTCCATCGGTAACTTTACTTGGAGCTATATTTTTATTCACCACATGATATGTGTTTTGCTTGGAGCGTCTTGTATGATTTGAGTCTTTGCTTTTAGTTTACCACAATCATCCTTGCTGTACACACCTTTTGGGAGAGACACACATGAATTGGAATTTATTAGAATACTCTATGTGCTTCACTTATATCTTTTGAGCTAGATAATTTTGCTCTAGTGCTTCGCTTATATCTTTTAGAGCATGGTGGTGGTTTTATTTTATAGAAATTATTGATCTCTCATGCTTCACTTATATTATTTTGAGAGTCCTTTAAAATAGCATGGTAATTTGCTTTGGTTATGAATTTAGTCCTAATATGATAGGCATCCAAAATCAGTATAATAGAAACTATCATAAAAAGTGCATTGAATACTATGAGAAGTTGGATACTTGATGATTGTTTTGAATATGGAGATGGTGACATTAGAGTCATGCTAGTTGAGTAGTTGTGAATTTGAGAAATACTTGTTCTAAAGTTTGTGATTTCCGTAGCATGCACGTATGGTGAACCGTTATGTGATGAAGTCGGAGCATGATGTTTTATTGATTATCTTCCTTATGAGTGGCGGTCGGGGACGAGCGATGGTCTTTTAGTACCAATCTATCCCCATAGGAGCATTCTCGTAGTACTTTGTTTCGATAACTAATAAATTTTTGCAATAAGTATATGAGTTCTTTATGACTAATGTTGAGTCCATGGATTATACGCACTCTCACCCTTCCACCATTGCTAGCCTCTCTAGTACCGCGCAACTTTCGCCGGTACCATAAACCCACCATATACCTTCCTCAAAACAGCCACCATACCTACCTATTATGGCATTTCCATAGCCATTCCGAGATATAGTGCCATGCAACTTTCCACCGTTCAGTTTGTTATGACACGCTTCATCATTGTCATATTGCTTTGCATGATCATGTAGTTAACATCGTATTTGTGGCAAAGCCACTGTTCATAATTCTTTCATACATGTCACTCACGAGTCATTGCATATCCTGGTACACCGCCGGAGGCATTCACATAGAATCATATTTTATTCTAAGTATCGAGTTGTAATTCTTGAGTTGTAAATAAATAAAAGTGTCATGATCATCATTAGAGCATTGTCCCATGTGAGGAAAGGATGATGGAGACTATGATTCTCCCACAAGTTGGGATGAGACTCCGGACGAAAAAAAGAGGCCATAAAAAAGAGAAAAGAAGGCCCAAATAAAAAATGAGAGAAAAAGAGAGAAGGGACAATGTTGCTATCATTTTTCCACACTTGTGCTTCAAAGTAGTACCATGATCTTCATGATGGAAAGTCTCATATGTTATCACCTTCATATACTAGTGGGAATTTTACATTATAGAACTTGGCTTGTATATTCCAATGATGGGCTTCCTCAAATGCCCTAGGTCTTCGTGAGCGAGCAAGTTGGATGCACACCCACTTAGTTTCTTTTTGAGCTTTCATACACTTATAGCTCTAGTGCATCCGTTGCATGGCAATCCCTACTCACTCACATTGATATCTATTGATGGGCATCTCCATAGCCCATTGATACGCCTAGTTGATGTGAGACTATCTTCTCCCTTTTTGTCTTCTCCACAACCACCACTCTATTCCACATATAGTGCTATATCCATGGCTCACGCTCATGTATTGCGTGAGGATTGAAAAGGTTTTGAGAATTTCAAAAGTATCAAACAATTGCTTGGCTTGTCATCGGGGTTGTGCATGATTTAAATATTTTGTGTGGTGAAGATAGAGCATAGCCAGACTATATGATTTTGTAGGGATAACTTTCTTTAGCCATGTTATTTTGAGAAGACATAATTGCTTAGTTAGTATGCTTGAAGTATTATTATTTTTATGTCAATATTAAACTTTTGTCTTGAATCTTTTGGATATGAATATTCATGCCACAATAAAGAGAATTACATTGCGAATTATGTTAGGTAGCATTCCACATCAAAAATTCTGTTTTTATCATTGGACGAGCAGGAATTAAGCTTGGGGATGCTTGATACGTCTCCAACGTATCTATAATTTTTGATTGTTCCATGCTATTATATTATCTGTTTTGGATGTTAATGGACTTTATTTTACACTTTTATATTGTTGTTGGGAATATCAAATGGAATGAAACCTTTGGGAGAGTTATTTTTCGAACAAACGTGATCCAGAGGACTTGGAGTGGACGTCAAGAAACAAATGAGGAGTCCACGAGGCAGGGGGCACGCCTACACCCCCTGGGTGCACCCTCCCCCCTCGTGGGCCCCTCGTGGCTCAACCGACTGATACGTCTCCAACGTATCTATAATTTTTGATTGCTCCATGCTATATTATTTACTGTTTTGGACATTATTGGGCTTTATTATCCACTTTTATATTATTTTTGGGGCTAACCTATTAACCGGAGGCCCAACCCAGAATTGCTGTTTTTTGCCTGTTTTAGGGTTTCGAAGAAAAGGAATATCAAACGGAGTCCAAACGGAATGAAACCTTCGGGAACGTGATTTTCTCACCGAATACAACTCAGGAGACTTGGACCCTACGACAAGCCATGTAACAGGAGCCCACGAGGTAGGGGGCGCGCCTGCCCCCCCAGGCGCGCCCTCCACCCTCGTGGGGCCCCTGTTGCTCCACTGACGTACTTCTTCCTCCTATATATACCCACGTACCCCCAAACGATCAGATACGGAGCCAAAACCCTAATTCCACCGCCGTAACTTTCTGCATCCATGAGATCCCATCTTGGGGCCTATTTCGGAGCTCCGCCGAAGGGGGCATCGATCACGGAGGGCTTCTACATCAACACCATAGCCTCTCCGATGAAGTGTGAGTAGTTTACTTCAGACCTACGGGTCCATAGTTAGTAGCTAGATGGCTTCTTCTCTCTTTTTGGATCTCAATACAATGTTCTCCCCCTCTCTTGTGGAGATCTATTCGATGTAATCTTCTTTCTACGGTGTGTTTGTTGAGACCAATGAATTGTGGGTTTATGATCAAGTCTATCTATGAATAATATTTGAATCTTCTCTGAATTCTTTTATGTATGATTGGTTATCTTTGCAAGTCATAGTGAATACATGAACTCCTCAAACTATGGTCATCACCGGGAGTGGTCCCGATTATTGTCACTTCGGGGTTGCCAGATCATAACACATAGTAGGTGACTATAGACTTGCAAGATAGGATCAAGAACTCACATATATTCATGAAAACATAATAGGTTCAGATCTGAAATCATGGCACTCGGGCCCTAGTGACAAGCATTAAGCATAGCAAAGTCATAGCAACATCAATCTCAGAACATAATGGATACTAGGGATCAAACCCTAACAAAACTAACTCGGTTACATGATAAATCTCATCCAACCCATCACCGTACAGCAAGCCTACGATGGAATTACTCATGCACGACGGTGAGCATCATGAAATTGGTGATGGAGGATGGTTGATGATGATGACGGCGACGAATCCCCCTCTCCGGAGCCCCGAACAGACTCCAGATCAGCCCTCCCGAGAGGTTTTAGGGCTTGGCGGCAGCTCCGTATCATAAAATGTGATGATTTCTTCTCTCTGACTTTTTTCTCTCCGAAAGCAAATATATAGAGTTGAAGTTGGCATCGGAGGGCATCCAGGGGGCCCACGAGGTAGGGGGCGCGCCCTAGGGGGGGGGCGCCCCCACCCTCGTGAGAAGGGTGTGGGCCCCCTGGTCTTCATCTTTGGCGAGGATTTTTTATTATTTTTTCTAATATGTTTCGTGGAGTTTCAGGTCATTCCGAGAATATTCGTTTTCTGCACATAAAACAACATCATGGCAATTCTGCTAAAAACAGCATCAGTCCGGGTTAGTTCCATTCAAATCACACAAGTTAGAGTCCAAAACAAGGGCAAAAGTGTTTGGAAAAGTAGATACGACGGAGACGTATCAACTCCCCCAAGCTT